>NC_068318.1:14840822-15155822 GCF_025860055.1 Xyrauchen texanus | reverse complement strand
TGATACTGGACAATAATGATCTACCTTGCTGCAGGGTGTAATCCAGTATGCAATGGCAAGAAATGGCAGACCGACCATCACTCCCAGTACTGTCCAGCATTTCACGCCTATAGACTGTTGCCTGAGGCCTGATAGATTCTCATACCACAGCGTCAGTAACTGCTGCTGGCAGTTAGGGTGGGCCACAAACTGCACAGAAATTATTATATTAGACATTGTCTTGTAAGCACTTGTGAAATTATTCTGCTTTGGGTTATAATTAATAGTTTAGATATACAGAGTACATTACTTAGTACCTTTTTGACTTCATACTTAATGGCCAGTTTGACCCGGCTAAGGCAGGGCCTGTGGTGTTCGCTTGGGGGGTTCTGATCCACATCTCCATTTAGAATGGCCTCCACTTCCTCTGTGTTTCTGCAGAGATCCAATACTCCAACCACAAAGTCCTTACACTGCATTGAGAGCTTTCTGTAGTCATTCTGAGACAAAACAGAGAAACAGTATTACTGGATTACTCCAACAGAGACCCAAACAGTAAACGACAGGGGCACACTCAGCTATGAAAGACATTGATGTGCAGAAGTCCTGAAACAAAAATCCCAAGTAACACCTCTAAATGGAAGTCTAATTGATGATCTTCTCAAACAGTAATGTACCTAATGGAGGGCACCCAAGAGAAGCCTGCCTCAGTAATTATAGAATCACATTGTTTTAGGAGATCAAACATTTTATGTCGAATTCCAGACCCAGAATCAACAGTCGAAAATGATAGTCTGTGGAGAAAAATGATGATGAGAGAATAATAACGGGATGATTACAGGAAGCTCTCAATGGAGCATTTTCAATTAATAGCTCACTAAGCACAATAAGGGGAAAACTGTCTGGATTGGAGAAGTCGTGATTAGACATTTCCCAGGAGTTACTTTCAGTGAAGAACTTCTCACCAAAACATTTAAATATAAAACAACACACATCGCTGAAGCGCGCAGAGTTCTCTAGAGAAACAATTTATTTTAGAAAAATTCTGTGTACAGAGATTCTATGAACCAGAAACTGTCATCGAAAAGCCTCTAATTTATAATAAGGGGTTCTCTCAAGGGTGGGAAATTGGATTTCATGTGAAATATTTTGCTGGTCTGTGAGCTCAAATGAGCAAAGACTTTTCAGTACTAATCATGATTGGAGTCCTCTTAGATTAAATGAGAAGCTGTTTTATTATTGTTATTATTATTATTATTAAAATGTGCTTTGAAATATCATGAGAGTACTTTAAAGGAATTTGTATTATCCACAAATTACTTAATGATTCATAAAAATGCCTTTGCCATTAATGCAGTAAAATCTTGTTTTAAAGAGATTACCACCCTTTGTTTTTCTATCTTCTGTGGAACACAAAAGATGTTAGGCTGAATATCAGACACCCTTCACTTTCGCATCTTCTTTCCATACAAAAAAGATTAATGGTGACAGAGGCTAACATTCTGCCTGATATCTCCACAGATATTCCACAGAAAAAAAAAAGAAAGTCATATGGTTTTGAAAAAATGAGGGTGAATAAGTGTTGACTAAATTAAAATGTTTGGGTGAACTTTCCCTTTCATTTTTTGTACACAGAGCCACTGTTCCAGGGCCACATGGGCTTTCAAAATGAAGATCCCCAGGGGGCTTCAAAGGCATGTTAGGCGGTTGGTAGAAAGCTTCAAAGAAAAAAGTGTAAAAAAAAAATCGTTTCCCCTTTTCTCACAATGTTGGAATGCCCAATTCCCACTACTTTTTAGTAGGTCCTCATGGTGGTGCGGTTACTCACCTCAATCTGTGTGGCGGAGGACAAGTCTCAGTTGCCTCCGTTTCTGAGACCGTCAATCCACGCATCTTATCACGTGGCTCACTGTGCAAGACACAGCGGAGTCTCACAACATGTGGAGGCTCATACTAAACTCCGCAATCCACACACAACATACCACGTGCCCCATTGAGAGAGAGAACCACTTAATCGTGACAATGAGGAGGTTACCCTATGTGACTCCACCCTCCCTAGCAACCAGGCCAATTTGTTTGCTTAGGAGACCTGGCTGGAGTCACTCAGCACATCCTGGATTTAAACTCGCGACTCCAGGGGTGGTAGTCAGTGTCAATACTCGCTGAGCTACCCAACATTTGACATTACAGTTTAATTCTACTTTCTAAAGACTGGAAATCATGTGATTATTCACAATTATTTTATTCTATCGACAGCTATATTTTCTCCTTACCCCTGTGCCTCCTTTAGCTTGCTCATAATTTGGAGATACAACAACAACAAAAACAACAACAACTTACATTTATATAGCGCTTTTCTCAAACTCAAAGCGCTTTACATAGTATAGGGGGAATCTCCTCAACCACCACCAGTGTGCAGCATCCACCTGGATGATGCGACGGCAGCCATAGTGCGCCAGAACGCCCACCACACACCAGCTATTGGTGGAGAGGAGATGGTAGAGTGATGTAGCCAATTCAGGGATGGCACTATACAAGGCACTATTCTCTCTGAAACAATATTTATTCTGATTATTTACTGTGTATTGTGTTTTTACTTAGGTTTGTACATCTAACAGTATTCTAATAGTGGGTATTCATCTGAAGGAAATATTTTCCAGAAAATATTTTAAATATTAATTTACCCCAAAATTAAAATGTTCTCATAATTAACTCACCCTCATGCCAACCCAGATGTTTTTTTAGAAGATTATTTCAGCTCTGTTGGTCAGTTCAATGCAATTGAATGGTGGCAATAACTTTGAAGCTCCACAAATATTAATTAAGCTCCATACGACTCTAGTGGTTTAATCCATGTCTTCAGAAGTGATCTAACTGTTTTTGGGTTAAAACAGACCAAAAATGTAACTCCTCCATCATACACATCTGGGATGGCATGTTGGTGAGTAATTAATTTTTCATGAATTTTTTGGGTGAACTATTTCTTTAACAAATTGATTTAGCTTTAGGACAATGACAGTATAAAAGCCTTTTTTATTTTGCAGACATGTTGTTTTTATTATCTCACTTAATATTTTGTCACACATTATAGATCTGTATACATGAAAACAGGGGATCATAATATTTGGGGGTTCTTGACAGTGAAAATGTGAAAATCTACTTCATGGCCTAGCAAATAAATTTATGTGAATTTAAATTGGAATGTGTTTCTGTGCATCTCCTTACTTTAAATTCAGTCTCAATGTTGGCTAGTTGTGTTAACTCATTGCTGAGCTCAAGAGCTGTGAGTACAGGGTCCTCGCTGGAGAGTGACAGGTAGGCAGCACTGGCGAGCCCTTTGTAGGCATTCATCCTTAATCTTGAGTGGCTGAAAGAATCCTGCTTCTGTTTCTCAGCACACTCACCGCACTTGCAGAAGTAGTCATGTGGTTTCTCTATGCGAGCCCCCTTAAGTAGCAGAATATGCACAATTTCGTATTCTTTGCAGTGGGCTGCCAGAATCATAGGCGTGATGTCCTGGGAGAAGCGAGTTCCGTCCTCGTCGTATGCATAGAAGTCATCGTCACGTAGCTCTTGCTCTAGGGGACTCAGTGTAAGACGCAGTCCACCCTCGAATGCTGGGTGGGCCAGGATGGCCTCCACTATCCGCATGTAGCCCTTGCTGATGGCCAAAAGCAGGGCATCACCCACTCGTGCCAGCCCCTCCTTCTTCAGCAACAATTCTGTGACCTCCAGGTGTTCATTCCCTACAGCAAGCTGCAATGCATTCTGACCCATGTAGTCCACGCAGTTCACATTCAAAGTCTTGGACTCCTCAAGCATTTTACGGACAACTGGGATATTTCCATACTCGGCAGCATCCAGGAAGCGCTCCTCCTCAGGGGTAAGGCTGGTGCCTCTCTCGCTGAACATGTATGCCGGTCCACGGACAGCCTGCCTGCGGCATTTCTCTCTAAGGGTGGTGTGTCTACGCTGCATGGCCTCAAAACTGAATTACAAAAAAAAATACAAATAGATCAACTGAAAAGACAAGCATTGCTCTTTTCACAGCATTTCCCCCACTAAGACCATGCTGTTGAAAACCATCACCCGCTGAGTTTTTGATGCACCAATGTAGCATAAACCACGCTGGACCAGCATGAAAATTCTTTTTGGTTTAAGCTGACCTGTAGGGTAGACCGGACTACAATAGGCCTAGTTGGACGAGCAAAGGCTGGAAGAAATTTGTCCAGGACCTCCATTCATCTAAAACAACATTGGTTTAGGTATATACCACACACTGCTTAACAGTACAGTATAATACATTGCACATGTGGTCAATGAGATCAATGCAGATGGACTTTTAATAGAGCTTCCTGTCATGACAGGAAAATACCACCACCTCTGATACAGATGTTCTTAATGTAATTTTATGTGTGTGATCTTCACCTTAGGACTTAATTAACTGACATTATTGAATTAACCGGGGGTACTTTGTAGTGTCATATTCCCTTGAAGTTTAAATTCAAAGATGCAGAACTACGCAAGTTATTTTCAAACACAAACAGGTACACAAGGATGAAATCTAATTCGCTTTGATTTTGTAAGAGCCTAAGTGCAAATAACACAGTGAACAGATCACAACAGTGGATGTCACTTAGAATAAAATTTTGTACAAATATATACATATACATATATATATATATATATATATATATATATATATATATATATATATATATATATACCGTATAGTGTACCAATGGCATTCTGCTCCACCTCCAAATATTTTAATGTGAGTTTAGGAACGACACTATTTTGTTTAACAAAAATGTCCCAATCCTGAATCAGTCATTAATTTCAGTCTTGCTGTTTTATTCAATTGCACTTAAATCTATGGCTCTGCATTACTTTTTTAAGTCTATGGAAAGGGGGTTGATTGTCGCTGTGTGGGGATCGGACATGTGGGTGGCGAGCTTTGCGCACTTTGCTAGTTTTGCCATTTTTGGTGATGTGGACCGGTGGGATTCAATGTGTCGGGGAGTTCAGGATCCTCGGGCTCTGGAGACATTGGGAGATGCTTGCATGATAGGGCTGATTCCCCCGTGTTGGCCGTGGGCCCTGGGGTCAGTTTGGTCGGAGGGGTGCGGGGGGTGTGGCGGGAGATGCTGGGCATGTCGGCGGTGCTGGCGGGGGTCGTTACTGGCTTGGAGGATCTTGCTGTGGTGAGTCGATCGATCGCTGCCATGGGGGCGGGGTTCTCTGGGGTGGTTTCAGGAGTGGAGGGTGTCGAGGGGCGGATCTATTGTCATCAGAAGGGGAGTTGTCTGCTGGTAGCCAGGGTGGATTTGGTGTGTGTCTGAAAGGAGTTGGAGGAAAATGGAGGGCCGTGACCGGCGGGGTGGCATCTATGTTGTCGGGGTTACTGGGGACGAGGAGGGTCTGGATGAGCTCCTTCCGGGTCTATTTGGCATTGAATGAGCTCATGGGGTTCCGCCATGTGGATCCGCAGAGGGGGACAGGCCCTGATTGATTCTGTCTGGGTTTCTGGGATCATACGGTGGGGATCTAGTATTGCACTGGGCAGGGAGTGGTGGAGGGCTTTCTTTGGGGGGCCCACGGCGTTTTCTTGTTCCCAGACTTTGCGGGTTCAGCGGGAGGGGGACATGGTCTATTTGGGGAGTGCGGGAAACTTTTGCATCGGCGGAGGGTCGCTTTTGCAATGGTGTTCCCGACCGGGTTGGGAGTGGATGCTGGGGAGGGCTGTGGGACGTTCACGTGCCCACATCGGGCAGTATCCTTCGTGGGATTGGTGGAGTGGGTGAGCCATTTTGTTGTGCTCACATTGAGGCAGAGTGGACTGGCTTGCTGAACTTTCACTTGACTGTTTGTGCACTCTTTTTGTGCTGGTTCCACCTAGCGGCTGGAGTTTATTTTGTGGAGTGGCACACCTTTGGGACGGTTTTGTGGATGAATCTGCATGCTCTTTGGGTTTGTTACGCCTACTGGCTGGAGTTTGTTTGGTAGATTGTCTTTTTCTGTGTGGTTCTGTCTCTCAGGATAATATTTTCTCACACTGTATTGATCTGTATGTATGAAAACAGGGGATCATAATATTTGGGGGTTCTTGACAGTGAAACGTTTGTGGTCTTGTTTTTGGCACACAATCTGTTTTTTATTGTGTTTCGGGATGTCAGTGTTGGCGTGGGTGGTTTGTCTCTCACCGCGTGGAGTTTGGATGAGTTGGGGCACCCCATGGGGGAGATGTGGTGTTTCTTCGGTGGGTGCACCTTTCTCCACAGGGAGCGGTGATAGCTGCTTTTGGAGGGGGCCGTGGGGCATAGGTGTGTTGCTCCCAGCTGGTTCGTAATCTGGGGGGCAGAGCTTCGGCTTCTCTCGGGAGATTGTAGGAGGGGGATTTGGACTTGGTGTTGGGGGAGGGAGTGTGGGCCTGTATTCTGGAGGGCGTCGGGTCTGCGCCTGGATTTACGGGGGTGCGGCTTGTGCAGTTTGAGGTTTTGCATCGGTTCTGTTGGGCCCCCTCTGGATTGTGTGGGCTTGGTCTTGGGGACACACACCTGATGGTGGTGCTGTTCGGAGTATGGGGACATGGCCCATATTTTTTGGTGGGGTATTGGGATCCAGGAATTTTGGTTTTGGATGTGATGTATTGGACACTTGGTTTTTGTTTTGGGTGATGGGGCGTCATTAATATAGGGGACAGATATATAAAAAGTTGGGTCCTAGCTGGAGTTATGATCAGCAAAGGGATCATTCTTGGGGGATGGGGGTCGGCTTGGGTGCCCTCGTTTCGGGAGTAGTATGTGGAAATGGGCAGGGTGGCGGTGTTCGGGGAGGTGACATGTAGAGGGCTGGGAAAATTGAATTTGTTTAATGGGAGGTGGGGTTCATGTTTGGCCTTTTTGGGGGTTCTCAGGGAGGGGCAGTGGAGGGGGATTTGTAGTTTAAAAAAAAAAAAAATGGTATCCCCTTTTCTCACAATTGTTCAGGGGGAGGGGTTTCATTTATATAATTTGATTCTGTATTTTCTGTTATGTTTATTTAATTTGTGAATGGAATCAATAAAAATGGTTAAAAACAAAAAATTAAAAGCTGAAATTCTAGAAAGAAAAAAGTATATGGAAAGATATTATAACAGCAGTAGTTTAAGTAATAATGTTTTACAGGATTTCTAACCATTTGTTATACTAAACAAGATGCATGTGTTTTATATTTATAATAAATATGAATATATATATATATATATATATATATATATATATATATATATATATATATATATATATATATATATATATATATATATTAAATATCCACAAATTAAAATTCTTAAAAATCTAAAACAAAATGTAAACCTTAAGCATTAAGGAAATAAAGCAATATCTATAAACAATATAATATAAAAATTTGGAAGAAAAAAAAGGCAATTAAGTGTTAAATAAAATAGATTTTTCGTGCCATTTTTGTTCTTTTCCCTTTCTTTTTGTGTTTCCCCTCATTGTTTTCATTAATAGTGCTCGTGTTACACATATTGGTTATGGATATTTGAACATGCAGATTTTGGTTGCATTTGTAAACAATGTTTAGCCTACATTAAGTTTTTACATAATCAAAAAGCTTTTTGAGTTCAATGTGGACAACGCATTTTAAGTCTTCAATGTATTTAGTTGTTTTAAAACTGAACAGAGGTTAAAATAAACAGAATGAATAATTTATGTTTCAATAAGGCCTGAGAGAGGTGAGTCAATCTAATAACTGTAATGCTATTCACGCATAGACCTAATTCACTCTAGTGCCATCTTTTAATGGGAATGACAATGAGGCTGTGAAGGATAGACATACAGTCTCTTCAATGGTACGAAAAGCTGTATAAAGCTCCTAGATCACAGCTGATATTCCACAACTAATGTTGTCTGGAGTTCTTTATATACTGAATGTTCTTGGAAAGATATTTTATCAATGTGTTGTTCTCGGAACGATCCAAAAACACTTTAAACTGCAGTACAGTTCATTGAAGAGACAGTAAGTCTATCCTTCACAATCTCGTAGTCATTCCCATTAAAAATCAAAGATGGCGCTAGAGCAAATAAGGCCATATAATAGGCTACCGAAAATCATGAAAGGCCAATAAGAATCTTTGTTTTTGTTTTTTCCTCAAAAAATCGATAAAATGGGAAACACATGGCATTTGAACGTGAAACAGATCCCAACTGAACCAAAGCTCAATTCAATAAGACATTATCTAAATTTTTTACTCAATCAAAACTTCTTCCAATTTTAGACCAAAATACAATTTTACATACATTTACAAAGTTACAAATGATGGCAGTGCCGCAGATTATGTCTTATTTGATGTTGAATACTTACGAATAGTGTGAGATGCTTTCATGGGGATGCCAGTTATGGTGCACGTGATCCTCAAGGTCATCGTCACTGTCGAACAACCTGTGCGCGTGAAGTCCAAAGTCCTCGTCGTGCTCTATCTGTCTAGACACCTCAACTTCATGAAGATCTAGTAACTCTGGTTTGGTTGACTCGTTTTGCCAGTCCGAGTAGCCTCGACTCTCTAGCAGAGTGCCAGGAAGAGTCATACACCTGCTTAACGGTCGGTCAAGGCGAGAGAAGGTGTTTCTGTCACTGTACGTGAACGCATCAGCGGGGTGAGTTTCGGATGCTCCTCCGCAGGAGTGCGCCGCATTCGGCCGGTCTCCGTTGAGGCGACAGCAGCAGCAGCATCCCCCGATGACAGCGCGAGTGGGATGGTGCAAAGTGCGGCATGGGATATGATAAACTGCTCCTTTGCAAGCATTTCGCTATTGTCTTTCTCATTCAGCATTTTAAATGAGAGAGTCCCGGTCCAAGAGTCATACCTTGTACTGCAACAAGTGTGACATTCAGAGATTAAGACATGCACCTTTTCTCCTTCATATTATACCCCTCCCCCTCTTCCGCCCACCACAATTTCTGGGACGTAATGTTATTATTAAAGTACTGTTTTTAGCTGTCTGTCAGTCTGTACACAATCCACTTGCAGATCAACAAAGTGGTCAAAATGGGTCTTTAAGGGGATCTCTCTCTCTCTCTCTCTCTCTCTCTCTCTCTCTCTCTCTCTCTCTCTCTCTAATTTAAATTTGAAGTACTTTATTGACATGATTTTGTTCACATACAATGTTGCCAAAGCATTAATACACAAAACAGATAATGACATGACAAATAATAATAATAAAATAGTAACAAATAACAATAAACATATAATTAAAATAAGGTGCCAGGAAATGAATAAAATGAAATAAAAACTATAATAACAATATACACTATACAATTTAAAATAAAATAAGCCTTTAACAGGACATTATGAACATAAGAAAATAAAAGTACAGTGACTGAAGTACATTAAGGCAGTGATTGGTTTCTGAGGGTGTGCATCTCAAAAATGAATTTAGCTGCAACTTATGGATAATGGTCCTCCCCCAGTAACACCAGCATCTGATCTGTTTCTGCTGAACTGGAAAACTGTGGCATGAGGTTTGAGAGTTTGTTGTGGTATCTCTCTCTCACCTCTGTACATTTCTCACAGTGAAGGAGAAAGTGTGTCTCTGTCTCGACCACACCAGTGTCATAGTGAGCACAGACTCGTTCTTCCTTTGGATGCCATGTTTGTCTGTGTCGGCCTTTTTCTACGGCCAGACTGATCGCGGAGTCTGTATTTGGTGAGGATCCGTCTCTGTTTTGGATCTCTTACAGTGTGGAGATATTCTGCTAGATTATATGTTCTTTGGTTTTTATTTTCATTTCCCCAATGGTCCAAATACATTTTTTTGCTTTCTTTTATGATTTGGTTTAGTTCTGCAGTGCTGGTCTGAAACTGGTGTTAGTAGTGGGTTTGTGAGTTTCAGAGCCAGCTGACAAAGGGGACTGATTTTAGGCTTCAGCTCTTGGGTTTTAAGGGCTTCATGTTGCAGTGTGTTAGGGGAACTTGAATTTAGGTGTGACCAAAATTTGAGGGATCATTTTTTAATATGTATTATAAGGGGGTATCTGCCTAGTCTGGCCCGGCATGCATTAGCAGGTGTTGTTCTCTGAACTCTTAGAATGTTTCTACAGAATTCTGCATGCAGGGATTCCATGGGGTGTTTGTCCCATCTAGGGTAATCTGCCAGAGAGAGTGGACCCCAAACCTCACAATCATACAGAGCAATAGGCATTATAATACTATCAAAGATTTTACACCAAATTGTTACAGGAATGTCAACTTGGGTAAATTTGCCCCTAATAGCATAGAATGCTCTTCTAGCTTACTCTTTTATTGCATTCACTGCCAGACCAAATCCCCCTGAAGCACTGATTTTTAGACTGAGGTAGTCATAGTGTATCTCTCTCTCTCTCTCTCTATGTATAGGGGAGACTGGGGGTACAGTAGTCATATACATAGGCTAGGTAAGAAAACCAAAAAGTACAATGTTACAGAGCAACTTCATGAAGAACAAAGTACAGATATATAGAAAAGTAAAATTTCACGAACTACACGATTTTGAGACCAAACACCATGGTCAAAACCACCATAAATTAGGATTAATTTCATAAAGGTGGAGCACCCAAACTTTTTAAAATATTAAAATATTTGGGAATAAATTTTTAAATTGATCAATTTATATTTTTGGTTTCAAACATAATGATGAACAAAAATATAGTTTAATAATATGTAATAAAATATTTAATATATTAAAGCATTATATAATATTTATAAAAAATTTTTTTATTTATTTATTTAATTCTATCTTTCAAACAAACGTTTTTGTAATACAGCTCTTGGAAAGACAAGGGGATACATTAACTCTAAACTGGAAGGTGTTTTGTAAAGGCATATATTTTCCGTGTTCTGTGGACAAGGGTGTTTTTCAAAATTGTCAGGTTGGGGTAATTCTTTAATAACAATTTCTTTTTTAATTGTATTTATTTTTTGCTGCATCATGAATTTCTTTGTTCTGTTTACATTTTGTAGCTCAAGAATTAAACAGGTTATTTACTATTTGTTTATAGTTAAAATGCAGAAGTGTTGTGGATAAAAAGCATCAATAAGCAAGAGGTTTTATTGTGATAATAAGGTGTGTTCAATGAACTGTATCTTTTTCTTGGGTAAAAAAGGTTATATTTGATAGCTTGTGTGTATGTATATATATATATATATATATACAGAAATTGACTTTCATAAATAATCCCACCCTGAGAAATATTCACTGGAGTAAAAAAAATAGTCTCCCCTATTTTTTCGATTACAATGCAATCTCATAATGTGAATAAATGTCAGTTTATTATTTGTCCTAATATTTGTGAGGTCAAAGATATTACATTTGAATGTTAACTTCAATCTGCAGACAGTTTATTTCAGACTTGAAACTTATCCATGGTACATGCAGAGCAGCTGCTGTATTGACTGCAGTAGATCACCTGTTGAGGTGCTTTGATGCTGATCAAAGGCTTATGGCTGGAGGTCTTTCTCTGAGGTCTGGTCGATCTCATCTCATATGACTCAGTAGCAAACTTAAGTGATGTTAGAGTTCAGAATTCAAAGGTAAAGACATACTGATTCCCTGAATATTTCTGTCTGTTAGCCATTCCCATATTCTCAAAAAGGACATTAAACCCCCTAAAATAAACAAACAAACACAACACAATGTCCTAAGGATGGTATTTTTTAAATAAATACCATATTACATACTGTCAAATCATGTGTTAACAGCAAATAATCTCAAAAATGCAGGAAAACCTGATCGATAGCCTGAATTGAATGGCTCAGTTTGTCAATGACAGGTATTATATGCAGTACTGAGACAGTATCTCAAAGAGATGCCCCTGCCTTTGGGGAAACAGAAGTGTCAATCAGGACAGAGAATCTGCAAAAAAATGTCATGCAACTGATGGGTTAAGAGTGTGTGTGAGACGAGGTGAATCAATATTATTTTTGCACTTTTACCAAAGAGAAAGCGGAGTCTTTCCAGTTGTGCAGTTCTGTGAATAAACGACATTCAGCCAGAATGAAAGAGAGAGAGTGTGTGTGTTTTAGAACTACCACTATGCCTCTCAGGGAAAGCAGGTGATGCAGCTGTAATCCTGTTGCTGATAGATGTCTGCACCTCACACACATAACTGGATTTACACAGAGTCAAATCAGATATAACTGAAAGAGATGAAAAATGTTTTAAGTCTGAAATAAATGGTTACTAATATGTCTAACTGTTAGCAGCCATGCAAAATCTATAATTCTTTCGGGCCATGAATATTTTAGCAGATTTTATCATAGCAATCAGGAGACAGTGAGCACGAGTGACTGTTAATTAAAAGAGACACATCTGCACAAATGAAAGCATTTCACACTCCACTCTCATTTTGTCTTTAATGCCTATTAAGTTGTCTATCAATTTCTTTTTTTGTTTAAAGTTTCTCCTGTATTTAAAACAGTATATAAAATTTGAAGTTTGTATTAAAGCTAATTGGATGTCGTATAGTTAACATGACAGGTCTGTCAACAAGGTTGCTCTAACAATGTTGTCCAAAGAGACAGGGATTACCGATGCAGCCATCACCCAAGTGACATGATAATCCTTTCAGAGAAGAAAGAGAGAAAGCACACCTGCTCTTCCAAAAGAGTGTGGAGAGAACAATTCAGACACTTCATGCACAATCTGCAACACTTTTACTTTTCTTCTCCAGCCACTGTTGCACATACATTTGTTTTATTTTTTATGAATAATATATATATATATATATATATATATATATATATATATATAAAAACAGGTTTGGGGAGTAACGGAATACATGTAATGGGATTACGTATTTAAAATACAAAATATATGTAACTGTATTCAACTACAGTTACCATTTATATCATTGGTATTTAGAGTTACATTCACAAAGTATTTTGATTGCTGAAGAGATTACTTTGCATTTTATTGTCATTTGTTTCATTTAATATTTAGTCCTTTCAGATGGAAAATATTTATACATATTTATATGTATAACGTGAATTTTCTTGATAAAAAAAAATATGATTGTGTCTGGTAACATGTGCAGGTAAATGGGTAGAAATAAGATTTTAGATTAGCGTAAAGCTGACAATTTACACAAGGTTATTTCTATTTCTTCTGCTCAACTTAATTCAGACTTACTTCTCTGTCTGCTTGTATGAATGTAACACATCATAAGAAAGTGTTTCACCGCTGTTCAAATGCACTTTGGATCGCATAATTTATAAGTATAAATGTTTTCCATCTGAAAGGACTAAATATTAAATGAGTAATCTCTTCAAAAATGTAGTGGGCTGGGTGAGTGGGATCCAGAGTGATTTTTACAACCTTTTTCCTCACTCTGGAAGCGTATAATTATTGTAGTGCAGGGGCAACAAATAATCCGCTAAGTAGTCCGCACTGCAAAATTTTTCGTTGTGAATTTACAATAAATAATTGGATAAATTTTGCATGACTTTCACAGTAAGGATTACAGCAATACACTGTGAAATATACTCACAGCAATTTACTGTAATTTTATATCTGTGATATTACAATGCATTGTTGTAAAAGCACAACTGTATACTGTAACTTCACAGCTTCAATGACAAAGCAATTACTGTGATATTACAGTACATTACTGGGGAATTACCATCTTTTGCTGTACATCATTACAACAGGGCCCTGTACTTTTACAGTGTGTACTGTGAAAGTAATGTACAAGTTGACAATAATTTACTGTGAATTTACAATGTATACTGTGGAAGTCATGCTAAAATTGTCAAGTAACTTACTGTAAAAGTAATGCAGATGAAGCTTCCACTTACTGTGAATTTACAATCATTTTACAATTAACCCCCTCCCCCCAACAAACAACTCTGAGGTAAAGTCAATGTTAGCCCAATGGCATATTTATTAACAAATACATATTTTTCAATGTACAGCAGATGCCAAGAACTTCAAGAGTTCAAGAAATTCAACTTTCTAGTCATAAAAGCCATCTTAAAATGCAGAGAAATTGTGCAAACTTGCAATTCAACTACCTGTCTCACAATTCAACTATTCAACTAGCTGTGTCACAATAACAGTAATGGACAGGATGGGAATGAGGCCTTCATGGCAAGATAAGAGAGCAAGGGAGAGAGCGATGAAGGAATGTGATGAAGGAAAACTATGATGCCCACTCATGGTCAATAAGTTTCCTCAAAAGGGTGCTCACATGAGGGTTCATTGTTGTCCACTTCTTGGTCTTTGAGCCTCTTTCAGGATTGATGCCCAGGAAGCACCTGTTAATAAGCAAAGATAGTTTCAGTTTTAAATAGACTTACAGTATGTATTGCAGACAGCATTTATCAAGGTGTGCTTTTTCCCCACATCAAACCCTAATAGATTTATAATCCAAACTTGTTAGATCTTACTCTCACCATAATTTTTTTCAGCCATTTTTAGCCAAGGTGCCTCAGGTTAGGTTTGCCTGAGGCAAAGTGGTTGATTTTCTACTATGAGAGGCCATATCAACGTGCGCCGCCACTGAAATGCATCTTCACGCAATTGGCCAGTTGGTAAATTAAAACCAAACCCTGTTAAAAGTATGACAAACACATCCTTTTCAAACACATCCTTTTCAATTAAGGGCCTGAGAGCATTTTGTTCTGCTTTTAAAGAAAATTTCATCTACTTCATTCAATACATTCGCATTTCGCAATAGACGTTTCAAAATCATCATCACATAGCCTGCCCCAAAACAAAATAAATAGCTGTGATTGGACCGGCAGGTATTTGTCAGCATAACATGTGTAGAAAACCAGACTGATCTGCAGAGCGAAATTGAATGAGTTCGCGAGATCAGGATGGTCTCACCAGGCTAGCCTCAGGTACCTCGTTTGTCAGCATTTTAGACCTGAAGACAATCATTGAGTTGGAAGCCTGTACTATAATGTGAATTACAAGATTAAATGTGATCTTTATAAAATACATTTGAATGAACTCCAGCATCGACGATCCAGCGGCAGGATACTCAAGGTTGAAGACGTAATAGCTGCTGAAGAAAGCAGCTACTCTGTGTAAAAAGAAAGGGTGTGGGCCCATCACGACATGTCCCTCGATGGATATAAGCCATCCAGAGGGCTTCATCATGTCACCTGAAATTAACAGATACAACATTATGTGTTATGAGCACTTTGCGATCTGCTTAAGATACAAAGGGCTATACAAATGTAATTCTTATTATAATTATTATTATTTATTGTGGTCATGTAGATTTCTAGAATGAAAACAAAATAATGAGTTAGAATTGTCGATACTAGATCAAAGTAACATTACCTTGAATGATCAAGCAGGGGGTGCTGGGGAGTTCTGCAGTATTGACGTCCACAGCAGTGACACATGGCTGTAACATAGTTAACACACAATAGCATGGATTTAGGATAAAGGATAAATATTGTTCATTTGTCAGAGGTAGTAAATCATGCAAGGTAAATTTTGATAATGTAATCACTCATTTTGCATTTTAAATATTTGAATAAAAAATCTTACATCAACTTCAAGCATCAAACTCTCTTTCGGCTCTTTGAAGTACAACATTAGGAGCAGCAGGATGCAGGCAGCCTTGTCAGAGTCTGGATCATAGCAGGCCAGAACATCACGGATCTTGGGGTCGTCCAGTGTTGCACAGTAATCCAGGATGGTCTGTCCTCGTCGACTAATTGCCTCCTGTAGCTTCTGAAGGACATCGACGTCCGTCAGGAGGCCAAAAGTGTGAGAATAGGCATTTCTGAGAGAAGAGAAATGTCCATTCCTGTTTGATCTCAGACATCGCTGCAGCAGGCACTTTAAGGTATTTCCGCAGGATGACGTATGTCTTTTCCATCATTGGTTCTGCTCTCTCTGCCCCACTCATTCCTTCCTCTGTGTATACAGACATACAAATGTATTGTTAGTACCCAAGTAACAATTTGGTCTTGTAGCCGCCCAACACACACAGAGTTCAGATCTTGACCAATTACTAAAGTCTAAACAAAATTACCCAAAAACAGTAGATGGCATGCCTGAGTAGATGTTCAGCAGATCCCTCTTCATGTTCTCCAACGTTGCCTCGGTCCCCCCCTCTGGCCAATCTGCTGGGCCCCACCTGACACACCTAGGAGTGGGCATCACAGGGTAACAATACTATTGGGGACGGTTATAGCTCAGAAGTAGGAGCAAGTCGTCTCATGACTGAAGGGTCAGCAGTTTGATTCCCTGTTGTGACTGTCTAAATAGACCCATCCCACAGAAGTTATGTTACAGTGTAATAGTGTTGTAAACACAGGTGTATTTTATCAAACTAATTAAAGGGATATTCCACCATTTGGGGAATTAAGCTCATTTTCCACCTCCCCTCGGGTAAAACAATTGATTTTTACCTTTCTCCCGTTCATCCAGCAGTTCCCTGAGTCTGGCGATACCACGTATAGCTCCAGCCTAGCATAGATCATTGGATCGGATTAGACCATTAGCATCTCGCCCGCAAAGTGACTAAGATTTCCAGAATTTTTCCTATTTAAAAGTTGTCTCTTCTCAAGTTAGAATGTGCAATAAAACTAACGGAAAATGAAACGTGGCAATTTTCTAGGCTGATTTGACATGGAACTATACTCTCATTCTGGCGTAATAATCAAGGAACGTTGCAAATGTACCATGGGCGCAGTGATATCATGCAGCACCTGAAAGTAGTCCACGTTGCATTCTATTTTCACGTGCTGCGTGACATCACTGCGCCCACAGTACGTTCACAACGTTCCTTGATTATTACACCAGAATGAGGGTCCATAATCACAGTTAATTACACCTGTGTTTACTACACTATTAACATCGCAACATGCTTGCTGTGAAAAGGGTCCATGTCAAAGTGACAATAAAGTAGTCAAGAGAAAAGTATGTTTTGTCCTGTTTCAGGGTTATTCATGGTCATATACAATGCTTTCGAACAAATATTGACAGACTTTACATATTGCTACATACCCGTATTGGTCAACAGGACCTCTTGCCAGTCTGGCCTCTCCTGCCATTCCCGTGCACGGTCTTCTTTCTCTGCGGCGTTGAGCAAGAGTATTATTCCTATTTTGGTTCTCCACTCTCGTTTTTACTTGTTGCAGAAGAGAGTGACATCCGTCTCCAGCAGTATCACCGTGCTTGCCAATGTCGCCAAATGATTTTGGATTGCTCCTGAAAATGTGGGTGGGATAATTAGGAAACATGTCACCATTGTGGCACTTACGACAGAAGCGTACAGCTAATGTAAGGATTACTTAAAGGAAAGAACCACGCTTAAAAAAACCATCAGGCTGAACAAGACCAAAATAAAAACTAACAGGCTGAACAAGACCTTCATAAAAACATGTGAATTAGTATGGTTTTCTTGAAAATACTAGCTCTGTTTAAACAAACCATGTTTACAAAGTCTTCACTTTTGCACCCTTGTTACATCATAGGTGCAGGGACTGAATCAGTGAAAGTTACAAACAGTTGAAGGGGGTGGGGCTGGGGATTAACTGACAGCTAATATTGATAATAGTCCCATCCCTACCTGACAATGTTTCTCACAACGCTGTGGCACATGGCTCTGGTTGGGTTGCGGTCGTGCTGCATCATTTGGTCCACGAGCACGACCACGAAGGCCTTTCTCTCGTCTGGCAATGGTCTTTCTTCTTTTTCCACTCTAAGCCGAATGGCTGATGACACCTGGTCCCAGTTGAGACGAAAGTCAACATGCCATGGTACGCCAGGCTGTGAAGCGCTTGACGTGCTTGGGGCAGTGCTTGGAGGGCTGGGCAACAGCTGATTTGGAGGCTGGAATGTTGTGTTTGGAGACCATGGAGTTGGGGAACTTGGAGCACTTGGATCAGGAGCAGAGACCAACTCCATATTAAGAGTAACAAGTCCTAGAAGGCACAAAAACAATTTATTAATTAAGATAGGGCAAGATGTAGGGCTATGGGTCAATAGACTGTGTGCTTAACTGTAGTCCTGCTCCAGTATTTCCTGGAGGAAGCACACATTGGTTTCCTGTCAGCACTATTGGATGAAGCAATTCTAATTTATTCACGCGAGTGCCATTTGTTCGAATGTGACATAATGGGTTGGGAGAACGCAGAAGTGTCCATTGACTCATGTTAAAAGATTGCTCTGAAATAATGCCACTTAAAAAACAATAGTTAAAATAACAGGCCAATACACTATTGGAATTACAAACTCATCATAACAGGGTCTGATTGTTTTTCACTGCTATTGTTATTAATTTTGGAAATGCATGCAAGTAATAAGCATCAGCTGCATTCACTTCTATGTATTTCCAGATGTGAAAACAACAGCAGTGAAAAACAGCCCAGTTTTGATGAGTTTGTAATTCCCATTATTATTTTTTATGCCTATTATACATTTCCCCAACCCATTACGTCACACTGAACAATTGCCAAACACATGAATAAGGTCTATAAGCTGTGCTGCACACCTGAGATTAATCACTTCATCCAGTAGTATTTGACAGGTAACCAATGTGTGAGCTTGGGACTACATACAAAGTATATTGTCTACCAGTTGTGCCAATGTTCTAAGGCCCTAGTTCAGTGACATGAAAGAGTGAAAGTGTAATGGGTGAACAGATGAATTTACCTTCTTTGATGCCCTTCATTAACTTCCGACTTTGGACAGGTTTGAGGTATTTCACCAGATCCCTCTCCTTCACCAAGGTCAGATCTACATTCACATAAACCTGCACAACGCCATATATATATATATATATATATATATACACGCGCGCGCGCATATTCTATGTTATGGGAGCAGCCAATTTCCCTCCAAAATTAAACACAAAAACGTATTAATGCAGTGTTTCTGCTACTCCCCAGAAAAAAAATGCTATTATATGCAAGTCATTTTAGTGTCAACATAATAAGCAATACACATTATGCGTCAATATTTACCGATAATTGCTGCAATAATAGCTGCTGCTCTCTGCCCCGCTTAAAATCATTGGCAACGCAATTTCTTTTGGAACTACTGAGAGCTACACGAATCACGTGACCGCGCGGCGGCGAGATCACTATCGCAACCGTCTATGTTCGCAACTCTCATATTTAACGGCTCTGGGGTGCGTTTCCCGTACAACGACGTAACTTGCTGCTCCACTACCGTAGTACGATGCACTGTTGAAGAAATCAACTTGCTAGTCACGACTGTTTCCCGAAACCGTATTGTCGCAAATTGGTTGTTCAACCACGTTGGTTAATGATGTCACACATGTGGCGGAGTAAAAACTACTTTTAATGAATCTGTTTGCGATCGAATTAATGCTAGATGTTTTGCTATAAATTACGGACATGTCATCTGAGGACTATCTCATATTTTTCTCAGTTATTTGCTTTATTTCCAGATTCAATCATAGGCTCGTTCTTACGCACTAGAGCACGTTCACACATGCGCACTCTTCAAAAACGCTTTAAATCTATTGACAAACTAAAAGACATAAATGACATTTGTATGTCTTCTAAATAAAACATACTGATTGTACTGAATGTCATCTTGCTTATTTGGCTCAAGATAATAATTTATTAAGCCCACATGTTATAATAACAAGAAACTCTGCTTCTAACCACAGGTCGAGAGCTGTCGTTCCAACCACACAACTCTGCGATGCTGTTTGCGAATGTTCGTTGGAACGATGGTTTCGGGAAACACCGACTCGTTGAACTATGATGATAACGACGGAACTTGCGACCATAGTTGGCTAACGATGCTTTTGGGAAACGCACTGCTGGTTCGCGCTTAGTAGATGCCGCCAAGGCAAGTTCAAAACAAAGCGCGCGCGCGCTGTAGGCCTACTGTGATTGGTGGCTCGTTTGACCAGTTACGTTTTTATTCACTCATAAATAAAAAAGGAACGACTGATTTTGAAAATGTCGAGAGTAAAAAGTAAGATATTTGACTTTGAAATGTAGTGGAGTTAAAGTAAAAGTCTCCCCAAATTTAAATACTTCAGTATTTAAAAGATTTTTTCATGGACCGTTTGAATCACTACGTTATTAAAGATAAACAGCTAACGGTTAGCCCTGCTAATCTATGATAACCTTGACTAATTACAGAAATGTTCACACATAAATAGTAATGTTTGTCCCATCATTGGTTTTATAAACTTTACAAACACCACATTTGTCTAAAACGGTGATAGTGACATGAAAATTTGTAGCGAAACTCTCGTCATTACTAACATTACTACTATTAGCAAATGCTGTGAGAGAACTTTCAACAATTCCGGGCACTGGCTAACAAAATGTGAACTGTGTCATGCGATAAACGTTTATTTGAAAGTAAATATTATTATCATATTAAAATAACATGGGTGTAAGTGCTGCAAACATGCATGCTGCTCACCTTCTCCATTAAGCCCGGAATAGAAGAGACACGACAGAGCCTTCAGTTCAAAACCGTTCGGTTATGTCATGTGACTTCCCAGGGCATATTTCAATACAATATTTCACTGCAATAATACTGTTTAATGCTGTGAAATCCTTAATTTTTTTCACTGTGTTGCTGTGACATTACAGACCTTGTTGTGATATAACATCAGGTTTTAGATTGCAAGATTTTACTGTAAAATAAGAGTTAAATGCTGTAAAATCCAAGGATACTGTCGTTTTTACAGGTATTCATTGGGATATTACAGGGAAACTTAATTACAACAAGTTACTGTAAAATAATACTGTTAATTATTGTGAAATGCTGGTAATTTCTAACAGTGCGAACTGTTCTTTGTGGTCTTCTGATATCTGATTTCGTAGCTGCACCAAACCAGACAGTTATTGAAGTGCAGAGGACAGACTCAATGACTGCTGAGTAGAACTGTATCAACTGTACCAACTGAAAGCTGGTAATCCACTGACAGATGGGAACAGGGAGTTGGTTTATTGTACTGTTGCCTTCTGGCCGACGCTTCAGAGCTCTGAGCACCAGAACCGTCAGGCACGGGAACAGTTTTTCCCTCAGGCTATCCATCTCATAAACAGTTAAAGCCACCCCATTGAGCAATAATTATGTGCAATACACAGTTTAAGTCTATTTATATTATCTAACATATCCTCTTCTGCCATTACATACAAAGGAAAAAAATAAACTTTTTGCACTGTACATAACATACTGTATTTTTTGTACTTTATATAACCAATTTGTTTTAGATTTGCACTACGTATGTGTGTATGCATGAAGGTGTGTGTCTGTGTGTATGTACGTATATGTATTATTATATATATATATTTTTAAATTGTTATTATTTATGTCTTGCTGCTGTTTTTGTATTGTTGTGCACTGGAAGTTCCTGTCACCAAGACAAATTCCTTGTATGTGTAAGCAAACTTGGGAATAAAGCTGATTCTGATTCAGTAATCAAAATACTTTTTGAATGTAACTGTATTTAAATTACCAATGATATAAATTGTAACTGCAGTGCAATACAGTTACTTATATATTGTATTTTAAATACGTAATCCCGTTACATTTATTCCTTTACTCCCCAACTGTATATATACATATATCATCTATATGCACACCAATCAGCCACGACATTAAAACCACCTACCTAATATTGTGTAGGTACCCCTCGTGCCAACAAAACAGCTCCAACCCGCATCTTAGAATAGCATTCTGAGATGATATTCTTCTCATCACAATTGTATAGAGTGGTTATCTGAGTTACTGTAGGCTTTGTCAGTTTGAACCAGTCTGGCTATTCTCTGTTGACCTCACTCATCAACAAGGCATTTCCGTCCACATAACTGACCCTCACTGGATGCTTTTTGTTTTCGGCACCATTCTGAGTAAATTCCGTTGTTCCTGAAAATCCCAGGAGATCAGCAAATACAGAAATATTTAAACCAGCCTGTCTGGCACCAACAATCATGCCACGTTCCAAATCACTGAGATCACATTTTTTGCCCCCATTCTGATACATATGATTTTTTTTATTTTTAATACATTTGCAAAGATTTCAAACAAACTTCTGTCACGTTGTCATTATGGGGAATTGTTTGTAGAATTTTGAGGAAAATAATGAATTTAATGCGTTTTGGAATAAGGCAGTAACAACAAAATGTGGAAAAAGTGAAGCGCTGTGAATACTTTCCGGATGCACTGTATATATACATATATATATATATATATATATATATATATATATATATATTATACACACACACACACACACACACACACATATATATGGTTGAATTCAGAAGTTTACTTACACTTAGGTTGAATTCATAAAAAATATTTTTTAACCACTCCACAGATATTAGCAAACTATAATTTTGTCGTTTAGGACACCTACTTTGTTCATGACATGAGTCATTTTTCCAGCAATTGTTTACAGACAGATCGTTTCACATTTAATTGTCTAAATCTCAATTCCAGTGGGTCAGAAGTTTACATACGCTGAGTCTTTAAGCAGCTTGGAAAATTCCAGAAAATGATGTCAAGCCTTTAGACAATTAGCCAGTTATCTTCTGATTTGAGGTGTACTGAATTGGTGGTGTACCTCTGGATGTATTTTAAGGCCTACCTTAAAAATCAGTACCTCTTTGCTTGACATCATGGGAAAATCAAAATAAATCAGCCAAGACCTCAGAAAAAACTTTGTGGACCTCCACAAGACTGGTTCATCCTTGGGAGTGATTTCCAAATGCCTGAAGGTACCACTTTCATCT
Organism: Xyrauchen texanus; assembly: GCF_025860055.1. NCBI lineage: Eukaryota > Metazoa > Chordata > Actinopteri > Cypriniformes > Catostomidae > Xyrauchen > Xyrauchen texanus. Next base: position 15,133,102 of record NC_068318.1, on the reverse strand, counting down.
GTACAAACAATAGTACGCAATGGGACCACAGGGCCATCATACTGGAAGGATGATACATTCCGTATCCTAGAGATGAATGTAGTTTGGTGTGAAAAGTGCAGCTCTATCCCAGAACAACAGCAAAATACCTTGTGAAGATGCTGGAGGAAAATGGTACTGTAGACAAATATCTATATCCACTGTAAAATGAGTCCTATATTGACATAACCTGAAAGGCAGCTCAGAAAGGAAGAAGCCACTGCTCCAAAACCGCCATAAAAAAAGCTACAAGACTACAGTTTGCAAGTGCACATGGAGAGAAAGATCTTACTAATTTTGGAGAAATTTCCTCTAGTCTGATGAAACAAAAATTTAACTGTTTGGATATTTGACTATTGTTTTGTTTGGAGGAAAAAGGGTGAGGCTTGCAAGTCAAAGAACACCATCCCGACCGTGAAGCATGGGGGTGGCAGCATTCTGACCCACTGGGAATGTGATGAAAGAAATAAAAGCTGAAATAAATAATTCTCTCTACTATTATTCTGACATTTCACATTCTTAAAATAAAGTAGTGATCCTAACTGACCGAAGACAGGGAATGTTTTCTACGATTAAATGTCAGGAATTGTAAAAAAATTAGTTTAAACGTATTTGGCTTATTTTGTGTATATGTGTATATATATATATATATATATATATATATATATATATATCTAGATAGATAGATAGATAGATAGATAGATAGATAGATAGATAGATAGATAGATAGATAGGTACAAAGATAGATAGATAGATCTGTACATTATGGAAAAGGGGGAAAAGGAAAACATATGAAACAGCATTAGTGTCTCTGAAAGAATACAATGTTACAGTGCCAAATAAGTACGGCGTCTTCTCTGTAGCTGTTAAGTGAAAAACAAAAAATGAACCAAAAACATGAACGTCACACAGGAACATGCAGCACTCGAGAGGAATCTTTCATTTCTCATAATGTTTACTTACTGAGTGAGTCATAAGAGGCAGATTTTCTCCTTCAGCTAACCATATACTTTAAAATCTACTAAGGCATGCTCATATTAAACTACCAGATATACTGGGAATTGAAAAGTCAGTGGCATCATCTGATATGGGAGCAAACTGAATTTTTGAGCATGTGCAATTTTTGTGAACACATGTTCACATTTACAAACACAGTAAGGTGGATAATGATGGTATGATATTTTGACAATTTTGCAAATATATAGGACAGATATAGTTATATCATGCAGCCTACTTCATAAATCTCCGCCATGGTATGTGTTCCAAATAAGTGAATGCGATGCTCCCGCTCCGTAAGGGACTCGAGCCGGCGCCTCTGGCATGGGAGGAGGGTGCGCTAATAAGGAAGCTAAAGGCTACAGTCCCTAGTGTCAGTCACTAGTGCAACTCTTGATAACAGAAGTGTGAGGCTTATACACATTGCACAGCTATCTATCAGCTGGCTCCTGTTAAACTCAACCCCCCTAAACCTCACTCCCATCTGGGTCACGGCACCATTGTGACGCTCTGTACGTGACTCAAATGGGCATCTCCGGCATGGGAGGCAAGTATGCTAACAAGGAAGCTAAAGTCTACAGCCCCTAGCGTCAGTGGAGAGTGAGGTTTATAAACATTGCACAAGAATGAGGTTGACAAACAACAAGTTTGTTAGATATCCCGTTTGACTAAAGAGATCTTAGATATGCACAAAAAAAAAAGGTTATTCATTATTTGGTAGATGCTGTCACTCACTTTCAAATGGTTTAAAGTTAAACTGCATGTAGCCTGCACAGTTCCAATAGTCACAGTAAAAAAAATATTTAAAGATCAATTCTAGCATTTTTGCTTTTGCAATTCCCTCTTTATAGTAAAAATAAATAAATAAATTTGCAGATACTGGGTTTTTACTGCCTCCCATTACCTTTAATGAAGCTCCACTGACAAAAGTGTTTTTGGATTTGTTTTGCTTTTTGTATGACAAGAGAAAGATTAAAGGATTAGTTCACCATGTCTTATGAAGCAAACCAATCAGTTTTGTATGATAACAGACTAAAATATAATATAATATATTGACATCTGTAGTCTCCATGTTGATCATGGATTCAAGCTCGAGTACACTTCATAATGCCATCTAGCACTCCGCACATGCATCAAGAACTAGAAAGTGTTATCGAGCTTGAACACTTAATTGTTATTTGAGAACGCAATGGCAAGATGTATAGAGGAAAAGGAGTTATATTTTGGTCTGTTCTCACCCAAAATCTATTTGGTCACTTCAGAATACATGGAACAAACCACTGGAGTCTTATGGATTACTTTTATGCTGCCTTCATGTGGTTTTTGTAGATTTCAAGTTTTGGTCACCATTCAGTTGCATTGTATGGACCTACAGATCTGAATTATTCTTCTAAAAATCTTTGTGTTCAGCAGAACACAAAAACATACCATAGTAAATCATATGTTCTCCCAATCTACCTGCAACATAACTGTAAATATTATGTTATTTTGTGTAACTGTAGTTTGTAGTTTCGTAGAAACTGTGATTAAAATGGTAAATTATTGCAAGGGACCACCATCATTTTATGTGTAGACTAATGCTGTTTTTAGACTACAGCTCAGCATTCAACACCATAGTGCCCTCCAAGCTTGATGAGAAACTACAGGCTCTGGGCTTAAACAGCTCGCTATGCAGCTGGATCCTGGACTTCCTGTCAAGCAGATGTCAGGTGGTTAGAATGGGCAGCAACATCTCCTCATCACTGACCCTCAAATCTGGAGTGCCACAGGGTTGTGTTCTCAGCCCACTCCTGTATTCCCTGTACACACATGACTGAGTGGCAACACATAGCTCCAATGCCATCATTAAGTTTGCTGACGATACGGCGGTGGTAGGTCTGATCACTGACAATTATGAAACAGCCTACTGAGAGGAGGTGCACACTCTGACACGCTGGTGTCAGGAGCACAACATCTACCTCAACGTCAGCAAGACCAAGGAGCTTGTGGTTGACTTCATGAGAAAAAGAGAGTCAGTAGCTTCAAGTTCCTCTGTGTCCACATCACTGAAGAACTCACATGGTCCGTCCACATTGAGGCCGTTGTGAAGAAGGCTCACCAGTGCCTCTTCTTCCTGAGATGGCTGAGGAAGTTTGGAATGAACCAACACGTCCTCATACAGTTCTACACCAAAACTGTCGAGAGCACCCTGACTGGCTGCATCACTGTCTGGTATGCAACAGCAACGCCCTAAACCACAAAGCATTGCAAAGTGTGGTGCAAACTGCCAGACACATAATCGGAGGTGAGCTTCCCTCCCTCCAGTATAAACCAGGTGGTGAGTGAAAAAAGCTTGGAGGATCATCAGAGACTCCAGCCACCCGAGCCATGGGCTGCTCTCACTGCTACCATCAGGCAGGCGGTATCGCAGCATCAGCAACCACACCAGCCGACTCCATGACAGCTACTATCCCCCAAGCAATCAGACTTTTGAAGTCTTTATTTTATTAAGCTTATATCTTACACTGGACTGTCATAAATTATATTTCTCTTAACAACACACTGACAACTGACTATCAACCGACAGCCTGAATGTCAATACAGCACAATACAACCTATTGTATATTTTATATATACTATTTTTTATTGTATACTGTGTATTCTATATTGTGTGTATGTGTATTCTATATTGTGTGTATTGTATACTGTACATTGTATATTATTATTTGTATATTGTGCTGTGTGTAATTATGTGTATATTAGATATGTAAATTGTGTAAATCTGATGTTTATCGAAAATTGGTATATGTCTAATAACTGTCATGACTGCTATGTTGCTCAGACCTGCACCCAAGACGTTCAAACTCTGTTGCACTTTTGTATATGATTGAGTAATAATAAATGGATTTGATTTGATTTGACTTTGTTCATGCTTGAGAATGCACTTATAGAGTGATCTGAAAAGCATATTTTATTTGTATATGTCTGCAGGCTCAAGTTCTGCCTGGATTGGTCAGTGCATTATTTTGCCTGATGGAAAACAAATGCTGGAAACTTTCTGGCTGTTGGGTAGTGTTGCTGACAACTTGGCAGATTAATGGGGAAGTACCAGGTAAGATCATGATAGGCATAATTTAAAGTTCAAAGTTTAAAATTCAAACACTGGCTTTAGCTCAAGGCATTTTTAACCACCTGTTGACTTTATATGACTCAATATTTCTCCCTCTTTTTATTTCAGGTTGGGAAATGTTTTTTCATGACTTGAATTTCAATGTTAACTATGCCTCATTTAAAAGTATTGATTGATCGTACAGAGCATACAGTATTGAAGCCTACGGAGACATATACAAAACCTTCAAACTTAAAAGGCAGAACAAGAAATCACTAAATGATTTGAGACATTCCTTAAACAACTAGTTCAAGCCAACAGTATTTCATATTTCTGTAGACCAGTTCTGCTGGAGAGATGCAGCAGTCTCTTGATCATTTCTGCTGTAACCTTGGTTAACCTGAGTTTGGCATGAAACCTAACCAACACTGATAGTCTTGTGCAGATTAAATTATGCATGATCTTGTCATGGCAGTACTCACTGTTGGAAATACTGCTTGAAAATGTGAAAACTTGAAAATCTGCCAGTTTTCACTGGGGGAATACACAATGACCTTCACTACAGTTTTTTTTTTCACTGTTTTGTCCCCAAGCTCTCTCTATAGGCGAAATACCACCCCTTCCCAACTGTTCAAAAAGGAGCTAAACAATTTATCCAGTGCATTCAGCTTCTCGGTTTGAGAAGGACATAATCATGTTTTCTCCAAGTTAAAATCTATTTAATTGAAACATAATTTATCTAACCAATATACATGCCATTTGATGTAGTGTTTTGAATTGCACTGAATTTAGACATAAATTGTCCAGTTTTGGGGGATGTCAACATATGAATGGTTTATATATAGTTGTCTCTGCATATTTAGCTGGGAAAAGAGAAATTATTTTTACATCAGAAAAATTTCAAATTAACTGTAAGAGTTCTGTGATTAACCTCATTGGATAATGTATTGTAGCTATCACTATGTAGGACAAGGTGCTTCAGGTGACATATAAACATATGCCACAGTATATATACACACTCCAAATAGCCAGATTTTTAAATTCCAGTTAGTATGTAAAAGGCCTTTTCCCGAGTGAGCCCCAAAAGGGGACTAATGTAGCAAATTAATCACTGCATTCGGATGGCAGGAAACCTCATGAGAACATTAAGTGCACATGTTCTTTGGATGGCTGGTTATAGATGAGAGATGCCAGATATTAAGTCACACACATTCAATTCCAGTAGTATCTTATTATGTACACCAGTAATGGACACTAAATAAACCAGAGCAAACAGTAACAATGAAGAGTACCCTTTGCTAGGGCAAAAAAATGGTCCTGAAAATGTTTCATTTAAAAGATTACACCGGCCAAGCCACAAATGCCATTATGCATTTAGACCGGTGGACAAGCAATTGTGTGACAAGTCTACAAAACAGTGAAAATGTGAAATAAGAAGCGCACACACAAAATGGCAAACAAGTATATTGTTTGTTTATACAAGTGTTTGAATGCAGCCGCTGCCAGCCAAACATCACTTCAGTCTATTATGATGGACTTCAGAGGATGAACTGATGCCAACTCCAACCATAAGACATGGGATACTTCATATGCCATTGTCTGAACCTTGGACTTAGGATGGACCCCACCGAACCTCACCGAAATTACCGGCCAGGTTGAACTGCGATGCACCTCACTGATTTCTGCCTGCATCACCTTGGTCTATTGATGGACTATGCTCTTGAAATGGAATACATAGGCTGTCAATTGCCAACAAAAGCCTTCATCAGCCAACTAACAAGGACAATTTCATCTATGTTAACTTCTGTGGTTAATCCAGGATGGACCTCAAAGACATTAGTCATTAATCTTACAGTTCATACAAAATCTATGTTTAAACACTGAACCTTAACACGTACTTAAGTTTAATATTTTTAAACCACGACTTGCACTATACATAAGTAATATTTACATTATATTCATGATGTTAGCCAGAGGGGAACTGGCCCCCACAGTGACTCTGGTTTCTCCCAAGGTTATTTTTCTCTATTAACCAACATCTTATGGAGTTTTGTGTTCCTTGCCACAGTCGCCTTCGGCTTGCTCACTTATAATAATCACTTATTATTGAATTACTTATTTTTATTACGATTAACAATCATATTTTATCTAATTACACAATGATGATTGATTGACATTATAGACATTACAGTTTTATCTTCCGTTAATGCCTGATCTTCTGTAAAACTGCTTTGAAATGATGCGTGTTGTGAAAGGCGCTATACAAATAAAATTGACTTGACTTGAAAAATTTCTTTGTGTCATTCTGACACGAAGGGCAATATTTTTTTGGGATTTCTCAGTGCTGAGTATAAGTTGAAAATATAAAAACAGTCTTAAAGTTTGCAGTGACCTCCCGGTATCCTCTCACATTAGTGTCCTTCTTGTTGTACATTGGCACTTGTTTTTGGTTTTTAAATGTAGGGTTTGAGCAGACGAGTATTGATGTTCTACTGAAAGTGTCTGGAGATTGTCCTAAAATAATTTTTAACCACTATGACTTATTGCACTAAAGAAGGTATTTTAAATTGTGACTGATTTTCAATGGAAGCACTTATCTTATTTAGATCTACTACTATTACAGAGGATGGATGCTTAAATAACTAGAACATTTCAGTTTAAGTTTAAAAGGCATGAAAAGCATTCTTTTTACAATATTTGAATGGAAAGTTAGAAAAAATACATGAAGACAAAATTAATATATTGTAGAGAAAAAATATTTAAAAACACTCATTTTGAGAACAAAAAGTGAAGAAATAGACGAACGAATACTGTCTGATCCTTTAGTAACTGAGAGGCAGGTGGGAGTAAGTTGCATTCTACAAAAAAAGCAAGAGAAAGAGGCTGTAAAATGACAACACCCACCTATTCCTCAGACCAGTCATCTATTGCTGATGTTCTCAGTTCACCTCTGAGATGAGCTTCACTGAGTCTCCAAACAAATTGCAGAGTTTGACTGCCAAGACAATTGCTTATCTCCTCAGACTGAGCTTATTTAATAGAGGAAAAACATCTCAAATAATTATTTCTACCACATGTCTGTTTCTTTCTAATTACACTTTGGCCCCAGGCTCTTAGGATTTAAGAAAGAGGTGATGTGTTGAATAAAGATGTAACAGAATTTGATTTACCTACAATTCCTGTCTTCAGCATGTCAACATCTCCCTGGAGATCCACCACCAAAGTGTGCTGACATTGAACTAGACTCTCTCTCAAGATGGTCTCATCACTCAGGGTTTTCGGTTTCTATGTTTGAGCTGAAATGAAAGAAATTATTTTTGGAAGATCAAATAACAATACCAAGCACCTTAAGGATAACACATGCTCATTTCAGTCTTCCTGAATAGTCGCTGCCTTGAGAACTTCTGACATTTATTTGCTTTCTCTTTCTTCAGAATGTCACTATAACAATCTTCGGTCCTGTCCAAAATACTTCCAGCAGAGATAAACTTCTCATCAGACACTGTCAGCTCCTCTGTCTGAGATAACATTTTAATCTATTTAAAGGGCAATGTTGCAACCTGATCCAATATATAGAATAAAATATGGTGCTTCTATTGATAGCTGTAACGGCAGATGTTTAGGAAATTGCTGCATCAGTGCTTGATTAACATTTGACAAACACTGAAATAAATAATGTCATTTGTGAACTTCACCTCAGGCAGTTCACCTACGGACATCAGGTGCACAGTTTGCCATCACCAGAGATGGCACAGTTGGACCATACAGTGTTTTCACAGTCTGACTCCAGATTTGAAGCAGATTGAAAAGAACAGTTTGAGAGGAAAAAAATAAAAAATAATAATATTAACAATATGAAAAAATGATACTGCTATCGCTGTTGCTAACTTTAAAACTAGAAGGGTGGTGTCAGAAATCCAGTGACGCTGGTAGTGAAGATTCTCTCTGACCAATCAGTGATCTGCAGGATATTGACAAAACATTTAGTATCGACTCGGCTCGCTTGGAACCTCGACCGACTTGGTACTAAAAAAGTATCAGGTACCAGGTACTATCCACAGTGGAAAACCCACAAAAAGCAAGCAGAATCGAGTTGCACCGTGCAGTGGAAAAGCCCCATTAGGCTGGTGGTTTTACTGGTGTGGCTGATCTGTGTATATATATACACTGATCAGCCACAGCATTAAAACCACTGACAGGTGAAGTGAATATCATTTATTATATCGTTACAATGGCACCTGTCAAGGGGTGGGACATATTAGGCAGCAAGTGAACAGTCAGTTCTTGAATTTCATGTGTTGGAAACAGGAAAAACGAGCAAGCGTATGGATCTGAGCGACTTTGACAAGGGCTAAATTGTGATGACTTGACCACTGGGTCAGAGCATCTCCAGAATGGCAGGTCTTGTGGGGTGCTCATGGTATGCAGTTGTTAGTACCTACCAAAAGTGGTCCAAGGAAGGACAACCGGTGAACTGGCGACATGGTCATGGGTGCACAAGTCTCACTGATTTGCGTGGGGAGCGAAGGCTAGCCCGTCTGGTCCGATCCCATAGAAGAGCTACTGTAGCACAAATTTCTCAAAAACTTAATGGTGGCCATGATAGAAAGTTGTCAGAACACACAGTGCATCACAGCTTGCTGCGTATGGGGCTGTGTAGCCGCTTACGTGTCAAAGTGCCCATGCTGACCTATGTCCACCGCCGAAAGTGCATATAATGCGCACATGAGCATCAGAACTGGACCATGGAGCAATGGAAGAAGGCCTTGTCTGATGAATCTGGTTTTCTTTTAGATCATGTGGACAGCCAGGTGCATGTGTGTTGTTTAGCTGGTGAAGATGCACCATGTTCTATTAGGCATATGGTTTTAATGTTGTGGCTGATCGGTGTACACACACACACACACACACACACACACACACACACACACACACACACACACACACACACACACACACAATGTATATATTTTATATATTTACTTTTTTTATACTTTCATTTTTTACTTTACTTACTCTTACTCTATAACAAGGCATGCGAGAAATGAGGATCTAAACACAGTTTTAATAAACAAAGTAACTCAGAATATAAAGAAACGAAAACACAAGGACCCAAATACAGAGCATAACAAGCACATGCAAAAACTGACAAAGAAACCATAGGGGTATTGCACAAAAGCAAGATAAGGGATTAAGCTGGGATTTTCCAGTTATCCTGGCTGAATTTAGCCCTGACTCAGTTGCATGAAGGGAGGCTAAATTAATCTACATTAAGTTACTATGGAGATTTACACTTTGCAGCTAGCCTGCTCCGGAGCAGGCTAACAACCAGGCTAAGATTAATCCAAGTGATTTATCGGCTAGTTCCACCCTAAATCCTACTAGATATTAATGTGTTTTAGTCACTTCATGGTCCTGCATTAAAATACTAGATATACTGTCATTCATCTAAGTATGCGTACTGTTATTTTAGTTATTATTGAAAACTGCTGTTCATTTCACTGTCAGAGGTTTGATGAATATATATATTATTCGAGATTTAAAGCGTTTATTGTCATACACCCAGGGAGGAAAGCAGATTTTCCTGAGCAATTATTACTTTGCTGTCCACAATGAATGCCAACACAGTGCAAAAGAACAATAATATGAGAAACAGAATATAGACTATGTATATCTATATATGCAAGTATAGAGTAGAAATGTACTGTTGAATGAGAAAAAATATCAATATATTATATTTTATTGCAGTTGATGAGATAATAAGAAATGGCTCATGAAGTTGCAAATGTGGTTTCAATTAAGTCCGTAACGAGGTCAATATGTAGTATATATAGACTAAAGATTTGTGTGTTTCCTATTCACAATGGCTTGCCCTTTGTTGGATGATGTAGTTGATGAGGAAGTTTTAATACTCAGACGAGCATTCAGGCATGAAAGAGTCTTCCGAGATAGGGCAGACCTTTTCAGATGAATATCTGACTGAGAGGTACAGATTCTCAGGTGATGGCATCAGATATTTGTGTAGGCTGCTGGGTCCAAACATACAGCACAGGACAGCACGGAGCCATGCTCTCACTGTCCTACAGCTGGTCTGCGTAGCACTGCGATTCTTTGCAAGTGGCATGTTTCTGTATTCTGTCGGTAATGCAGAAAACCTCAATAAAGCCACTATTTGCCGCACAATAAGAAATGTAAGTCTGGCATTGAAATCTCTTGCGCACATATTTATCACCTTCCCTGGTCACAGAAGATTCATCCATATCAAGGAGGAGATCTACAAGATTGCAGGTAACACAAATAATAACAGATTACTACAAAATGTTACATTAGCACAGTCACAGTATGACACTCATTATTTTGTGTTAGAGCTTTTCCTAATGTAATTGGTACAGTGGATTGCACCCATATTCGTATCCAACGCCCCTCAGGGGCACATGAGGGAGATTATGTTAACAGGAAATCCTTCCACAATGTGTCAATGTTCAGGTAAGAATGAGTTATGTTACTGTCAGCTACATAATTATTCTGTGCATTAAATGACCTTAATAGGCTATATATTTTTACAGATGATCTGTGATGCTGACTGCCTTATCACAAATTTAGAGGCAAAGTGGCCTGGCTCAGTCCATGACTCCAGAATCTTTCGGGCCAGTAGAATTTACCAGAGACTCTCTCTCTCTAGGTAAGCCACCCCATTTTTTTAAGCACCTTGAACATCAAGAGTACAGTACTTGTAAGAATTACGTTTTGTATTCGCAGGTGAGTTCTCTGGTGTGCTGCTGGGGGACAAAGGCTATGCCTGTGAGACATTTCTGATGACTCCCCTTACAGACCCCAGCACAGCAAGCTTACAACCATGCCCATGCCAAAACCAGGGCTCAAATTGAAATGACCTTCGGCCTCCTGAAATCACGATTTCAATGCCTGCACCACCTGAGGGTCTCCCCAGACAAAGCATGTGATGTGACTGTTGCCTGCACAGTGCTGCACAATATTGCCAGCCTAAGAAAAGAAAGGGCTCCCAGAGTTGCTTTGGATGTTGATTGGGACAATGCTGCCATATTCCCAGATAACAGAAATGGTAGACTTGTTAGAGAACAATACATTGCAAATTATTTCAGTTAATTTAGTTTTGATTTAGCCCATCCCTTAATAAAGGATAATGTAGGCTATATAACTTTTTCATGTGTACATGCATTTTATTTGGCATCGGTAGCACACACACTGTGGTTATCTTCACAAATTCTAGTTCCACTTCACTGGATCAATAACTATATAGTGTACTTGACATTCATAAAAAAAAAAAAAGTTACAAGACCACAATGGTTTTGGAATATTTTTTATTATTTTGCTGTTATTACTTGTCAGCTTGGAGCTTTGGAGAGAAAAAAAAATGATGATTAATACATTGTGTTACAGTCATGGTTACAGTATGAACTGAAGTCACTTCTCCTTCTAGTTTCTGGATTTCCAGTTCTAGTTTCCTCGGTGTCTTGCGTTTAATTTGCATCTCAAGGTCCATGTCCTGCAGCTTTCTTTTGTTCACATCAATCTTGACAGCTCGATCTGTCTCTTAAGATGCGTTGTGTAGAGATATCTGACAGTTTGTGAATTCTGTGAACACCTTTTCATTAGCATAGCAGAATTTTTGCATAATGTAAATTTACTTTAGGCAATACTCACTATGTTACCAGGCTGCTTATCAGGCTGCCCAGTATCAGGATCCTGTAACAAATGATATTTTCTATTAGTACCACTTCCCTGACTTCTTATCTATTATGAACTTAAAAAAAATGTGTCCATTTCCACAAAATTGACATGATACCTCGAGCCTTCTGGAGTCCAGCGACACGGTCTCATCATCGGCAGAAGTGCACTCCACTGCTGTAGATGTGGCTTCCCTCTGCCATATTCAATACTTGTATTGATATTTTTGACAGGACATGCAAAGCCTATGATTTAATAAAGAGTACTCACCGGCGAATCATAGTCTGGTGGCTCCAAAAGTGTAAGGGTGTTGCCAGCCACTGCAAGGTAAGGCAAAGTCACACAGTCCACATAGCAAAATATATTGGATTTCAATATTTTCCATGTGCAGTAGTATGGCAATAATGTACCTTGTATGAAGAGGCCAGTATCCCTTGCTGGGCCAGAGTCAGTGGCTGTCCCTCCCTGGATCACTGGCTTCCCTTTATTTAAGTCCAGGGCCAGCTCCTCTGCTGTGGTGAAGTCTTGGGTTGGAGGGCCACCCCCCCGTACCAGATATGACTTTTTTTTATTGCTAAAATCAGCACAGACAAAAAAATGTCAGCAAACATGTCACCTATGTTCTCCACAAACAAGTCACTTACCAGCCTGCAAAATATTCTTGTATTTAATCTTGACTTGCTGCCAAGTCCTTTTTTGGCCAGACATGTTTGTTCTTTAAGAGGAATAGATAGATACAAATGAGAAAATAGATTAGATGGATAAAAATAGAGCAAATTATCTGATTATAGATTACATCAAATCAATTAGAAACAAAACCTACATACAAATAGATAAGAGTAAAAAGATTAAACATATTAGACATAAAATAAACTAAATAGATCAAATAGATGCACATAGTGGGTAAGTGTTCGCAATTATTCTTCATGTTAAATGCATGTCCACTGGTCACATTTAAGGCAAAGTATACAATTATTTTTGAAAATGACAAGTAACTCCTTGAATTGTAATTATGAGGGTTTCAGTGGAGCACTGATTATTTGGACTACTTACGCATTCAATCGGTCCGCTATTGTTTGCCAGGCATTCTCCTTGTTTTATTACAGCAGCTGTATTGCCCTTTTTACATATTATATGTTTCACTTCTTCATACGTTTACATAAGAAGCTGTTGCTCATTAGGCGAAAAGTACGCCGCACAGGTTTTGTCCATTTTTGCATCGGTGATTCTGTGATCGATTTCGTGATCTTTTTAAGAATGCCGTGAACGTGCATTTATCCAATCTATATACACCTGGCTTGACATATCCGCGCGTTCTCATCCTGGCTCAGCAAACGTGCAACGGATTAAGCCAGGATGCACTGATTAAACTAGGTCAAGCCTCGACTGTTCTGTTATCCTGGCTTTCTTAATTCTACTTTTGTGCAATACCTCCCAGGGGAAACAAGGGCTTAAATACAGAAGGGCAAACAAGGGAATGAGGAACACCTGGGGAAAAAATCAGGGGAAAAACAATCATGAAATAAAAATACAAAGGACTACAAATCTAACAGGAAACAGGAACAGGGTACAAAACAACATAATTAGTCTAGAATGGGAATGTGACAACTACAAACTATACAACCTAGGATGAAAAATAGTATGCAGAATGCAATGAAAAACAGTAGTATGCATCATGCTGTATACATTAAATCTACATATACTGTATTGTTCCATTGTTAGATGACATGTTTAATTCTAATCTTAAAGACATCACACCTTTTTCCTCTGACCTGGCCAGTCCTTAGCTACACCACCTGCCTCATAATCATGGCTTTCAGCCATGCCACCTCCACCTATCTGGCTTCCAATGATGCATCTATCTGACTAGGTTATTAATCACTTCCCCTGGAGTCATTAACAGCCTTCTAGCCCTCATCTTCAGACCAGATGTTGGATTTGCATCTTGATGGTTCTGAGGCTTTTGGAAGTTCAACTTTAAGTGTTGTGCAATGGCTTTGTATAGCATTTGGCTTGCTGTTTAAAACTGTACCAGATGAGTTGGCTTTAATGACACACATGCCCTTAAAAGTACAGTCCAGATAACACAGTGCACAACTGGATACAATCTATGGAAAGAGAAGTATGTCACATCTCATTTTCCCAATACATAGAGTTGCCCCATAATATGTTTGGACACTTAAAGCCACACTTAAAAATTAATTCACATGATTTTCATAGATAAAATATCAAACCAAGTGGCATCTGCAATCAAATGATGCTAGACACAGATCTAACTTCACTTCTCTGAAATTACTTGTCTCAAGGTCATTTGTACCGGACAAATTGCTTTAAAATTGTGTTTGCGCCATCTTGCTGTAAAATGCATGCCCCTTGGTTTGATATTTTATTTCTTGCAGTGATATTCATAATTTTTTTTGTGTGTGGCTAAAGTGTTCACATTTGGGGCCACTGTAGCTGCACCACAGTCCATCTATGGTTTCTAAAACTAGTCAGTCTTAGTTTTGGTGTAGGATACGAGCGTTATGGTCAAGGAGATCTACCTAATGTATAAGATGCCTTTATATCCTAGTTCTTAACAGAGGGAGAATTTTTGCCCATCTTACCACCCTAAACTTAACCAGAATGCATGTATTGTGACAGCTTCATGGTCAGTACAAGCACAGATGTACATTTTGCAGAGAGCATTGGCTTATCATACTATATCAATAAAAGATCATACTGAATTTTTTATGGATTCTTACAGTTGAATCTGGGGACAAAATTTTTTAGTAACAATCTTTTTTAACAACAGACTAATATTTTTTTTAAAGAGTACTTTTGGTTGTATATTTGAATGATAAAAGGCAGTGTGACCTCTCTTTCTGTGATTTCACAGTCCCATTGATGCTCCTGTCTCACCTGTGAATAGATAACTCATACTATGTCGGCACAATCCCAATAATATCCTAATAAACCTGTTTTTGTCTTCTTCTTTTGGCTACATGGCTGCAAATCTAAGCCCTATGAGTCTTATTAAAGGAATATTCTGGGATGTTGATGTGACGAGGAGGAGGTCATGGCCTAGCCATAACAATGGACACCCTGCGCTGAATCAGCCCAATCAGCCAAGAGAGGAATAAAGAGGAGCTGGGGATGACAGTTAGAGAGAGAGATGCACGTGTTGTGTGTGTACGTCTTTGTTTTATTTATGATGGAATGCAGTTTATGTTATATTTATGATTCTGCCTTTAAACCCTCCAGAAATTGACCCCATTCACTTTCATTGTAAGTGCCTCACTGTAACCTCAACTTACTTGTTTTTGTTTTTTAAAGAAAAGGAGGGACGAGTCAAAATATATATATATTTTTTAATAAACATGCCACAAATGCTGTCAATGGGCTTAACCCTCTGGGGTCTGAGGGTGTTTTGGGCACTGGAGAAGTTTTGACATGCTTTGACATTTGTGCATTTTTCAGTTGCTTAAAAACACATTAATGGCTAAAGTCTGATAACACTGTATTCAGCACAAACTGGGATAAAATAATATGTGAGCAACCTGTGTACATGTGTGTACATGTTTGTATTTCTGAGAAAATAACATGTATGCTTGGTTTTTGAAAAAACATAATTGTTAAGTCATTGAAATAAGGCCATATAACATATTATAAACATTTGTCCACAAGCCTTTTGAGAACTGGATCTTGTAGCCTAGAGTTTTTGCTACAAAATGATGTGAAAACCACCCTGATCACTCATTCATACAAAACAATATAGTAATTGAACTTTTGTAAGACACTTTTAGTGTTAAAAAGGTCATATGCAAGGAGGCATGATCTATAATGAATATTGATTGTAATTCACACCTGAGGAGACAAAAGACCCCTCCCCTGGGCCTATCAATGAGGAATGTGACAGAAAGAGAATGAATGTGAGGGGACTTAATGATCAAAATCAAGTTTTAAGTAAAAAAAGTAATCTGACTAT
The DNA here is from genome assembly GCF_025860055.1 of Xyrauchen texanus. Classification (NCBI taxonomy): domain Eukaryota; kingdom Metazoa; phylum Chordata; class Actinopteri; order Cypriniformes; family Catostomidae; genus Xyrauchen; species Xyrauchen texanus. The sequence continues at coordinate 15,117,326 of NC_068318.1, read as the reverse complement.
ACATTTTCTTAACATAAATTTTAGACCTACACTACCATTTAACTTGTATTGAACCCAGAATATTATTTTGTTATGTGTGTCCTGCCTTAGATACGTAAAGCCACACTATGTAACTTTCTTGGTTAAAAAATTATTGATGATAGAGTGCAACAAAAATCCATCTTCCCAACCATGTCTTTACCCAAACACACTTTGATAAACCTATAATAATGATTTATCTTTTTGAGGTGTTGGTACAGATTTCGTGGGAAATTCGCCCATACTTGTCCACATGATATTCGTACACAGAGAAAATAAGCTCCGGGAGTAGCGTGAAGCTGAAAGTTTGTTGTCACAACGAATGAGAAAAATTTACCATGGATCATTCAAAACGGCAAACCTCCGGGGAATCACCAGTTGTTATAAAAATAAACCACGAACAACACAGAGTCTACAAGCAAAAAGGGAAAGTTACAGAGTTCGTAATAAAACCTGAATCAACATCAGCTTGGCTTTTCAGAGGTGGTGACAACTCCGAAATCTGAAAGGATTTAAAAGCGACCCAGAGATGGCATTTTTCTTATTCAACAGGTAAGATATTTTATTGATATGGTTTATGTATAGTTGTGTAATCACACACACACACATACGTCTGTGTGTGTGTGTGTGTGTGTGTGTGTGTGTGTATGTGTGTGTGTAGTGAAATACAATAATTATGCTGTAATCGGTGCAGAACTTTTCACTTGCTAACACACGTTTGTATTTTTCTTTATAACGGCTGTAATTCATATAAATAAATCCTTTAGTCCTCGGCTTACCAAGGACATGTGAGTCGTGTAATCATGTTGACCACAGTTTGGTAACAATGACAATCTATAAATTATTTACTACCATAGTCTATTTAGCCAGAATATCCTGCAATTATAAAAACTTTACAACTTTAACCTTATCAGACTAGCAATCATTATGTCTAATGTTAACGAATGTTGCCTAACTTTTGTAACGTTATTAATAATCAAAACATCAATGTCAAATCAACAGCATAAGATATGGCAATTATCTGCTCAGATCACATGTTTTCAGGTATCCGTCTGTAACGAGGAGGAGGGCATGGGGCGTGCACGGCCAGTGCTGAATCAGCTGATCAGCGGGAGAGTGAGATGAAGGGGTGCCGGAGCGCCATTTCTAGAGAGAGAGAGACGGATGCGAGCTGCATGTGTGTCTGTGTTTGTTTATGCTTTTTGTTGTTTTAAGTTCATTTTTATCATTAAAGATTTATGTTGACTGTTTATCTGGTTCCCGCCTCTTCCTTGCCCATCCTTATACTGTTACACCTGTAGAGTCTGAAGGCGAATCATTAACTCATGGATTCGGAATACAAAGACTCCACTGTTAAAACTCCTCTAACCACTGGAATGGCGCCAGCTAGTCTGGGAAGTATAATGCCCTATTGACAAACCCCCATTTCCATGTGACTCAAATCTACACTCCAAATCCTCGTGCTGTTCCATGTGAGCCAGGCACGTGAAAGGTTGGCAACAGAATGTGTGTCTTTCATGTAAAACCCAGACATTTTTATTTTTAAGTAAATATGTTCAATCCCGTATGTTTGTGTATGTCTGCTGTTAGATCAAACTAGTAAGACTGCTTAGTTGTGTAGTTTAAACTCCGAGGCCTTATATTTAATAGCCTAAGAGTGTATATCCACTTTTAAGTGTATTAAATACACGTTTCTTGGTATCAAATTAAACCTTACGACTTGTCCTAGCTGAATATATATATATGGTCACATTAAAACGTATTCTGCTATGTGTTACCATCGTTTGAGTGATTCAAACCACATCCAGGACTCTGTCATAAGTATGCAAATGAAGAGCCTTGGCAGAACAAAGAAACCAACTTCACGCCCACAACGGAGGGGTCTCATTGGGTCACTTCTCCCAAAGGAGGTGTGACCTCCCTGCCTTAAAAGTCAAGCTCCAACTTTGACTCGGCTCTTTTGCTGCCCCCACTTCCTCTCTCTTACACTTCTGCTGCTCTTCCCTTGGACTCTTCTGGACCTCTTCGAGCAACCCTTCAACTCTCTCCCTCCCTTGGACTCCTCTGCAACCCTCTGGAACACCCGTCGACTCTTCAACAGTTACCCTCTAAGACGCTTCGAACTTTCCATGAACAACCCACGCTCTGGAAACACCGACAGAAAGCCATCTCAACGACGCCACGAGGACACGACATAAGCGCAGTCTTGCTCAGACACACAAAGGTCCATTGTGCAAGTATTATTTCATTGACATTCAAAGGCGTTACAGTGTGTAATTTCCGTGCTGGCTCCAAAGGGTTAATTGTTGAAATAAGTTTGCCATACTTCTAATAAATTCTTCATTTTCCCTTACTGTGTCTACTTTGTTTATTTTATGTTTATTCTATGTTAAATGTTTGTTAAGTGTAGTGATATGTCCTAGTTCCTTGTATTAAACCCAATTATACTCGTGATTGTCTGTGTTTGTTGGTCATAAAACAAAGCCTCTTTAATGTGCGATCTAAAGCTACGAGCTGATGTTATCAAAGTAAGTTAACGTGCTTTGATGAGTCGGCTTATAACTAAGAATAAACCTTCAAGAGAATTGATCAGGAGTATTTAGCAAAGCAGTTCGCTGGACGAACTGACTGATTGCGGTAGCCTAAGGGTCAATTCCATTAAGGTATTATTAAAATTAATATAGCCTGTCTGCATATAATGTATATTCCTAATTAATTATAATTCGTTGTGTTTAATTATCTATATATATTTGAAGCAGACTCTTGGACTATATAAGCCCTTTTTGGGGTGTTTTTGTATGTATTGTTATCTGGTTCAAACCGTATGATTAATCATTGATTACGATCATTTAAAATTAATTGTACATTCCCCAACCCTGACCTGGATACCTTACACACCTTCATTTCCTTTCTTTCATTTTTGTCCATTCACTCTAAGATGTCTTGTATCCATGTGTACATTGGTGCCTCGAACCACATTCATCCATGCAGAGGAGCAGAGCCGAAGTACAAACAAAACAATGTTCTTTCACAAGATGCATACAATTTTATTCTTTAATTGCTAGAGGGCCAAAAGTTACATAGTACATATTGTAAAAAGAGAAAGTGATCCAAAGCCAAGATGGATAAGAGTCATCTTCAAATCCCTCTACTTATTCATCTGCTGCTCATATGCCTCTTTCTAGCAGTATTCATGGCCAGGCTACTCTTACTCAGATTATAACCTGCAGCATCATAAAGATACAACTAAATGGCTTTCAGTAGCATCTGCAAGGAAAATGTCTGAGTGTATAGCAAACAAGTGATCACAAGACACAGGGTGATACATCGGTGCTCTTAAAATATTCATGCCCATGGTGTTTTATTTATGTATTTTTGGATAGGACTGTGTAAATCATCCTAGATCGCAACAGCTTGGAAATATGGTTTGATAATGGCTTGTAGGCAGCAGGGGGCAGGGCTATTGCTTGCTAACTTGAGTCTAACTCTGCTAGCTATAGAAAATGTCTCGGTTACTGTTGTAACCCCCATTCTCTGATGGAGGGAACGAGACGTTGTGGGGGTGAGGAGACGTATGAAGTATGGGAGCAGGCCGCACCAGCCACTGCCTTTTCTCTCTATGTTCTTCTCTCCACAGAATCTTAGATTTGGCTGGGGCCTTTAAATGATCATAAAACGTGCTGGGGAAGCAGTTCTTATCCGTTCCTATTCTTTCAGGGGGAAAAGACTCTGCGGAGGTCACACCCTGCCCTGAAGGGGAGGGTAAAAAAGTGCAGAATACGTAATATGGGCCTAAGGCTGCACATGGAAGAGGTGCGGTGGAAGGTCCTGCCCTTCGTAGGGGAGGAGCTCTACAATCTATAGAATCTTCCAAGGGAGACCGTACCACGGAAGATACATCACAGGAGGTTACCGGAATAACTGAGACCTGTGGAGCACTTACCCGAGTACAGGGCATGTTAGCACATGGAATGCAGTCCTGCAGGGGAATCACCAGTTGTTATAAAAATAAACCACGAACAACACAGAGTCTACAAGCAAAAAGGGAAAGTTACAGAGTTCGTAATAAAACCTGAATCAACATCAGCTTGGCTTTTCAGAGGTGGTGACAACTCCGAAATCTGAAAGGATTTAAAAGCGACCCAGAGATGGCATTTTTCTTATTCAACAGGTAAGATATTTTATTGATATGGTTTATGTATAGTTGTGTAATCACACACACACACATACGTCTGTGTGTGTGTGTGTGTGTGTGTGTGTGTGTGTGTATGTGTGTGTGTAGTGAAATACAATAATTATGCTGTAATCGGTGCAGAACTTTTCATTTGCTAGCACACGTTTGTATTTTTCTTTATAACGGCTGTAATTCATATAAATAAATCCTTTAGTCCTCGGCTTACCAAGGACATGTGAGTCTTGTAATCATGTTGACCACAGTTTGGTAACAATGACAATCTATAAATTATTTACTACCATAGTCTATTTAGCCAGAATATCCTGCAATTATAAAAACTTTACAACTTTAACCTTATCAGACTAGCAATCATTATGTCTAATGTTAACGAATGTTGCCTAACTTTTGTAACGTTATTAATAATCAAAACATCAATGTCAAATCAACAGCATAAGATATGGCAATTATCTTCTCAGATCACATGTTTTCAGGTATCCGTCTGTAACGAGGAGGAGGGCATGGGGCGTGCACGGCCAGTGCTGAATCAGCTGATCAGCGGGAGAGTGAGATGAAGGGGGTGCCGGAGGCGCCAGTTCTAGAGAGAGAGAGACGGATGCGAGCTGCATGTGTGTCTGTGTTTGTTTATGCTTTTTGTTGTTTTAAGTTCATTTTTATCATTAAAGATTTATGTTGACTGTTTATCTGGTTCCCGTCTCTTCCTTGCCCATCCTTATACTGTTACACCTGTAGAGTCTGAAGGCGAATCATTAACTCATGGATTCGGAATACAAAGACTCCACTGTTAAAACTCCTCTAACCACTGGAATGGCGCCAGCTAGTCTGGGAAGTATAATGCGCTATTGACAAACCCCCTTTTCCATGTGACTCAAATCTACACTCCAAATCCTCGTGCTGTTCCATGTGAGCCAGGCACGTGAAAGGTTGGCAACAGAATGTGTGTCTTTCATGTAAAACCCAGACATTTTTATTTTTAAGTAAATATGTTCAATCCCGTATGTTTGTGTATGTCTGCTGTTAGATCAAACTAGTAAGACTGCTTAGTTGTGTAGTTTAAACTCTGAGGCCTTATATTTAATAGCCTAAGAGTGTATATCCACTTTTAAGTGTACTAAATACACGTTTCTTGGTATCAAATGAAACCTTACGACTTGTCCTAGCTGAATATATATATATGGTCACATTAAAACGTATTCTGCTATGTGTTACCATCGTTTGAGTGATTCAAACCACATCCAGGACTCTGTCATAAGTATGCAAATGAAGAACCTTGGCAGAACAAAGAAACCAACTTGCGCCCACAACGGAGGGGTCTCATTGGGTCACTTCTCCCAAAGGAGGTGTGACCTCCCTGCCTTAAAAGTCAAGCTCCAACTTTGACTCGTGCTCTTTTGCTGCCCCCACTTCCTCTCTCTTACACTTCTGCTGCTCTTCCCCTTGGACTCTTCTGGACCTCTTCGGAGCAACCCTTCAACTCTCTCCCCTCCCTTGGACTCCTCTGCAACCCTCTGGAACACCCGTCGACTCTTCAACAGTTACCCTCTAAGACGCTTCGAACTTTCCGCGAACAACCCACGCTCTGGAAACACCGACAGAAAGCCATCTCAACGATGCCACAAGGACACGACATAAGCGCAGTCTTGCTCAGACACACAAAGGTCCATTGTGCAAGTATTATTTCATTGACATTCAAAGGCGTTACAGTGTGTAATTTCCGTGCTGGCTCCAAAGGGTTAATTGTTGAAATAAGTTTGCCATACTTCTAATAAATTCTTCATTTTCCCTTACTGTGTCTACTTTGTTTATTTTATGTTTATTCTATGTTAAATGTTTGTTAAGTGTAGTGATATGTCCTAGTTCCTTGTATTAAACCCAATTATACTCGTGATTGTCTGTGTTTGTTGGTCATAAAACAAAGCCTCTTTAATGTGCGATCTAAAGCTACGAGCTGATTTTATCAAAGTAAGTTAACGTGCTTTGATGAGTAGGCTTATAACTAAGAATAAACCTTCAAGAGAATTGATCAGGAGTATTTAGCAAAGCAGTTCGTTGGACGAACTGACTGATTGCGGTAGCCTAAGGGTCAATTCCATTAAGGTATTATTAAAATTAATATAGCCTGTCTGCATATAATATATATTCCTAATTAATTATAATTCGTTGTGTTTAATTATCTATATATATTTGAAGCAGACTCTTGGACTATATAAGCCCTTTTTGGGGTGTTTTTGTATGTATTGTTATCTGGTTCAAACCGTATGATTAATCATTGATTACGATCATTTAAAATTAATTGTACATTCCCCAACCCTGACCTGGATACCTTACACACCTTCATTTCCTTTCTTTCATTTTTGTCCATTCACTCTAAGATGTCTTGTATCCATGTGTACACTGGTGCCTCGAACCACATTCATCCATGCAGAGGAGCAGAGTCGAAGTACAAACAAAACAATGTTCTTTCACAAGATGCATACAATTGTATTCTTTAATTGCTAGAGGGCCAAAAGTTACATAGTACATATTGTAAAAAGAGAAAGTGATCCAAAGCCAAGATGGATAAGAGTCATCTTCAAATCCCTCTACTTATTCATCTGCTGCTCATATGCCTCTTTCTAGCAGTATTCATGGCCAGGCTACTCTTACTCAGATTATAACCTGCAGCATCATAAAGATACAACTAAACTGCTTTCAGTAGCATCTGCAAGGAAAATGTCTGAGTGTATAGCAAACAAGTGATCACAAGACACAGGGTGATACATCGGTGCTCTTAAAATATTCATGCCCTTGGTGTTTTATTTATGTATTTTTGGATAGGACTGTGTAAATCATCCTAGATCGCAACAGCTTGGAAATATGGTTTGATAATGGCTTGTAGGCAGCAGGGGGCAGGGCTATTGCTTGCTAACTTGAGTCTAACTCTGCTAGCTATAGAAAATGTCTCGGTTACTGTTGTAACCCCCATTCTCTGATGGAGGGAACGAGACGTTGTGGGGGTGAGGAGACGTATGAAGTATGGGAGCAGGCCGCACCAGCCACTGCCTTTTCTCTCTATGTTCTTCTCTCCACAGAATCTTAGATTTGGCTGGGGCCTTTAAATGATCATAAAACGTGCTGGGGAAGCAGTTCTTATCCGTTCCTATTCTTTCAGGGGGAAAAGACTCTGCGGAGGTCACACCCTGCCCTGAAGGGGAGGGTAAAAAAGTGCAGAATACGTAATATGGGCCTAAGGCTGCACATGGAAGAGGTGCGGTGGAAGGTCCTGCCCTTCGTAGGGGAGGAGCTCTACAATCTATAGAATCTTCCAAGGGAGACCGTACCACGGAAGATACATCACAGGAGGTTACCGGAATAACTGAGACCTGTGGAGCACTTACCCGAGTACAGGGCATGTTAGCATATGGAATGCAGTACTGCAGGGGGCTCTACGCCGGGGCTGAGAACTGAGCTCGGGCTGGGGTGGAGCCGGTTGAGTTTATGTTGCTGCAGGGGGACGCCCTCGGCGAACAGACGGGGTCCATCTGTTGGTTCCATGTTGAGAACTGCTGGGTGAAGTCCTCGACAGTGTCGCCGAAAAGGGCTGACCTGAGAGATGGGCGCATTCAGGAACCGTGCCTTATCTGCGTCCGTCATCTCGACCAATTTCAGCCACATGCTAAAGTGTCCTTGGGCAAGACACTGAACCCCAAGTTGCTCCCAATGGCATGGCAGCTCTGCCGCCATTGTTGTGTGAATGTGACGGTGAATGGGACAAAGTGTAAAGCACTTTGGTAACCTCTAATGTTTAAAAAGGTGCTATATAAGTGCAGACCATTTTTATTTATTTTTTTAAATGAAATATTTTTACAACAGAAATTGAAGAATCCTAAAACCATTTTATCTAGTGATATTTCTTTGGAATTGGCACCTCAAATAATTAATTTGACAGTAGCCTACTGGTAAAAGTTCACTGAAAGGATTTTATTGGATCAATGTGGTGCTATCTGTTTTGTGTGAATACTACATAAAAGGTGAACTCTGTAATGTTTTGAATGTTAAAATGCTTCTTAAATGCCAACCAAGAACTAACTAATCCATTAGTAGGTTGATAGTCCCAAAATTTTTAACACTCTCACTCTTTACATCTTTCAACGCATTGCTCTATTTGCTGGAGCATCCCAACCAGCCTAGTGCAGGAACATTCTCAACCAGGCTCAACCAATTATGTGAATTTGGGCAGGACTGTCTATTTGATTAACCAATGGCAACAGGGAAGTGTTCAGGAACATGTTTGAAATCAACATGGGTGCGTTCCATGCAGAAGTGATCATCCCTGCCCTGTTTCCTTCATATAATTAGAAGTGTGAGGCATAAATATAAGGGTCATTACACCTTACAGCATATGGCTACCATGCTTATTCTTCATTCGAAGTGAATGCTTTTGTTTTGATCAGCTTCTGAAAATTCATGTATAGTGAAATCAACCCCATACAGATGAATTTTTACTCTTAAATAAAATTTTGACTCCACTGACAGTTAGGTTTAAGTTTGGGTTAGGTGGTAGGGTTAATAACACGCATTCCTGTTTACTGCATTTTATCATTTCCAGATAAAAATACAACTTTGTTTTGGTGCGACTCATACGTTTAACAACACTTCCAGTTTCGGCAACTGGGGGGCAGTTTTGAGAATTTTAACAGCAAAACTTTCAATCTACCTTTGCCGAATTCACAGTGTGATCCATATGGTCAATATTTGCAATTCTGTTCTGTGACACTCATGGTGTAGAAATTACACAATTCATTCTTTAATGGAAAACAACTCAAAACAAATTGCAGAGTGTGATGTCATGTGGATGTTTTTTCCTGTGTAAATTAAATGCATCGGCATTGTCGCTACATGATGTCAATCTTTGTAGAATCTTATGCAAGAAAAAGAAGACTACACTGTCACTGGCAACCCCCGTCTGCTGTCTCTTCAGTAGACTTCCTGTAGAGCTGCATGTCTCATCAAGTGCCTAATCACACAAGAGTGACATAAGAGCGCAACAGCCATCCAGATCTCTAATACTCTAATACGATAGTGCTAAATAAAATGTGAAATAAATAAATAAATAAAAATCATTTTAGAGTGCTAAATCAAATAGATACTCAGGGTCTGTGTGTTTATGTTTAGTACATTGGCTCTAATTGTTTATTTTCCTAATGTCAGAACATTAATTAGAGCTTCTCTAAATCTGGGTTACTAGTCAGTTGTTCCGTTTTACTCATCAAACCTTCAAGCAAAGATTCTTCTTCATCCAGGTGACTCAAGGGGAACTTTGGTTCCCCAGGGCTTTCAGAACAGCTGCTTGAGCTTAAGACAGACATTTTATTGGGTAAACTAGTTGGTAGAGCTAAAGCATTGAACTTTTGGAGTGCATATTCATATAGGCCTATAAGGGGCCTTAAAAGTATTTGGACACTTAAAAGGATAGTTCTCCCAATAATTTAAATTCTCTCATCATTTACGCACCCTCATGCCACCCCAGATGTGCATGACTTTCTTTGTTCTGCTAAACACAAATTAATGTTTCAGAAGAATATATCTGCTCTGTAGGTCCATACAATGCAAATGAATGGTCACCAAATCTCAGAAGGTCTAAAAAGAAATTCATCATAAAGGTAATCCATAAAACTCCAGTGGTTCAATCCATTTCTTCTGTAGCGACATGATTGTGTGGGTGAGAAACAGACCAATATTGAAGCCCTTTTTTACTGTAAATCTACACTTTCACTTGACATTCTGGTGAGGAAGTGACTTTAACTTTCACATTCAGCCACTTACTTGTTGGGGCTGGTCAAAGGTGCAGATTTCTAGTACAAAAGAACTTAAATATTGGTCCGTTCCTCACCAATTATATCGCTTCTGAAGATATGGATTTAACCACTGGGGTCAGTTGGATTACTTTTATGTGGTCTGTATCATTGTTGGACCTTCTGAGTTCTGGCCACCATTCACTTGCATTTAATGGACCTACAGAGCTGAGATATTCTTTTAAAATATCTTTGTTAGTGTTCTGCAGAAGAAAAAGTTGTACACATCTGGAATGGCATGAGGGTGAGAAAATTATGAGATCATTTAATTTTTTGAGTGAACTATCCTTTTAAGCCACACTTTTAAATGTATGAATGTCATTGCATTATAACAAAATATCAAACTAAGTTGTCATATGCAACTAACTTCACTTTTCTTAGCCATTTTTGAAATTCTCAATTATTAAATCTTAAAAATATTTTTCTGAAATGTTTTGCTTAAAGTGTGCTTGTGCTGCAAATATTCAAATTAATAAAAAATAAATACCACTTGAAATTATATTTAGTAAATTATAAGAATTAAATTCCAACATTGTAAGTGTGGTAAAGACTCTTTTTATCTAATTGCTGCGCATCACAAAAGGCCTTTCATCATATCCAATTCTGCCTAAATGATCTGAGAAATAAACATCAGTATAAACAATGAATATGTGAGCATGAAACTGAGAAGGACTGATAAACACCTGAGGTCTCCTCTTCAGTTCCCCTACTCTGGTTGTCAGCTCAGTTTAGTCCATTTACCTTCCTCTCAATTGAGTTTGACCTCCCTTCAAGAGATTTCAATGCCTGAGCATGAGCTAAAGACAGCCATCATTTGTGTCATTTGGCAACCCAACGACAGAAGCGAAAAGCACAAACAGAGAGGAAAACAGAGCATGAGCTGTCTTCCCAATTACTGCACCTGCTTTGGCTTTATTAACCTCTTACAATGAGCTCCTCTACTGGAGATCTGTATACTTGCCCTAATGAGGCAAAGGGAGACAAAAGCAGCTCTCCTGGGAAATATGCAGTCCATCTATATTATAAGCAAATGACTCACAGAGAATAACAGAGCTTGGGGAAATACTATTAATTACTAGAATCTATTACTAATACTAATCCTTTAAAATTTGTGTGTCTGCAGATCTACAAAGAGACTAAGGTATATGCATAAAGCATTATAAGAACAAAGCAAATCTATCATTTTCCTACAGTTTGTGAGCTGCTGAGCATGACTTTTATCAAAGGACAACAATAATAGTCTTTCATATATAGTTTCAATAAAATCTGTACGTTGTCATGTATAAAAAATACAGTTTGTCGACTGCACACCATCATAGATGTAAAAAAACAGGTGATGAATTTTAAAAATAGCTTTACAAATTTAACACAGATCAGGTAATCTGCTTAAAATGGCAAAAACAACCGATGAAACTAATACCTCACAAACATAATGTAAAAAGCCTAACTTAATGAAGACTCATGCACTGATATAAACTCCACTTATAAAGTGCATTTCCCGTAATGCTGCAATCAAGAACAATATGTCAATAAATAGCTCTCATTTGTGTTTAATAAAGATTATTAATTTGATCAACATCAATGCAGGTAAAAAACATGGATAAATGTGCATTTTGAAAGTAACTTTGTAGAAATGAAAGGAGCCGCATTGATTAACTGTCTAACTGATGGCCTATTATGTAAGGGTTGTTGTTGGGGTGGATGTCGGCACAGCCATTAATCAGGAAAATAAAAAATGACACTCCATGTCAAAAAGGTTGCTGACCCTTGCTGTACACAAATCCACCATTTGGACTCAGTATGGGTTTAGCTTGGAAAAGTGCGGGGACAAAAATCACCTTATTAAAGAGTGTCCCAGATGGCTGCTGCACCCTTGACTAGAATATATAGATGCCGGAGTACATAATTTCTGTATTTCAGTATTTAATGAGTTTCTGTATTTCTGTGTCACAGTATATCATGGTTTCCACTGTATTTCATTTAGGCCTAGTCTGCACAATGACAATGTCAGTCTAATCCTATTCAGTACCATGGTTTTAAATTACCATGGTATGACTGTCTGATACCATCATTGTACCACCACAGCATTTTCTTTTTTGTAAGGAAAGTTAAAGATAAGGAGTCTGTTCCATAACCTAGTTGGCTCCCTTAGGGAGGCATCATTTAAAACTGAAGTATGTTACTTTTCAGTGTTAAAATATTTCCTTATATCCCATCTTAATATGTAGAGACAACTACAATTAAGTCATTCAGAAAACTGTAAACCAATTGTCTTTGTGGCACTATAAATCTCCTGTGTTTGTTTAGAGCCATCCGCTTAGAACCGTCCCAACAACTTTACTCAACCAATGGTGTGAGTTGGGGGTGGGACTCTCTGAAAGTTCGAACAACAGCAGACATGGGGTGTTTTCGAAAAGTTGTTTTGAAAACATCGTTTATTTTTACAATTCAGTTCAGTGGTGCTAGTCTTGCAGAAATTACATACTTCAGCTTTAAAGGTGCACTTTTGTTCATGTCATCTTGGACTTACAGTGACACCTGGTGGCCTGGATACAGCATCGTTCAAAATCAAAATCAGTAGTTTTCAGTTACAGATGCCATTGAAGAAATTCACTATTCACAATCAGCCATAATTAATTTAGTCCAAGAGTGGAAGTATCCAATAAAAAGACAGTTACTGAGATTAAGCAAGTAGTATTCAGCTGGTCATGTGATTCTAAAATGGCAGCCCACATGAGGGCTCCCCTGCACCATGTAGAATAAAACAGCTTTTATAAGCGTTACTGATATTACTAAACTCATCATTTCATGTGAGTGGTCATGATTTTATACAGATGTTTCAAAATGACTGTTCATTTCTTTAAGAGTAAAACGTTTTTAATGGGAAAAAAAATTACTGAGTGCACCGTTAAGGCATCATATTGCACGTCGAGTCTCTTGTGCGCTTTGTGGAGTGCTAATAGACCAATTTCACACTCTGGGTTGAAGAACACTGAAGTAAATGTTTGCAGGGTAAACTTCGACAGCAGTGAATGGGAGTGAATGGGAGATTACAACAAATATTATTTTCACTTACCCATTTGCTCCAAGAAAAAGTCCACTCTTATGTTTTAAAATGTAAAAGAAGAGGAAATAAAAAATAGAGAACCGTGGATTAAGACAGTAAAATTGGAGAAAATGCCAAATTTACTGTCACTAACTCAGCAGCTGTAATAGAAACCCCCTTGCAGCTGTAGTAATTCGTTTTTTAAAACAGGGTAATATAACACTAAACATAATGTTATAAATTTACTCTCAATATTTAAAAAATGTATAATATAAAAAATGTGCAAGACGTATGCTTCTAAATAAGGCAGAAACCTGCAATCACAGTCTGTGAAAAAGGTCTGTGTATCTCACTCATGCAGGGCATTCCAATTCAGTGTCTTATAAACCTTATTCACATCTTTGATTTTTGACGTGAATTAAATTGAATCTGTGAGGGATACACTTACAGTCTCTTCAATCGCATCCATTGTATAAAGCTCCAAGATCACATTTAGTTTTCCATAACTCATGTTTTCTGGAGATTTTGTCAACTGAAATTTCTGGAAAGACGTTTAATATTTTGTCGGTGGAATAACCCAAAACACTTTAAACAACTGTATGGCACATTGAAGGAACTGCAAGTCTGTCTCTGACAGCCTGGTTGTCATTCCCGTCAAACATTAAAGATGGCGCTACTGTGAATAAGGTTCATGATAGGGCCCCATTTCTGTAGGATGCTGCCAAAGAATTCAGCTGCCTGTGTAGGCAGAAGAAATCTTGTAGGCCGCTTGCTAAATTTTTGAACAGCCCTAAGGTGTTCCACAACTAATTTAATGAGTGAATTATCGAGAAAGTGTGCTTTATCTCCTACTAGCCTTCTGAACTGAACTCAGCCATTTCGGTCTCTAGCTTTCCTAGCTTGTTATGTTGTTTATCAGGCAGACTCTCAGTGGAATTAGACTTTTCCGAGTCACTATAGGTCCAAGGCCTGGACTACTGTCAAGATTTACAGCTTATCACAGATTCTAAAAGGATCTGAGAACAAATGAGGGGTGGACAGAATTCACTGAACAGTTGCTCATTAGTAAGGCTTATTATTACGTCTTATTGAACTCACAGACTTGTTGAGAGATTAGCATTTTTAAGCACTGCTTGCTTTATATGTATATATATATATATATATATATATATATATATATATATATATATATATATATATATATATATATATATACATATATATATATATATGTTCTGGTTTTATTCATATTTTATATCTCTGCAAGTCAGAGTGTACAGAAAACTCCAATGTGTTGCCCACTAGAGGGCAATGAAGAGCTGAGAGAGAAGCTTAGTTTGACAAACATTCATCTCAGCATCAAAGCCTTGAACAAGTGATGTGCTGGGTGTATTGTTTTTTGCCATTAAGGCATACAAAAGATAAAAACCAACAACAAAGGCTTGTGTATATTATGTTATGTATGTATGTATCTATCTGTATTCTCTTTCTACACCTACTCCAGTGATGTTTTCTGGTCTATTAGTACTACCCCATTTGTATCTTCTCAAGAAAGAGATAAAAAAGCTATGTCATGATGTTTTAAGAAAACTCATAAAGCAAGTGGAATGCACACACATTCACAGTCATATAGTCTTTTATTTGGAGTGAATTCAATGGACATGTCAGTGCTGTCACAGCAGTGGATGTTGTAAAAAATAGAGTAGCTTTTGTTGTTTTGATAGTACGCAGTACTAGTGAGCACTAAGAGACTCTTTTATCTCTCTCTCTGTCCTGTCATGAGCTGTTTGTGTGTGATGCAGTAAACAGAACTGAATAACAGAATATGTTTTACCTGTGCTCTCTCTCAGTAGTCGCTTTGAGCACTTGCAGGGCAGTCTTCTGTTTCTCAGTCGGTATGCAAGAAAAGCAGTTTTTGACTTTCAGGACTTCAAGACCAAGAGCCTAAGCTAGAAACAGTAAAATGTTTGTGATCTCAGTTAGAAATTGAGAAGTGATAACTGTGATAATTTTGTTCTGTGCAACAGAATTTTGTGATGTTCTGTATGGATTGACGGCAGTCTTTATATTGTTTATGGTGTTTTGTTTAATATGCATTGAATGCATCTTCATCAGCAGTGATTTGTTTGTTTATTGTGATATTGTGAAAAGAGAAGAGAAGGGAAAAAGGCGGAATAATGAACAGGAAAAATGAAAGAAATACAATGGTCTGTCCTCCGCTCCTCGTGAACTGCTTCAAATTCACCCTCCAGAGTGTCAGGGCTGCCTTCTTGTGACATTATTACTATTATGTAGATTTATGCTGCAAGTCTGAAAAGTACTCTGTAAAATCATGTTTAAAATGTAGAAAGGGAAACAAGAATGGTGCTTGTGGGTGCTTGCCAGGGCATTTCTATGCTGTGTCTTTTAATGTGTTATAATGCCATTGTTAGGGTTATTGCCAGGGCTGTGTGGTTTCAAGGGCATTGCTTACTTACTGGTCCTAGTCAAATGAGCGAACCTCCAAGAATCTGTGGTATTCTGGTCCATAGATATGTCTTAGGTTCCTCCTTCAATCTGAGTCTATGGAACTTTCTACCTTGCAAAAATGTTTCAAGAATCAGCATTCAAGGTTTGAAGTTAATGTCTTTAGCAGTGCAGAAAGAGTAATGAGCTTAATTTTAAAGGGACAGTTCACCCCCAAAATAAAATGTATTTCTGTGATGACGTCAGAATGTCATATGGGTTTCATACAAAATGAGGGTCAGTAAATGATTACAGAATTTTCACTTTTAGGTGAAATATCCCTTTAATAATTAAGCCCAAGGTATTCTTCAGTTAGATGTGAACGCTAGGCATCTGCGTACAGGACGTGTTATGCAAATGTTGTCATCAGTAGAGTGCTCAAGCTCTGAATGTGTGCTGCCCCGATTTCACTGTGTTTTGTATTGTAAACTTTCTTAAAAATGAATATTCTATGTTATGAATCTTGTAGCTGTCACATCAAAGATTGTGAAGTGCTACTTTGCTCAAGGGTTATGTCACCTGCATTCACACCTCTGAGCTGCTCCATCTGGGTCTCGATGACTTGCACATGAACTAACACAATAACCACTTTTATTTTCAGCTCGTTCTGACTGGCTCGATGCTCCCAGGTCACTTCCTGGCAGGCTTCCAGATGGTGGCACCTTTGAATTAGAGTTGCTAAGCTCCAGAGCCTCTTCCACCATCTTTGTCCTCTGCTGCAGGATCCTGGCTCTGTGGTCCTCTACCTGGCTTCTGCTCACACTGAATCTGGCTTTCAGTGCCGGCCCCTGGCTTTGGATGCCACCGGGTCAGATTTGACCGCAGTTCCCTGCTGAGACATGAAAGCCCATTCGGCTTTGCCAAGATGTCCAGCCAGGGATTGCAAAGGCTTTCTGCTCCAGCTGGCTCTTCTTAGCCTCAGCTTGAGTCTCCACACTTCCTGTTTGCACTGTGTCCTCCATGGAATGCAGGCTGCCCCTACATGCCCTGGATACAACAGGCAGAAGGGTTAGAATGAGTAAGACCCTTATCTTGGAGGGTGGAGTGTAACAACCAAACTTAAAATGGCTTGACTTGTCCACCAATTGTTTCTCATGTACCAAAAAACATGCCTGTGGTGACATATATGCAAAATGATATTATGTGGGTCCTTGCGGCAGTTCCAAGTAAAAATGTTCTACAAAACAGATAAGGTTTTTAAAGGTTAATGCTCTATTGGTTTTTAAATCAACAAAACCTTCATCTATAACCTTAACTTGCAGCAACCTGGTCTCATAGTAATAACGTGACTCTATATACATTTTGCAAAATGTATTATATGTGTCTCCAGGTACAATTTCCTGCAGTTTCCAGGTGAAATGAACACTAGAGGTGCTACAACAACTGTGTATTGTATTCACTTTCACTCAAATCATGACTTCAATGGCTGATTATGACTTTATAAATATAAATTTTTTCTCTCTCTTACTCATACCCTGATTTTTTGATATCGACACACTTTTACTATAACACATCTTTTAAAAAAAATTATAAATTTTAACACTTGTATTACAGACCCACCAAGATGTATACACTTTTTCCAAGTTGATTTGCTTGTGCAGCAGCTCACCTGATAGGGCGTTGGACTGAGTCGGAGGACCACGGTTCAAGTTCAGCCATAAACTCAAGCTGACACGTGGCACAGAAGTGACACAAAATGATGTGGTTGCTTCAGAAAATGTCCTTTTCATTTTGCTTCTGCATTTTAAAACACTATTGGTTAGGTTTAGGCAAGGCTGTTATAGTTTTGGGGATTTCAAATGATTATTTAGTTTAGTTTCAGATATTGTATCAACTGTGTTTGTTAGTTTTAGTTTAGTTTTAGTTGTTCAATTGATTTAAGGTTTAGTTTTTATTTTAGTCTATCAATATATTTTAGTTTTCATTTTTATTTCTATTTCAGTTAACACAGATGATTAAATTACTTGGCAGGGGACAACTTTGTGTAATGTGATTTATATTCAACTATTCCCTATGCAGTCTGGATTGCACAGGTCTGCAGTCTGTAGCTAGGCTGACAAGCAGCATGGTAAAAACAACCAAGAAGGATTTTCAAATGTGGAGATATGTATCCCTTTATTTTTTGAACAGCAATGGATGATGTAATTCAACAAACTAATCCATTTATTTTGAAACATTGAGCACATAAATGAATGTGGGCACACACACATGAAACTCGTGGCCAGTAGATGACATGTTTGCAAAGGTTTTGTTTTAAGATAGTTTTGAAGCAATGCATGATAGTTTCAGTTTAGTTTTTTGGAAAGTTGTAATTTTTATTTCATTTTTCTAATTTGTTTAAAAAATTTTTTTATTTGTTTTGGTTGTAGTTTCAGTTTCAGTTAAGTCTAATACCCTTGGTTTAAGGCATGATTAGGTAAGGACGTTTTTATTTATTTATATATTTTAAAACACTATTGGTTAGGTTTAGACAAAAGTTTCAGGTAAGGGAGGTATGTTTTATTAATTAAATTCACCTTAAACTACAACCATTTTACCTGCTTTTGGCACCTCCAGCTGGACATTTCACTGGAAAACTGCAGCCAAACGTGTTATACAGCATACACATGTTTAATTGCTAAATTTTTGTCATATTCACATACATTTCATGAGATCAGACTTCAAACTTTAAACCTATACTTAAATGATAACATCAGAAAAGGAAATGTTTCATAAATGTCACAAAACAGTGGCTTGGAAAGACTTTTTGTTAATAAAATTGGCATTATCGCAAAAATATAGTGTCATGTGACAGAATTTACCCCAATCGTTAGCATGTGTTAATCATGATGTCAAGGTATGCATCCTTGAAAGCCAATTTATTGTAAGTGAAGCATTACTCACACTGTTATGGATTTGTCTTAATGGCATACCTGCACAGATCCGATGCTGCAAACACATCTGCGTCATGACACTTCCAGGCGTGCCAACACAAATATCTCTCATGCACCTGTCATCTACAAGTGCATGGAGAACAAATTAATGGCCACTCATTGTGATTAATTTACTTTAATTTAATTTACTAATTTACTTAAGTTTATTTTCCACACCATTCAAGGAGAAAAGCATCAGTATGCTTTTTTGGAACACTAACACAGTCCAATTCTTTAAAATTATTGTTTAGTTTTACTTTTGAAAAAATGCTGGCAAAATTCCCTGTAATAAATAAAATAAATTACCAAACGTAAAAAGCATTACAGTCAAAAAATTAATTAAACTAAAAAATTATATTGTTAGGATATATTTGCCTTGACTTTACACAAACTTAAATTAGCCTTACCCTGTTCTCAGCTGAGTGTCTCTCAGAAGGTTCTAAACATTTTTCAAGACTATAAACTATCAAATCCAGTTTTCCAATGCTGAGTTCACTTTCAGAAAACAAGCTTTTGAACATTTTAAAACGTTTCAATATTTTAAATCTAACCCTCTTTACCTCGGATCGCATTTGCTGAGCTTAATTAATTTTAGATGACAATCAAGTTCAGTTGGTCATTAAAAGTTGCTGGAGAAATATGCGAGATATAATGCAGTTGTGATGGCGATGCTTTAGATTAGATGATTGTTCAAAATATTGAATATCAGGAATGTATCATATGTAAAACTTGATATTACACCGCATAGTACATATCTCTTTAATAGATGTGCACACATCATATACACATGATGGATGGTCCTTATACTACGACCTACATTTCCCCCAATACTTGGTGCAGGTTGCCAGCTTGAACAGGGCCATGATGATTTGCTTTCGGGTCGGAATCGGTGGCAACCTCAAGACAAATATTACAGTCCTATCAGAAGGGCAACTGCTCCCATTTCATCGCAATCACTCTTCTTCTGATCGCATTTATTTGTGAAATTATAATGACAGTAAGCTGTCTAATTTCAATTAATTGTCTCAGAACTCTCCACATTTTACCAACATTTATTTGGGGGTGTTACACAATTAACCGCTTAAGGGTAGATGTCTTTTGCGATAAACCAAAACTTATATGACAAGGTGTTTTTTTAAACATGACATCATAAAACATTTTTTATCATGCCTTTTCACTTTATCGATAACAAAACAGAGAGAACAGTGAATGGAAACTAGGTTATTGTGTGGTGCTTCTTTGACACTTTCAGCTCACGTGTCAATTTACATGATCTATCCGGCACGTTTTTTCTAGTCCTGTGCATAGCAAGTGCAACACTCTTGAGCAGTGGCAAATTCTCAGGGCCAGCAAAGCCTTCTCTGCTGGTCTAAAATGCCAAATTATTACATAATTTTCATCCTTTCATTCTCAATCACCTTTTTGCCTATGTGTTTTGAATCTCTTTACACTCATAATTAATCTACAAACAAATAGATAAAAACTAAAAGTTTATCCAGTCAGAATTTATTCCTTGATGCTTACAAGAGAAGTGTGACAACTGTTACACAAATCACATGCCCGAAGCAGCATGTGAGTCTGAGCTCCACCCCCTCAGGCCTGTCACCCCCTCATCAGTGCAAATGAATGAGCAACTAAAGTCAGATTGTCAGATACATCAGCCAATCAGATTGATTTATTTGTTCTTGGTGGGTGTGATCTTTAGGATATGTACCGATCGAGGCCTTCTAGCAGGCCTTGAGTGACACAATCAAGCTTTAAGTGGCGAAATTTGAAAGAGATCTTGCTGACAAGTCATCTGTCATCACTGCCACTATTACCATTTAGAAAGAGATCCTTATAGATTTAAAAACACAATATGTTCTGCATTACTGTGTGATTGCTTCATTTTTTTATCAGGAAAGGTGGACTGATTTTCACTTCAAGCAAATTGGTAAGTGCTTTTTCCTTTATTATAGGAACATCAGGTGTTTTCTAAGTGTAAATTAGGCTGCTATTCAGTGTCCGATCAAGTTTTGAAAAAGCAGTGCTGCGTTCCATTCGACTCAAATTTGGATTTTTCAACTTCCTTCTAGGAAAAGTTCAATGGAATGTATCTTGAAGTCAGAATTACAACTTTTAGGCTTGTGCAGAAATATATATATATATATATATATTTGAGAGAAAATGTCCCCTGTTGTAGTTTAAACAGTGTGTGTTTGACAATAAGATAAATCTAAATTAACAAATTTAACTCTATTCAACCAACCTGTTTGTTTCTGTCTCTCTGTGGACAAAAAAACAAACATGGTTTTGTTCTCTGCCATCTGTGCAGTGTGACTGTACCTTATCTTTCACCTGCAAGCTTCCCAACAAGGAATATCTAAGCGCAACAGCAAGATTTCTCTAAGCCTTAACTCTGTATTCGAATATTTCCACATTCAAATACAGTAACATGATCACAGACTGTGATATAGAATAGCTAGGCAATTATAGGCTGTCTTTTTATAGATTCTAGTTTTGCAGCAGCAAATGGTTCAGAACATGCAAAATTCTTTAGGCAGTCAGCCCTGACATGCAAAATAACTTAGACAGTCAGACCTTAGCAATTGCATAAAGGACACAGAGATCACATACAGATTGTGCATATGAGGATTTGTGGAATAGTTCAATGCTACAGCATGTAACCTGATGCTGTATTTGCATAGCTGAGGCAGTTCAAACAAATCACATAATTAGAACTAGTGACAGAGTGAGTGGATAAAAACCTGGTTTGATTTATTTAACAAATAGGACCTCAGGGGATTTGAGGACATGTAAGCTTTTCAAAGTTTCCAACAGCATGATGAAACAAGTGTCCATGACTTTGATAAAGGAGGTGAGAGAAATTTTGAAAACCCTTCAAAATATTTTGTTTTATGTAAGCTGATTGTCATCCAGATCCTAAGAACAGAGAAGAGGCTGTGAGGAAAGGAATAACACAAAAATAAAGCATACTTTCATGCTTTTCTTGGCTTCATCTAGCCAATATTCATGGTCTTTGTTGGACAAAAAGACTGCAAAATCATTCTTCTCTTAATGATTGTGAGCCAAACAAGTCCAGAAGCCCTACACTTAATTTTTTATATTGAGATTCTTTTGTGGTTTTCTTTTTTCCCAACTAACACAACATTTCAATTTTTGCCAAAAAGCTCCAACAGTACATTCATCCAATAGTCAATGGCTTTGGCAAACTTGAAATGGATGACAATGTTTTGCCTGAAGAGAATTAACTCCATCTTTATAATCTCATTTGAACACCAGTCATGTTCTGTATATTCCTTATGATTTATTCATGAATGCTGGCATTAACCACAGTAAAAACAACCAAAAATCCTTAAATAGAGCCCAAGGTTTCTTTGCAACCTCTTAAGTTTGTAACCTTCCCCCTGGCATGATTCAATGAATAAACAACTGATTTGGTAACAAGTGCTTTTCAGTTTTATTTGTTTAATTATATCTAAAAAATGCATTACAGATGCAAAGAAGATTTATTCAAAGTATTAATGCAATTAATGGAGAATATTAGATATTCTGCATAAAAATGGTTAGAAACGTCTCAGTCTATACTTCAAAATCAATTTCTGCAGTATACTAGGGCAGAATTTCTTCCTTGCTCTCCCTCTTTCCCTCTGATGTGTCTTGTAATGACAGATGGAAGGCTGTCTAAATGAGTTGATGACACATAAGAGGGATTAAAGTTCAAACTGCACCAGTTCGAGCCTTCAATGCACATTATGTAGAGCCGCAGTTACTATCTCGTTTGCGAGATCCAAAGTTTTAAACGCTAGAGGCATCTAGATGACTTCATAAATCTCCATTAGAGGAAAAAAAGTCATGAGTACAGCATGTTCAAAATAGGAGGGAACCATAAGATAGAGAGTAAGAGAGTAAAACAAAGGAGGAGGCAGAGAATGACTGGGAAATAGAAGAAACATCGTCAATTATATGTAAAAATATTTTTTTTTGTAAATCGCTGAGCTGATGAGAGCTTTTATGACCGTTCAATAAACGTTTGTTTTGGGGGTTTATTCTGCATGTATATTTTTCAATGTACTGCAACACATGATGCCATAGTGTACCAATAAATATGCCATATTTATTTTGAGAAATACGACCTGAACCTCATCGAAAGGGTACAGCAAGAGATCATACAGCATTTAAAGTAGAAAACTGGCATTCAGAGCATCTCTAAAATGGTTCTCAGTGGGTCATCCTTCTAGCATAAAAAATAACTCTTAACCTCCACTGTTTGCTGTAAAACAGCAGTGAAGACATCGTGATCCACAATATCTCAGTATGTGGGAGGATACGGCATGTCCTCTGTGTTGTAAAGCCACAGGGCAGCATTCACTATAGCAACGATATAACCTGACCAGCACCCTGACCTTTTGCGCACTTTGGCAGCTTTATCTCTCTTTGTAAACAGCATCGTTTTATATTCTGCACTCCATTTAGAACGCAGTTGGAACTTTTCAGATGCTGTTGCTTCATGCCTGTCTGCCGAACATCTGGCCTGTAGCATGACGTACATGGTGAGGGACATAGGCCCGTATTAGATGCTTATGTTGAGAGGCAATTGCTTGTATCCAAATGGCTCTTTGGGAAACATCTGCCACCGTGTGATTGGTGCTATGTGAAACATCTGCTTCAGTGTGATTGGTTTCATAAGACACGTCTGTTTAGATGTGACAGGCACTAGTGATAAGTTTCTGACCATCTACACCAATTTTTTAATTCTTAATTATTGACAAATCTTCAGAAAGGACCATAAAGAAGAGAAACATTAATCAACAAAAACAAAAGAGGAAATATCATTTTAGAATATATTTCTCAAATCAAAACAACTGGCTAGTCAGTAACTGCCAGCTACTAACTGCCATTGTTGCCAGCATTCCAAAGGAGAAATTGCTCTAAAGAAGCAAACAGAAAAAGCAAACAGAGGAATTACAAAAACAAAATCCATCTGCTTCATCAAGGATCCTTGTTGGTAACGTTAATAAATAGTAATAATAACATTAACATTAATACACCTGATAAGATATATATAATTCTGTGTTTGTGGGCTACAAAGGCTAGTTTTATAATTAGCCTAGTTTTCTTTTAAAATAAACAACTGATCACCATGAAAACCAGCCAACAGACAGTAAAGAAGAGCACAGCTGTCAGAGCAGAGAGCATGGAAGTTGAGTACCCTGCTGTGACATGGTGGAGGGCGGGACCGGGTCGTGATTATACACACACGACCCTTTCTCAGGCTAATTAAGCCTCAGAGAGGGATAAAGGCCGACTGCGGATGGTGGTGCGACAGAGAGAGATTGTTTACGGGCAGCTGACCGTCATGTGTGTATTTGTGTCTTTTGTTTAAGTTTTTCATTAAAATATTATTTATAAGCCGGTTCTCGCCTCCTCCTTTCCATTGAACACCTTTACACCAGCTACATGTAAAAGTGGAGCAGCTAGGGAGAAATACAAGGAGAAGACATTGCGTGGAAACCCAGAGGTCCTCTTCATTGACTATGCCCAGCAAAAAGGAGGAAGGAAGAAGAACAACCTAATTTTCTTCACTGATTCCATCTACATCTGGAAAGACATTCTATGCAGCAATTATGCACATGTAGTTAGTGAAGGCATCGGCTCAGGAGGCAGATTAAAGATCTGCAATGATGAACACCTGGACAAAGATGACCCTCTGCTTACCATCACATACTACACCAAAGGAAAAGTCATGTTCCAAGGGAGTGAAGCAAACCAGGAATCTTTTGAAGACATATTCTCCTTGCTGAACGCTAAAGTGAACACCAAGAAGGTACATGTCCTCTCTGACAGTGAAGATGATGAGAGTCCAGCAGAGAACCCCAACACCTTGTCTATCTCTGCCCCTCCCACACCTGTCAGCCTCACCAACCAGCTAAATGAGAGTGTGGCCCTGCTAGAAATGGACTTTGCTGAATTCAAAGAGCAGACCCATGCCAGGATGTCTGACCCCCTCATGAATACTGTCCAGCAGCTGAAAGAGGAGCTCAAGCAGCTCAAGAGAGAAAACAAGTATTTGGCGTCTGACCTCAGCAGAAGTCTAGAGGCACTCAAACAGGAGAACAATACGCTCCATGTTCAGTTAGCCAAAGTGAAGGAGGATGCTGAAAACAGAGAAAGAAGCGTCGCAGATGGTGGAGCATGCCAGTGGGGAGTTCCCTGACACCTGCATTGTGGTCTCCACGCTGCTGCCTAGGACAGACACCCCTCACCATGTCACATGGATGTGCCACCCTACCAAATGTCAACCTGGCTCTCCGCCCAACCATTGGCACCTGGGACCTTTATGATGGAATTCATCTACACAAAGAGAGGGTAAAGACCCTCAAAGACACGGCCTTGGGACGCAGTCCTTCAACACCATCCTTAACAAAGAACCTTAGAGGCCATCCCAGACCTCCTCCTCCCTATCACCGGCCCAGGATCAAACCCCCTGCAATGAGGAGAGACAACAGTTCAGCCTGGAACCAAAGTTGCCCAAGCATCCAACACCTCACCAATGTGAAATGCAACCAGAGGAGGCACCTTCCCCCACCTCACCCCTACCTACCTCTTGGTGTGGTATAAAACAGATCTTTGCCATCAGATCTCCCAGTGGAGACAAATTCATCATGGCCTTGAACTCACTTGATCTGATAAATGACATATCGATATATGACCAAAACCAATATGTCCCAACTAGAGATGGTGTAAACAAGGCCACTGAGGAAATTAATATGATATTTCATAAGGAAGCTATTAAAGCTGACCTTATGAAACAAAAACGGAGGCCTGTTAATAGGCGAAATGCTGACAAATGGTTTGATGAAGAATGCAAGATCATCAGAAAAGATCTCTGAAAAATAGCAAATGAAAAATATCGCCAACCTAACAACCCAGCCTTACGCATTAGTTACAATAACATTTTAAATAAATATAAACATATAATTAGAAACAAAAATGTTTTTTTTACCCAAATCAATTCTTAGATATGTGGAACAACTTCAACAGAAAGGAAACACAAGCATTACCCAGCCAAAATGGTAGCATCTGGAGAGCCCATTTTGAAAGATTCTGAAATTAATCCAGATCAAAGTCTTATAAAAGATAAACTCCAAAAATTTGAAGAAACAAATAAAAACAACCAAAACCCCCTTGATTTCCCATTTACTTGGGAAGAATTGGCAACCCAAATAAATTATCTCTGGCCAAAGAAAGCTTGTGGCCCAGACAGCATCAGAAATGAAATGCTCAAATGCAGCACCCCACAGATGCAGAGGGCCGTGTTGAAGTTGTTCAACATTGTATTACAGTCAGGATGTTTTCCTGACATCTGGTGCAAAGGACTAATTTCCCCCATCTATAAGAGCGGGGACAAATTAGACCCTAAAAACGTCCATGGCATCTGTGTCAGCAGTTGTCTAAGTAAGCTATTCTGCAGTATTATTAACAAAAGTATACTTAATTTCCTTGACAAACACTCTTGGCTTCCTTCCAAAACACTGCACCACCGACCATGTATATACCCTTCACACTTTAATTAACAAACATGTACACCAAACCAAAAATGTTAAAATATTTGCTTGTTTTATTGATTTCAAGAAAGCTTTCGATTCTATTTGGCATGAAGGGCTATATTATAGACTTATGCATTGT
The DNA here is from genome assembly GCF_025860055.1 of Xyrauchen texanus. Taxonomy (NCBI): domain Eukaryota; kingdom Metazoa; phylum Chordata; class Actinopteri; order Cypriniformes; family Catostomidae; genus Xyrauchen; species Xyrauchen texanus. Next base: position 15,091,130 of record NC_068318.1, on the reverse strand, counting down.
GGTATAGGTGGCAAAATATATTATCTGATTAAATTAATATATTTGAAAAACAGGTGTGCTGTTAAAAATTGGAGACAAACAAACTGAATTCTTCACCCAGAGAAGAGGTGTCCATCAGGGTTGCAATTTAAGTCAAACTTTATTTAATGTACATATAAATTAACTTGCTGTTCAGTTGGATCAAAGTGCTACTCATCCTCTCCCCCTCCTAGATCGAGAGGTGAAATATCTGCTTTATGCTGACGACCTTGTTCTACTGTCTCCTACTGAACAAGGAATACATCTGCAGCTGGACATAGTAGAAAAATACTGTCAAGAATGGGCCCTAGCAGTAAACATGAAGAAAACAAATGTCATGATTTTTCAAAAATGGCCCAAAGTGTCATGAAAATAAATACCAGTTTACTATAAATAATCATATAATAAAACACAGCATGAGTTATACCTACCTTGGTATAACAATAACAGCATCAGGGAGTTTCAACATGGCAGTGAATGCACTAAAAGAAAAAGCTTGAAGAGCTATAAACGCAATTAAGAGAACAATTCCAATTAAAATCTGGCTGAAAATATTTGATAGTGTCATCCAGCCTATTGTGCTGTATGGTAGTAAAGTATGGGTTCCACTCAGTCATCATAGCTATACACATTGGGACAAACACCCAACAGAATCTTTACATGCAGAATTCTGCAGATACATCGTACATGTACACAGAAATACACCAACAAATGCATGTAGAGCAGAATTAGGCAGATACCCACTGATAATTAGCATTCAAAAGAGAGCACTTACATTTTTTATTCACCTTAAATCCAGCCCCTGAGACACCCTTCAATCCAAAGCCCTCCAAATCCAAGAGCTGATCCCAGAAAAGAGTCCCCTACATCAGTTGATGCTGAGACTAATTGTCCCCCTCAAACACACTTTGACCAGCCTCACAACAACATTGTTTTCTAAATACAAATCAGAGTAAAGCAAATTATAACGCAAGGCAAAGAAACCTATTTGGATCATTGGAAAGAAGAAACTAAAAGCCAAAGTAGATTAGAATGTTATCTGGCCCTAAACAGAGATTATGAGTTGGCAAAATATCTCTTTACGGTCAGAGATAGAAAACAGAGACAGACCCTAAACAAATACAGGCTCAGTGACCACAAATTGGCAATTGAAAAAGGAAGACACAAAAAAATCATGGCAACCAAAGAGAACAGAATATGTGGTCACAGTTGGACAGGTGAGGTCAAGACAGAAATGCACTTCCTCCTAAAATGTGAAACATTCAGTGAAATAAGGAATGTTTACTTAAACAAGTTTAACTTTGAAACTTCAGACTTTAAAGACCTTAATGACCTCTCAAAATTAAAAATACTCCTAGGAGAAGGAGACAGGGCACATCTTGCTGCCCAATATGTATCAACATGCCACAACCTGAGGGACAGTGAATGATCTGGACACACACACACACACATGCGCGCACGCACGCGCGCACACACACACACACACACACACACACACCACAATGTGATGTGGTGCAATAAATAATAATAGTAATTGATATATTATTGTTATTTATATATTACTAATAATTATATTATATACTTTATTTTGCAAAGTATTTTATATGATACTTTGGCAAAATTGTTTTTAAACTTTCATGCCAATAATGCCCATTGAATTGAATTGAGAGAGAGAGTGATTGAGCTTGTGCGACTACCTGCGTCTGTCGTGACTCCAGTCCCAAGCAGTAGTGTAGTGTTTGTCAGCTCACTGAAGATAATGGGAATTCTGGTCAAATACATCCTATTATCTCTGGTTAAAAATAGCCGTCCGTGTGGGGTAACCCCAGAGTATTTTGCGGTAGCCGGTTCAAGAGTCATTCACTATAGAAACTGTTCTCTCCTCCATGTTGAACATTTATTTCTACTCACAACATGGAAACTTTGGTAAAAGGTAAGAGTCTTGAGTTTGTTTTTGATTACTCTGTCAGTTCTGTCTCTCAACTGTGATAAGTCTTAATGCTTAATGCTATACATAAATATAAACTAATGATGTTAGTTTAAATTTATTTATCCAGCTGTAGAAGTGCTGTAGTATTCTGATTGTTCATGGAATGAGAGACAATGCTGATGGCTTCAAAGAAACCGTTCAATGACAGACCTGCACTGATGACTCAACGCACCTCAAACTAAACTGGCTCATAACACATAAAGATTTTCTTTTGTCGCCACCTGCTGGGTAAAATCTTTAATATCACAGGAAAAAATTAAAATACATACTATAGCTCTTTTACACATATGCGCTGCTCTTACACTTAAGTTTATAATGGCACAATTGGAGTGATACAAACAGTGAAGCGTCTGAGTGCTGATGTTCTGAGACATCAGTACTCATGGAACGTGTCTCGGCCAAAACAAACTGTTGTATAAAACAGGATCTTGAAGCACAGAACAGATTAAGCAAAGATCTCACAAAATTTTATATTAGTGTTGCTAAGGCCCCTAACTATTGTAACTATTGCCTGTAACTATTTGTATTCCAGACATAAATGATAGCTAGCTGCTCAAATCGTGCGACTTGTTGAGGGGAGGTGCACTATTACTTTTCTAAATGACTTTTCTATAAGTCTTACAATTTGTCCTGGTGGACTATAAAATGGATGAGAAAATCCTTTAGAATAATATTTAAGTAAGGCCCCTCAGACTGATCTCACTCTAAATCTGGCGACTGTAGGTTGAAAGTTCTGCTGCTGAAATTGGTCTGTGCTTACTGAAATTTTAACCACTGCCCCCCAGTGGCCGAAGCAGTTAGTGTTATTAAACATATGGACACCTGTGCAATTTCCAGGTGAAATGACCACAGAGTGGCACCCAAAAGCAAGTTGTAGTTTTCATTGCAAATTATGTAATACAGACAACAGGAATGCTTATTTTATTAACTGTAACTCCTAACCCAAAACCCCAACCTAATCCTTAAAGTCAATGGAGTAAAACAATTATTTCAGAACAAAAATGCAATCTATAAATCACGCTAACCTTCATTTATGTGAACACGATTACTTCCTTGATCACAAGAAACCAGAACCCGAGTCTTAGAGTATCAGTGGCACCAGAGGGAAAGGTGAAGATGTTTAAATTGATTTTAAACATCTGCTAGATGGCGCTTGTCAGTAATTCAGCAGAATGGAGTTCATTTCAGGGAACACAAAATCCTGGAAGCAACGATTTCCAGTGTGGTCATGTTGCCTGAGCCATATCTATGGACCAAAGCATTATAGAGACTGGGGTGGGTTGTTTTGACTTAGGCCAGTAAGTAAACCCCCTAGCAACCAGCTAGAAATTCCCAAGAAACCACTCAAAACACCCAAGCAACTGCATAGCAATATGCTAAGAACCACTCACACCACCTTAGGAACCAAAGAGCCACACCCTTCCAACGTGGTGATGACTTTTACATGGGCAAGCACCAGTCACATTTTTCTTCAGAAAATGTAATAATTTAGTTTTATTTCTTATATCCTAACAGCGATACTTTGCAGAGTATTCATAACAATTATCCTCAACACTGCCTGGGTTTTTTAACTTAACTGCTGGTTTGTTTTACCTATGAACTGAAAAGCAAGTTAAGTTAGGGCAATATTGTCTCCAATATTTTTAAAGGTGAGCATGTACGATAAACTCCTGTGAGACAGTGATTATTCCGAATTTCCTATTACACCAATAAGCTCAGGCTGTTTTTCTCCACTGCAATCCTTCTGAGATAATAAGGATATTTTCAGCCAACACCAAGTGTCCAAAATGTGCTCAAGTATAAAAGAAGCACTTACACGCTTTCGCACCAACACTCACACACACATATGCACACACATAGTCATGCGAATGCTTAACACAATCACACACATGAACGCATGTAATGAGAGGAAGAGAAGCAAAGCATGGGTTCCATCCAGGAGGTGAGTGCCTCTAAATTACAGGTAGGTGAAGAGCATGCTGATAATAGACTCACCTCTCCTACTGACCTGATGGGGTGAGTTGGATGGTGAAGGTGAGCACACAGAATCAATGCAGGGCACTTATAATGATTGGCCACAATCATAGAGATGACAGGATTAAAGCCAGTTAAATTTGTATTTAAAATTTTTTATTTATCCTTTATTTAGCCAAGAAAGTCCCATTGATATACAAGATGTCTTCTTACACACACACACACACACACACACACACACACACACACACACACACACACACACACACACACACACACACACACACACGTTGTGTTTCCATGTTTTATGGGGACTTTCCATAGACATAATGGTTTTTATACTGTACAAACTTTATATTCTATCCCCTAAACCTAACCCTACCCCTAAACCTAACCCTCACAGAAAACTTTCTGCATTTTTACATTTTCAAAAAACATAATTTAGTATGATTTATAAGCTGTTTTCCTCATGGGGACCGACAAAATGTCCCCACAAGGTCAAAAATTTTGGGTTTTACTATCCTTATGGGGATATTTGGTCCCCACAAAGTGATAAATACACGCTCACACACACGCACACACACACACACACACACACACACACACACACACACACACACACACACACACACACACACACACACACATAAACTATATATATATATATATATATATATATATATATATATATATATTTTTTTTTTTTTACATGGTACACACTTGGGTGAACAAATTCACATGGTAGCACATATACAAAACATAAAAGCAATATTAGAGAAAAAGTAAAAGAAAAAAGGCAAACAGGCCATAAAAGAGGTATCCATAACACATTCCACCTCAGGTCAATGATTATGTAAAACAGAAGAATGATTTCTTCAGGGCAGTTTGTGAAAGACCTTAAAGGGTATTCAGAGTAGTGAGTGTTTCTAAGGTAATAGTAATTTGCTGCTCAATCCATGGTGGAAATGCATAAAAAGAGGGTGCATAAAAAGGGAAAGCAGTTTTACCAAGCTCTGTGTGTACCCTGGGGACATTTAAATGAATTCTGGTAGTTGATCTAGTGCTATAGTTGCTGGTATAATAGGAGGCTGGAGAAATAAGTAGGCAGTTTACCTAACAATGCCTTGGCAATAAATAGCAACATGTGTATATTTCTCCTTTGGTATAAGGAGGACCATCTAACAGATTCATATATTATACAATGGTGAGTGTGTGTGAGCCTGCACTTGCTACAAAGCATAATGCAGCATGATATGCAGATTCCAATTTTTTAAATTGCATGCATGTAAATCACATCACCATAGTCTAATATGGTTAGAAATGAGCTTTGCTCAATTTTCTTTCTTTTAAAGAAAAAAAAGCCTAGTTTTGGCCTAAGCATTTTCAATAGATTATCAATATGCACATGAAAGGCCTACTGTTCATCAAGCAATATGCCTAGGTATTGTAAGAAGTTACTCTTTCTATACATATACCTTCTAATATTAAAATAATAGGATAATAATGGCCTGCTCATTTCTCACTCACTCTCTGCTTTGCTCTCTCTCTCCAGGCCATCTCGCTCCAATAGAACGAAAATTAACAATGAGATCTCTCTAATATCTCAATTTATTATTCCTAGCTAGCAATATGATTAGATAAAGAGCAAATATTTGCTTAATTGTCTCCCAAAAATGACCGTTCTCACCATTTATATAATTTACTACTTATGTTGTTCCACAACTTTCTTTCTATGATGAACACAAAGATATCAGGCAACTGTTAACATGTTAACTTAATATATGTTCCCCATTCAAAGAAATTGAATGAAGATCAATGCTATCAGTGTTCAAAAATGATAAAAAGACCTTTTTAAAATACTACAAAGTTAGTCCATATGACTTGTGTGCTACATTCCAAGTCTTTTGAAGATATACAACAGTTTGTGTGTGAAACAGACCAAAAAACAGACCTTTTAAATGTTCTTCTCTATTACAGATTTTAAATCTCAATTGTCTTTATTTACATCTGGCACGCCATCACATCTGGTTTTGTATTGTTCCCGTGTGTCCTGTTAATGAAGTTTGAATTTGCAAACATGCAAATGAGACTTATACAATTGGGGCAAGATTTTCAGTCATACAGGTTTGGAACAAAAATTAGAACACCATTAAATCTCTTGAACTATGGAAGAGCAACCACTGAGCAATAAAACTTTCCTCTGGGCCTCTTCATAATGTAGGTCTACTGCTCACATGTATGGAAAGAGACAGCCCTGAGAAATCCATGTCTTTGGCCTCACTGTGGCCTTTATGGGAGTGCAAAGCAACACACACGCATGCACGCACGCACGCACGGCACGCACGCACGCATGCACGCACACACACACACACACACACACACACACACACACACGTAGTGTTTCCATGTTTTATGGGGACTTTCTATAGACATAATGGTTTTTATACTGTACAAACTTTATATTCTATCCCCTAAACCTAACCCTACCCCTAAACCTAACCCTCACAGAAAACTTTCTGCATTTTTACATTTTCAAAAAACATAATTTAGTATGATTTATAAGCTGTTTTCCTCATGGGGACCGACAAAATGTCCCCACAAGGTCAAAAATTTCGGGTTTTACTATCCTTATGGGGACATTTGGTCCCCACAAAGTGATAAATACACGCTCACAAATACACACACACACACACACACACACACACACACATTCTATCCCCTAAACCTAACAGCCCCTAAACCTAGTCGTATGTTTTTTTAAGTGATTTGAATCATGGGAACACTAGAAATGTCCTCATAAACCACATTTATAGCATACTACCCTTGTAATTATCAGTTTGTAACCTAAAAATTCCCCCCCCTCCCAACACACACACACACACACACACACACACACACACACACACACACACACACACACACACACACACACACACACACACACACACACACACTCCTTTTGAAACCCAAAGATCCGGAGGGGTTTGTGCTAATCATACTGCTGTCTCCACGACTACAGCTCTCTTTCAAGGCAGGTCAGCTGTGTATCAATTATTCATGCTCTGATATTACTAATGCATTAGTAATTTATCATAACCACCACATTTCTTGATGAGATTGCCTTTTCTGAGGAGTACATTATTATGGCAAATTAATAGTTTAATATTAAACTGGCAATTTAAAACAAAGAGGAGCTCACAGGGTTTGTTTGAATCTCCTTCTTCAGAGAGAAGGTTGGAACTGAGAGCGTGAATAAGTGAGTAAACTTTGGGGTTGTTTGTAACCCTTGTTTCTAGAGATAATTGAAAAAGTTTCAAATGTTGACATTAGTCATTGATTGTTGGATAAAAAAAATGAAATTTGGCATGCCACTTTGGAGAAAAGTGTAAAACTCTAAAGTGTAAAATTCACTTGTTCACTCAATTATTGTTTGTGTTCTCTAATATGTTCCTTATGTTTGTTGTTTTGATTGATTGATTCAGTCAGTAGGTTTTGTATATTATTTAATTGAATGATTCATTATGATTGATTATTTATCTTTCAGTCTATTAATTCATTCATTGATTCACTGATTCATAAGATTTGGTGTACTGATTTAATTGATTGATTTAATGATATAATGATTCATTCATTGAGAAGATTTGGCACATTGAGTGATTCATTAAATGATAAGATTTGATGGATTCATTCATTCATTAATATTATTAATTATGTCAGTCATTCATTCATTAATATGTTTGGGTATATTGATTCATTAATTCATTAATACGATTTGATGTATCAATTAATTCAGTTATTCATTCTTAAGGTTCCTCCCATAAAACTGAAATCATGTTTGTGTGTCGTTGATTGTTAACACCATATGCCCTGTCATGGTTTTGTCTTGTTTTCCACTCATTCTCTCCGTGTTATACCATGTTGCCTCAATACATTGCACTCAATTCATGTTGTGTATACTCTCAGTTACATTACACAGTGCAGAATAAGAAAAACTTCCTTCCAGCTGTGCTGTCTACTTAGATTATACCTTTCACGTATACACAATCATTACTGTTCAAGTACCGGCAATGTATTGAAAAACTTCAATACGTCCATCCTACAAGTAGTAGGTAGTCATGTAGCAGACACTTTAATCCAAAGTGACACACAGTACACTTATTACAGGGACAATTCCCCTGAAGTAGCCTGGGGTTAAGTGCCTTGCTCAAGGGCACAATTGTGATAGCTCATGGATCTTCCATTGTGGGGTTTTCACCGACAAACTTTCAGTTACTAGCTCAGATCCTTAACAAATAACCAGACCACTCTATAACATCTAGCAGCTCATGACACCTTCTGACATCTCCACTAAAGTACTAGCACAAATTTTGTTTGTCCAGCAGAGAATCAGCAAACAGACACACATAAATGCATTGGTATCTGAGTAGGAGACTGTGGCACTACCTCCCAGCTGTGGGTGTATTCAGATCTCTTGCTTACATAAGAGTGTCTGCTTAGCGAGCAGGTGCCATGTTCAAGGTTTTCCCTTTTATTTAAAGTATTTATTTTTGTTCCATCAAAGCTGATTTTTCCCCAAGCTCACAACATGTCTGCCTCTAAATAATGAAATGTATCTATTGCTTTCAAATTTTTCTCTTTTATTATTGCATGCTCTCTCTGTATTTCTCTCACTCTTTCAGACTCTGTAGTTGCTTTTAAAAGACTTACAAGGTCTTTTAAAAGAAAACCGCATCCTTTCAAATGTCCTGTATGATCATGTGTGCTTTTTCTGTATTTCTCTAATGAGGAATTGTTTGAATGCTAGGTTGATTCTTCCAAAATCACATGAAAAATAGAGCCTTTGACGTTTAATTGACTTTTTTGTTACAACAGAACAGTTAATAAAGTTTTCACCGGGGGCTTTTGTAACTTTGTAATCACAGAGGATGTTTTAATAGATAAGTTTAGCAAGGAAAATACAGCTTCTTCAGAATATGTTGCCCTATCAAACAAACTTTTAAGACAGGTCTTATAAGATTTTATATAGTCCTAAATCTGGATCTGTTCTGTGCTCTTCAATTTAACCCTTAAGTCACCAAACATTGACCAAACAAATGTATTACCAGACATCAACCCCAATTAAATTATATTTATGATAAAAAAAACAGACCGATCACATGAAATCAACAACAGTGGGAAGAACACTTTTTTAAATAAATTGTTTTGCTGAAATCGGTCTGTGCTTGCCGAAATTCGAATCCCTGCCCCCCAGTGGCCACAACTGGAAGTGTTGTTGAAAGTATGGGCATTTGTGAGCAGTTTGTTTGAGAACTGTCCACAGAGTGCTGCAAATAGCGCACTGACCTTTTAGTTGTAAATTATGTAACAGGAGTCAACAGGAATCCATATTTTTACATCTTCTGGTCAGTAACCCCGTGCCTTAACCTCTGAGCCCCCATGAGGAGAGGCAACCCTCTCCATATGAAATATATCAGCATTTATTCGGCTACTGATATAACTGGAGACTTCATGTCATGTGAATGTACATGATTTTAAACATATTTCTAAAAAATAGAATTTCTTTAGGGGTATGGCTACTTTAATGTGGTCAAAATGACTGAGTACACCTTTAATTTGTTGAAGATATTCATTAACATTTTTCAATTTTTTTATACTTTTCAATGCATGGTTGCTATGATCCCAAATAGTTACCAAAACAAACAAATAACACTGTGAAGGTCCCAATGAGACACTGGCAGCTGACCATGAGACAAGTGAGAATGGCAGGAACCATTGAGGTGAAACCATTCATTTCAATGGCAGACGCTGCCTTGTGTTTCTTTGCATACCACATGGCATCTCACTGGAGCACAGCGTGCAGCTACTCTTAAAGCTTCTCTTCCAGAAAAATGATTTGAGTTTGATGTGCAAATGAAGGTTACAAATGATGTGCACTTTTAAACGAATATCCCTGTTAAACAGAGTCTCATTATGTTAGGGACACCTACATGAGATGCAGCAAATCTCAGCCTAAACCGATGGGAGGTAAATTAATTTGCAAAATAATCTCACTGTGAAAACAATTTGCTGGATTTACAAGTGTAGATAAACTTTCAGATTTTGAAATGCTTACATGGTTAAAATAGAATGTGCAAAGAGATCGAACTGCACCCAAGGCTTTGATGAATTTGACTCAGGAAAGAGGAAAGGATGTGAAATGACACATCTTTCTGTTTGTCAACAGGAGGGGGCACTGTGGTGCTGCTCTGACCACTCTGCTAGAAAACAACAAAGCCAGTGTGAATTTAAGGGAGAAGGTGGTGATGGGGTCATTAGTGATGCGTATAAAATAGAATTGAAAGTTTTGACATCGACTGAACCCACTTCAGATGCACACATCAAACCATGACTGACTGTCAGTCCAGCAGCTCGGAGGGAGCTGCTTTAGAGGAAGATATTATAGAGGGGAAATGGTTCAGATTATTAGGCTCAGAGCATTCAATGTCCAAATTATTCACTGCCAACATTACCAAAATTAATTCCTAAAAATATACTCCTCATTCTGGCCCTTACATCCAACCATGACTTCCTTGCATCTCCACTAAAGCAGCAGAAATCCGTGACAAGGTGTTGAAGCAACACGGATGTGGGATAGTGATGTTTGTATAGATTTTTAATATCAAAGCTCACTACAAACCAATTCAGCTGCTGCTACAATCTGTCCCTCACCTTGCTCAAGCAAGCAAGCTCAATTTCACAAAATCCCGAGTTGCTTGCATTTGTTCGCGTAACTGATGTCATTTATTAGAACAGGGGAAAGAGCATGAACCGTGCATCTGCCAAGCTCTACAGCACACAAACCACTTAAATGAGATTGTTGGCTTATATAACAAAAGTCTTACTCTGTGTAGAAGTCCCACAAGATCTGCAGAGGGATTGACAGTTATGTTGGCGAGAAAAACAGGTGTGCGGAGTGCAGCAGATGATTCTTTAGCTACAGGCGCAGAGCGAATGCTGCAAATGTATTAGCCTGCTCTCCCTCTGACATTCCATATGGAGTTCAAACACATGAGGGTATTGATTTGTTGGCTAATTAAACCACATCAAGAAACACTGCCTGTGAAAAATATTGAATTATAGCCTGGCGTGTTACGTCAAGCTATGCACATCCATATTCATTCAATACCCTTCATCAGCAGTCACGTGCATTGTTGTTGATTACCCTATTGTGATTTATTTATTTCAAATTAATTGGCATTCATTGTCTAATTGATGGTCTTTATAGAGATTAATTTATATATATTTGCTGTCATACTGCTGCACAGGAGCGAGGCGGTATTGCAGGCCGGTTCTGATTACATGCCTCACTAATAATAGTCACATCTGGCCATGGGGCTCCTTTGCTTAAGGCTTGGATGCTTTTCCTCCGTCTGATGACATCGAGGGGTAACCCCACACCCGCTCTTGTTTTGTTTTCAGAAATTAGCCCTGTGTGATGCAACAATCAGCAATGGGTTAGGCTTAAAAAAAAATCATAGAGAATGTCTAAAATGCAATGTCAAGTTTAGCCCATTTTCTGCTTGATTCTCTCTTAAGTCAAAATTTAATGACTTAGGCCCTAGGGCGTTTAGTTGATTGTCTCTTCTGTTTTTCTGCTGCCTTGTTGAATAGCCCATTTTGTTGCTCTCACTCAGATCTCTCCATTATTCTCCAGCATTGGTGTGGATTTACAGTACTCTCCAAAGGCTCATGATGAGCTCAGATGAACTCATTATTCATCTTCCTTTGTGAAATTCCCTTCAAAACCTTCATCATGCTTACAGGACTGGATTGAAATTGTGTTGATTGTTTGATATGCTTACAGAAGGACTGTGGTAGAATTTTTTAAGTTTTTCCTATTTACCAGATAAGGCATCTGTTCATACTTTGCATTGTGATGTGTCAAGTTTGGGAATGCTGCAGATAGAGGAACTCCATGTTTATGTTTAATCCCTCTTGGAGTAGTCATAGAGCTCACATTCACATATAATCATACCATCTGCATCTCAAATTATTGTGGGTCAGAATGTTAAATTTGCCCCAACAGAAACCCACACAGCCCTGGGAGACATGGTGCTCTACTACTAATAAAACTGCTGGATCTATTTGCATTAAATGATCTCAAAAAAAATTCAAAATTGGCTATGGCAGAAAAATCTACTCTTTTCAGCTGGGGAAAAATGGTCACTTAAAGCGATAGTTCAACCTGGCAGAAATGAAAAATTTGTATTTATTTACCACTCTCATGCCAATCTAAACCCATATGACTTTCTTTTATCAGTGGAAAACCAAAAGTGGATATTTTAAAGAATGTTGTGATAGCTGATTTCCAAATAATATCAGATAATAGTGACTCATTTTAAAACTTAAAAAAGCACCCAAATGTGTATAGAAGTAGGCTGAAGGGCATACAATCATCTTGTATGGTAAACAGACCAAAATTGTAATTGTTATTCACTCTTAAAATAAATAAATAAGTTCCATAGAAAGTGCTGAAATCCAATATAGAGGCTATGCCGATAACATCAAACCTAATTGGTTCTTTTACGTCTTGTGACCAAACATAATGAAGTCAAGAGGTTGACATCATGATGTTTTGTCACGAGAAGCTCCTTCAGAAGTCTTCATATTTCCACAGTTTTCTTGACCAACCACTGGGCGGTGCCATGATGATTCTGATTTCCGCAGAATTGTTTTCTTTTACAGTCTCAATGAAAATCATAACGAGTGATTCTGATGGAGAACAAAAAACATTATTAGTATTAGTTTTAGTAAAAATGATTTCAGGCTCAACTTGTGCAGTTGTTGTCTGTAATAACTCAAACTAATTATTGAGATCAATGTAACTGACCTTGGGCAATCACATCTACCCACTCCATAAACTTTGAAAGTTGAGGCATAGTCAAAAGACGGTCATAGCAAATCTATAAAGTATCAGCACCATGGAGCCATATGTTTAAAAAAAATTGGCTATCTTTACTAATTTAATATGCTATACATCACATTATCCACATTGGAGTGAAAACATTGGAAACCGAAAAATGGAAAAAGGATTCCATATGAATTGTGGAACACTTCTGCATAAGGAAAAAAAGTGGATATTTAAGATCCAAAGTCACATGGACTATTTTATGACTCTTTTGGGTGCTTTACTAAGTACGTTGTTATGTACTTTTATTGTTTAAATTCCGCCAACAGGACATTCATTAATTTTTTTTTTCCCTTTACAAAGAATACTATGTCATGGCATATGGGTTTGGACTTTTTTTTTTTTCATTTTTGGGTGAACCCTCCCTTTAAACATTCATAGATATAGTTCTCTGTGAACAAAGACTAAATGCAGTCACAGTAGATCCTTTGCAAATTTTACAACATCTGAAACGAATCTTGCAAAACATATGTTCAAATTTTAAATGTAAAATAATGAGAATTCATAATTAAGGTGTTTGTCATGAAAACATTTTCATCGTCAGACATGCCCATTAAAGATAAAGGATAATTTATCACAGTGGGAGAAAGGGACATTGGTTTTGCAGATAAATCGTGATGTCAGTTTTGAATGCATGCTGCCATGTGATCATTAGCTGTGGTGCTCCCCGGAGCAAACATGGCCACAGCAGCTAATCAGTAACTATAATAGTCGTTTATGGGCTATAATGGACACACTTCATAACTGTCAGTCTTTACAACCTGGGTACGGAGACTGGTTGGCTTCCAACTTAATACAAAGTGGGAAAATGTCGCTTAAGCCATGTGGCACAAAAGCTAAGTCTCTGGCTATGCTCGTCATAGTGATAATGGGCGAGGTAATGCCCCTACAACCCATATCTACTCACAATTCAAGCCCTTTCTGAACAGCATTGTGTGGCTTTTCTTGAATGCACTATAGAGCAGGCAGTTCATCATAATTAAGGCACCTTTATGAAAGCAGCTCCCCGGCTGCAGTACCTATGTTAGATGTGTCATCTTTATTAGCCCAAGCATGCTAAGCCAAGCTCTCCATGCACTAATCCCTAGCTAAAGAAACAGCTTTCAAGGAATTTACATCAAAAGTAGAGCCTAGCATGCCAGCGGGGGAGCTTTCACCAGCTTCAGCTATCTCGCAAGAATTTCAGAGACTCAGGGATGAAGAGGAAGTTAAACTTAAACTTGCTCCATGTTCCACCATAAGTCTTTGACCTTGTTCTTAGGTTCCTCTAATAATCCATTTTCAGATGCATGAGGATCTTCATGGGATTGGGGAGGGATCTGGGAAGTGATTGCTGCAGTGGTTGCTGTGTTCCCCCTCAGGCAGTCTGCCCATATCCCCCCTCCATGTAGCACTTAATTCAACTTGTGATCAGCTGAACCTATGATCAGGTGATTCACATTAAAAAATATTGTATTGAGTTGTATTGTTTTAGAGTTTATAGAGAAATAAGTTTATCATAATATCCACTGTGTTGATCACTCTGTTTACCCTTCCATCCCTCCATGCAGAGCCTTTCTCTTAAACAGGTTATTTGTATTTCATAAATAAATATGGGATGAGTAGCAAAATTTGTTCACTGATGTTTCCTTTCTTAAAATACTGTGTAAGTATTACTGTAGATAGGAGGCTAGTTAAAATGTGATGCCAATATTGTATCGAGATTTGGTTTGTTAAATGGTCATTTTGTAAGGGATTAAAAATTACGATATCTTAAGGTTTCGTCCATCTCTCAATATACTATTTTGGTTCTCTAAACAGTTAGCTAAATATGCTAAGAAATCCATGTGGGGAACTGTTTCTTATTATACCGTACCAAAATGTGTTACTTACCATGGTCAGAACCGTTTGGCTCAATGGTGGATAAGCGCCTAATATCACAAACTGTGCTCACATTTTCCAATATACCAAAGATTTCATTATGAACTCAGACATTCTCATCAGGTTCTAAGACCAAATTGTGAGAGCTATGATATACACATTTTATTTATAGCTCTATACTCTTACTGTAGCTCAACACTTGTCTCTTTTGTTTCTATGTTGAGTTCTCCTAAAAAGTTGAAGCGAAATATCTGAGACAAGGTAAGATTGCCATCCTACTCAAGACCAGGACTGATTGTAGAGAGCTGTTAGCATCACGGCAGCAAACTGCATTTGGTTATTACATTGTTTGACACCCTTAAAGTCTCAACAAGCTCTATTACAGCAAAGCACTCTGCATGCTGATGTTCAGAGCTGTTCAGATCCTCAACTGAAGGACTTCTGGATCTTTTTTTTTTAACAAACTAACCGAAGCGTCTTTCGTCTTTTCCTCTTGGGCGTCTGTTTCACACTTGCTTGCACTCACAACCAGGTGAATTAGCTCAGTTGTTAGAAAAAGAATTGGAGAGATAAGAATTCGACATGGTTTCAAGCAACTGCATCGAGGCTGTGTAAATGAAAACACTGCTCCTGCACTCTCAATTCTTGCAGACATGTGAAAAACATGGCCCAATCTCTGTTTTAAGTGAACATCTTGTTCTCAAAACTCGGTAAACATCTCCCGAGCTGTACCTCATAGCTTAACTACTGTGACAGCCCAACCTGTTTGCTTGAATGAAAGACATTTCAACACATTTTCACATTTGTTTTTGATTCTCAAGCTGTTTCATCTGTCAGTCTCTTCATACCATCAAGATGCTGTCTTCGTGATAAAAGCCGCTGATCACCAGCCTATGTTTGAAGCGCATGGTTCAAATGCTTCAGATTAGTGGAAATAAAATCACAAAGTGGGATCTGTCTGGGAAGATTGGGTGTTTAAATCTGCAGAAGATATTATCCATATCACGATCATGCATTATGCATTGCAATCAAAATTATGTACTAAGCCTAACTTGTCCTACATGATTAAATCTATTTTTTTCCTGGCAGATGTAGTGAAGTCAAAACTTGAACATGCTGGGTTCTGAAGAAGTGGTCAGTTGGTTGGTTTATCATCAATGTTGTGGAAGTTAGCCCAGCATGGTGCCTGAGCGAGACAGTGAACCATTGATTACTCCAGTGGTTTTGTAGCATGACTGACCACTCTAGTGGGGCTGTAATCTGAAAACACCTGGCTTCTGTCTTTCTGACATTATTGCTTTAAATCTCACTCATGAGTCAGACAAGAGGCAGATAAATGAACATAAATGTTTAGTCTG
This sequence comes from Xyrauchen texanus, assembly GCF_025860055.1. Lineage (NCBI taxonomy): Eukaryota > Metazoa > Chordata > Actinopteri > Cypriniformes > Catostomidae > Xyrauchen > Xyrauchen texanus. The sequence continues at coordinate 15,074,983 of NC_068318.1, read as the reverse complement.
ACACTTGTCTTTGCATCTAGTATGCTTAACACTGCTAAGGTGCCTTCACAGATTGCTTTTTATAATTGCCAGAAGTACCTGTAACATTGCTTGTAGAGTCAGTGTTCTAAACCAGAATAAATATAAAGATATCAGAGACACAGAAAGACAGAGATAATATGTGAATGCCACAAAAGTCTATCATTTATGGCTACATAACAAGAATATACTGTATAATAGATAGTTATTCATAAAAACTGTTCAGACTACCCAACCAAAGGTTCTCACACAATGATGCTATATGGAAGACTAAAATTATAAATTTTGGACCTTTTGGGATTTAACTATATTATGATGATATCATGGTGCCCCATTCTATTTTGGATGCACCGATTGTGTTTTTCATATACATATACACACTCATGCATACACAAAAATATTGAGAGAAAAAGCATGCTGACCTCTTTGAGTCTTAGTGAGGAAAATGTTGAGCATCTGGTAATTGCCTCCGTGATAGTTTCAAATGTATTGCCGTGCAAAGAGTTTCACAGTTCTCAACAATATATATTTAATTTCATATAAAGACAGATGAGGTGTTATTCAACAGTTCACTGAGTGAAATAAGATTTAACACATTCTGATTAATATTCTAGACAGTTCCTGTGGGAGGTTCATGACCAGATTAAAAAGCAATGTGGACCAGACTTTATGTTGAAAGTCAAAAGTCTGGCTACTTGTGACCCGTAGGAGTCTTTTGTCTTTTGTTGTGCTCTGCATTTCAATTTTACACTTTTACAAAAGCAGAAAGCATATTGCAGAGAAGCTTGATGAGTTCTACTGTTTAGTATGGAAAACAATGAATGCTTTTGTTATTTATAGCCAATGGACATTGCATAAAGAGTTCAACAGTTCCAAGAGCTTTAAATACATAGTGGAAAATATAGTCCAGAACCACTGGCCAGGTCCGATTCAGGAGCCGCGGTGGATCTTTTGTGAAGATTAAAAGGCACAGTTCACCCAAAAATGTAAATGATCAAATCATTTACTCACACTTATGCCATCCCAAATATTTATGACTTTCTTTCATCTGCTGAACTCAAATTAAAAATTTTATAAGAATTTCTCAGCTCTTTTGGCCATACAATATTTTGGCCAAAATGTTGAAGCTCCAAAAATCATATAAGTCAGCAAAAAAGTAATCCATAAGACTCCAGTGGTTAAATCCATGTCTTCAGAAGTGATATGATATGTTGGTTTTGCAGGCCCTGTGAGTAAGTCGCAGGCTGGATGACTCCCGGGCCTGAGTTTAGTGATGGGGTATGTGGAGAGCAGGGCGTGGCCGAGCGATGACTGGGCAGAGTGAGGCTGGAGAAATGAGTTTCTCCTGTGCACCACACCAGTCTTGCGTTCCAATGAGGAGCAGTGGGAGTATTTAAAGACAGTGGTAGATGGGGAGAGAGAGAGATGCACAGATTTGTGTGTGTGCATGTCGATGTGTTTGTGTGTATATCGGAAACGGCTGAAAAATCTGGCTGTGTGTTAAACGTTACAGCTGGAAAGTCATTGTGTCACACTAAAAAGTGTATATACAATAAATATCTAACATGGATTGTTCATCCGGCTCCCGCTTCCTCCTAGCTAGGAAAGGCAGAGGTCTGCCACATCTATCCTACTATTAATATTTCTGTCTGTTTAAAATGTTGGCAATTGGCAACAAATTTACTGTGAACACCTTTAACATATTGGGGTAATATTCTTTCAATTGTGGAATTGCACTGTAAAGGAAAGAATTTTATAAAATATTTTCAACTTAACAATCAGAATTCACTTCACTTATTATGCTGTTTTACTGTAAATAATGATCTCTCAAAGACAAGTAGAGACAGGAAGTGAGAGGAAAACTGGATAGAGGTGATTTTACATGTGCTGGCCGCCACAGTGACCCAAGCTGTGCGTGGGCCGGTGAGCCGAGACACAACTTGTTACTGTGAGCTCCCACGCTTCCGAAACAGATGGAGGGAGGCTTACACACACACAGATGGCACACATGGACAATACACACAATGAACACGCTAATTCACCTTAATTAATAGTCTTGTCAGTTGAACCCGACACACACATACATTCACTCAGATTAATTTACAGTGCCATCAGAAAGTATTTACCCACTCTCTTCATTTTGTTGCTCGTACACCTCCAGATTTTAACACATTTAAATATTTTTTTTCAATAGCTCAACAGATTCAACACATGAATTTGTACATATCCAAGAATATAAATTTCTTGGATTTTCAGTTTGAATATGGTCTGGGTTTTAGCCGAGAATTCAGAATATCTGTTGTTTCTCCAGCCTGATCTCACATAAAAATCAGCAAGTGTGTGCCGATTCTTCTTTAGCCAAAATCGTTATGCACTGACCAAATTTTAAAACACTGCCCCCAGAGGCAAAAGCGGTAAGTATTTCAGAGCATACAATCAAGCGTAACATCCATTTATATCTAGGAGAGGTCGCCAGAAGCCAGTTGTAAAAAGAATTGTTTTCTGCTGAGCAGGGTGTAAAATATTGAAGAGAAATGCTTATTTTATTTAATCTACCCCAACCAAAACCCAAATCTAACCATAACCATTAGTAGAGACAAAAAGCATTGTTAGGGATAAAATGCAATCTACTTATGCTCACGAGTGTTTATACAATTATGATTACTTCCTTATTTGAATGGGGATTGAACTGTGGTCTCCCATGCAACTGATGCAACGCACTACCAGTCATACCACGAGGGAAAGTAACTGTTGTTGAGCCGTTCCAAATATGTCCGATGGGAGATTGGGCATGTCAATGAGTTGGCATAATGTTGGCATACTGTACCGGAACTTTCGGAAACAGCATGCCGACTTCCCGCGGGATCATGTAAATTTTTCAGCCTGTTCTCTTGGAAATGATGTGGTTTATTACATGTTTAGTGGCAGTTACAAGGTGAAATATTCCTAGCCAAAAGCAAGTTAATGCTATAAGTTTTAAATAAAGGAAAACTGACCTGCCTACCTTAAACCTTAAACGTAAACCTTGCAGATGGTGTCATAAAAAGAAAATGTGAGATAAAAAATGCTATTGCTGAAGCATTAACCATTTTGTAGTGCTTCTCTGACAATTTCGGCTCATGTGTCAACTAGCATGCTTTTTTTTTTTTTACTCGTACTCCAATCCTTCACGTTGTAAGTGTAGTAAAAAAAATCTTTAACCTAAGTGCAGATTGCTTGTTGAAAAAAAAACCCCAAAAAAAGATCACTCAAGGAATCTGCATTTTAGTTCAGATGCTTTCCCACACAATTTCTGACCCAAAGTGTCGAATTCTAGACATTCGAAACCATGTAGCAAATCTTCATGACCTGAAAATCGCCCCTGCTGTGCCTTTCACATCACTTTCCCTTTTGATATCCGGCTAGCAAGATATTACATTTGCAAAGAAGTAAGGGACAAAAAATGCTGTTTTGGTCTCAGTACCGTTAGGGTTAGGATTAGGGTTGGGGTTAGGGTCAGGTGTATATTTACTGCTCAAATGTTTCTGAAAATCAGATGAGATGTGCCTTTCACATCGCATCAATTTAAAGAAGTATGTTTTTTTTTACTTGATTTGAGTAAAGGTGCACATGCACATAGCTGTAGTTCCATGCTGGGCCATAGGTGGACAATTTGAAAATTTGGAAAGCTTAGAACGATTTACATTTCAATTATTGTCTAGACTAAAGCTGGTTCTGCTCAAGGACTTGCCAGCATTTTACTACATCCATGTTGCCCAAGGTGGCAAGAAGTGTTAATTTCTTCCTGCAGAAAAGTAACCCTAGTGCATGATGGTGTTACCTCTCTCTTGGTGTGTATTTGGGTTGTGCCAGACACTTTGCGTTCAGGCCACAACTCAACAGTCCACAACATTTTCTTTCAAAGGATTTCAGGTTTTGTCACATGGCTTCTAGCAATCCTAACCCTATCAATATTGTCCCTTACAGGTGAAACTCGAAAAATTAGAATATCGTGCAAAAGTTCATTAATTTCAGTAATTCAACTTAAAAGGTGAAACTAATATATTATATAGACTCATTACAAGCAAAGTAAGATATTTCAAGCCTTTATTTGATATAATTTTGATGATTATGGCTTACAGCTTATGAAAACCCCAAATTCAGAATCTCAGAAAATTAGAATATTGTGAAAAGGTTCAGTATTGTAGGCTCAAAGTGTCACACTCTAATCAGCTAAACACCTGCAAAGGGTTCCTGAGCCTTTAAATGGTCTCTCAGTCTGGTTCAGTTGAATTCACAATCATGGCGAAGACTGCTGACCTGACAGTTGTGCAGAAAACCATCATTGACACCCTCCACAAGGATGGAAAGCCTCAAAAGGTAGTTGCAAAAGAAGTTGGATGTTCTCAAAGTGCTGTATCAAAGCACATTAATAGAAAGTTAAGTGGAAGGGAAAAGTGTGGAAGAAAAAGGTGCACAAGCAGCAGGGATGACCGTAGCCTGGAGAGGATTGTCAGGAAAAGGCCATTCAAATGTGTGGGGAGCTTCACAAGGAGTGGACTGAGGCTGGAGTTACTGCATCAAGAGCCACCACACACAGACGGGTCCTGGACATGGGCTTCAAATGTCAGTATTCCTCTTGTCAAGCCGCTCCTGAACAACAAACAACGTCAGAAGCGTCTTACCTGGGCTAAAGAAAAAAAGAACTGGTCTGTTGCTCAGTGGTCCAAAGTCCTCTTTTCTGATGAGAGCAAATTTTGCATCTCATTTGGAAACCAAGGTCCCAGAGTCTGGAGGAAGAATGGAGAGGCACACAATCCAAGATGCTTGAAGTCCAGTGTGAAGTTTCCACATTCTGTGTTGGTTTGGGGAGCCATGTCATCGGCTGGTGTTGGTCCACTGTGCTTTATTAAGTCCAGAGTCAACGCAGCCGTCTACCGGGACATTTTAGAGCACTTCATGCTTCCTTCAGCAGACAAGCTTTATGGAGATGCTGACTTCATTTTCCAGCAGGACTTGGCACCTGCCCACACTGCCAAAAGTACCAAAACCTGGTTCAATGACCATGGTATTACTGTGCTTGATTGGCCAGCAAACTCGCCTGACCTGAACCCCATAGAGAATCTATGGGGCATTGCCAAGAGAAAGATGAGAGACATGAGACCAAACAATGCAGAAGAGCTGAAGGCCGCTATTGGAGCATCTTGGTCTTCCATAACACCTCAGCAGTGCCACAGGCTGATAGCATCCATGCCACGCCGCATTGAGGCAGTAATTAATGCAAAAGGGGCCCAAACCAAGTACTGAGTACATATGCATGATTATACTTTTCAGAGGGCCGACATTTCTGTATTTAAAATCCTTTTTTTTTATTGATTTCATGTAATATTCTAATTTTCTGAGATTCTGAATTTGGGGTTTTCATAAGCTGTAAGCCATAATCATCAAAATTATATCAAATAAAGTCTTGAAATATCTTACTTTGCTTGTAATGAGTCTATATAATATATTAGTTTCACCTTTTAAGTTGAATTACTGAAATTAATGAACTTTTGCACAATATTCTAATTTTTCGAGTTTCACTTGTATGTTCTAGCAATCCCCAGGCAAGACTCAATGTTGGCCTTTCTCAGAAGTGCTTTCCTTCTAGCCATTCTCCCTAAGAGGCTGAAACTCTGAAGATGTTATTGATATCTAGAGAGATTCTTCAACATAAAAATCTCTGCAGCTCTGTTAGTGTTGTAGCTGACCTCTTTTGGACAATTGCCCTTCTTGTCCAGTTTCTCGGTTTGGCCTGATCAGAGTACTGTCTGGATTGTGCCATATTTTTTCCATGTACAAACATGGTACATCTTAACAGTACTTCTATGAAGGTTCAAAACATTTCTAGTATTTGATAACCTTCACCAGCTTTTCCCCCTCCAACAACTTCATCTTGAAATTTCACTGGCATCTCCTTTGGTCTTTATGACAGCTGTTGTTGTTGTTGTTGTGAGACCTCACAAAATCAGGGATATTTATTGTGCAATCAAACAACTGAACACAAGAGGAAGTGAATTTGAGAAGAACACAGATGCACCTTGTCAACACATGTAGTGTGAGTTCTCAAGATAACTGAATGCATCACTCAATTTAGGTAGTTAAAACAAAGGCAGGTGGATGTTTATCCATTATCTAATTTAGCAAATTAGATTTTTCATTCATTCTGAACTCATCGAAGAGTTTAATTTTAGTTTTATAGAGAATAGTTACTTCAGGAAAAAATCCTATTTGAATATACTTTATTCTGACTGCAATTAAGCAGAATCAGAAATAATGTTAACTCTCCACAATATGTTGGATTTATTAATATCAGCTAACTACATAAACAAATCAAATTAAATGTACTAGTTAACATTAACTAACACTGAACAATCCTTATACAGCTCTTATGAATGCTGGTTAATGTTAATTTCAATATATCTTTTTTTATTTATAATATTTTTTTAATTGATGCATGAGGAACTACATGTATAGAGGACCAAACCTGCAAAAAATAAAAATAAATAAATGAAACAATAGGGTAAATGTTTTATAATTTTCACACAATTAGTTCTACATTTACATTTATGCATTTGGCAGACGCTTTTATCCAAAGCAACTTACAGTGCACTTATTACAGAGGACAATCCCCCTGGAGCAACCTGGAGTTAAGTGCCTTGCCCAAGGACACAATGGTGGTGGCCATTGGGGTTAGAACCTGTGACCTTCTGATTAACAGCCCTGTGCTTTAGCCACTACGCCACCACCACTCCAGTTCTAAATGTATTCTGAATATTATAATATCATTTATTTGATTCTGTATTTATGAACAGCAATATATATTATTTAAACTGATTTATAACTAACTGTAGACTGTAGTTTTATACAGTCTTAATAATTTAACATTAACCAAGAAACACTTTACAATACGGTTTAATACGTCATCATTGTTCAACTAACATTGAACAGTACTTTGACAACATTTATTTATCTTAATGTTTCTATTTCTATATATACTAATACATTTTTAATATTTAAAGTGTGTAAATTAACATTATTTAATGCAATTTTAACTAGAATTAACTAACAATGGACAATAATATATTTATAAATGAACATAAACCAAGATTGATACAGTATATGCAGTAACACTTTACAATAATTTTCCATTTCTTAACATAATTAAACTACATTAGTTAACATGAACTAATAATTTTACAGCATTTATTAATCTTTGTTACAGTTATTTAAACATATAAGAATACATTTTAAAAGCAATGAACTGTTAGTTCATGATATAATCCATAATGCATTAAAAGTTTACAACTAGAACCTCATTGTAAAGTGTTACCTCCAAGATAAATAAACTGTGTACTAAATATTGTTCATTGTTAGTTCATACCGTAGGCATTTAGTAATGTAACAAATAAAAACTTATTGTAACATATTACCAAAATAATGATTGGGATTGAAGGCATTGTATGCCACACGAGCAGGCTGGAGAATATAATACTACTTATGTGTTTGCACACGTCAGTGTGTTTGTGCTAGCCAGACAAAGCAAGAGCTGATTCTAAACAGCATTTTCTATCAGCCCCGCAGTCCTGACCAATCCTCCACCACAGGGGTGACCATGCTGCCCTGACCTGGACTTTAATAGCCTTGTCTTGTCCACCGTCCAGGGTTAAGGTACTGTTTAGAGTTCAAGCACACTGAGGAAGGAGAACTCTTGCTGCTGCTCCCTGCTTTGAGCCCTCACTGGCCGACAAAGTTTAATAATCCACATTAGATGCTCCAGTGGTGCTGGTGTCTACTGGGGCCCACAGTCGATTGACTGAGCTAAACTCTCTTCATACACAGAACCACACTGTGTGTTTGACAGCCATGTTTTTGTACGCAGTAAATTTATGGTGCGCAGTTGACTGTTGTTTTGCATGCACATCTGGTTGGGGGTAATCATGGGGTTTTGACTTACATCTTGTAGGTGGCAATATTGAGTGTGGAAGGCTTCATAAACTGGAAGTTAGGTACACAGGAGGTTTAGACAGGTTGATGGCACTGTTATAGGGTCAGCTTTGAAATTTGCTATGTCCAACTAAAAGTCTATTCAATTCAGATAATCCTGGTGTCTTCACCATCAAAGGTCTCAGTGATGCTGATATCTAGAGAACAGAGTGGCCGATAGGATGATATAATTCAATATATATGATATCACACACTTAAATATGATTATATATGTAGTCGGCGTGCTGCAAAGAAACAACACAGGATAGAAAAATATCTTTTGGGGTTTTATTCTGATGGCTGTTTATTAAAAGGAAAAGAAAAACAGCGGTGGATGGGGCAGTTAATTATCATTACACGTGTTCACTTAAATGGAAAACACTGGGCAATAAATTATTAAATGAGATATGATTAGTACTAAATTTACATGACTAGTCCTCAAACAGTCCAAAACACTCTTCTAAACACATATCTAATGTATATGAGTATTTTGTGTAAAATCTGATATTTACCCAAAAAACTCTGAGGGTGCTTTCACACAAGCACATTTGGTGTGCACCCGAGTCTGCTTGAAAAGATGGTCTGGGGTATGGTTCATTTGAACTCTGGGGTGGTTTTCTGCTAATATGAACACAATCATACCAAATCATGGAAGTGAACCACTTTTGATGACAAATAATTTGCATCTTTGCCGGCTTGTGTCTAAATAAATCACCTTCAGAGAGCAGCTTGAGTCTAAAACAAAAATCACCTTCAGAGAGCAGCTCACATTTTTGACATCTTTTGCAACGCATCCGCGGGCTCGCGGCAGACAAATGCTAAAATTATTCATATCACTGCACATTTAATGCATCCGTGGCAGACAAAAATAATTGTTTTGTGCAAGAAAGGTTGTGGCGGTTAATCCAAAGGGATGTATACTAAAATAACACAGTGATGTTGGATCTTATGGGTAGAAGAATAAACAATTGCTATGATGAATGACTTGAATCCAGGGTGTAAACTGACATTTTCCTTCCAAGTTATTAAAACTAAGACAGAGGCCCACAGTCACACTGAAATTCCTCAGGGCAATAAATTTAGAGACTCCTCTGAAGATGGTGCCCTAAAATCTGAACAAACCTTGTGTAAGAATGCACATCTGTTAATCTTAACTATCGTCTGAACAAAGGACCTTCCTTCAGACCCCTCCTCACTCATGTTATAAATCAGGAAATACCCCCACACTTAATGGATATCACATGACATATCGACCATCTGCAAGAGACTCTCCCAAGAAACCTCTTATTTCCATGCTCCAAAGCCACAGACTGAACTTTTATTGGCATTCTTATCCTGTAACTGGAAATAGGATATCAATGTAATCCATGAAATTTCACACATTCACAAAACTTGATTTAACCCTGTAAAATGCTATATTTTTGTACCAAAATGTACACAATACATAGCCTAGCTGATGATGTTGTTATGACCTGTAATCACTTTTCTCAGTTCACTGTCCTTTTCTGGATATCACAGCACCGTTTTATGGTCCGTTCTGCATAACGCGGCAGCTAATTTTAGCTTATCGTGGCCCATTCGGCCCGGCACTCTTGAGGGAGGCCTCACTTCAAGGCCCCGCCTCATCATTCCAATTCACAATCTTAACAGAGGTCCAAAACATCGACAGAACAACCAAAACTTTCTACAAAGAGCCAAAGTACCAAAGCAACACAAGGAAATGCAAGTACATCTCCAAACTTTAGCTGAAAGCGCTGGTGTCTCTTAAATATAATTTAAGGTAACCCGATTACAAATCGAGGTAAACCAAATGTAGTATCAGTGGCTCTCAAGGCATTGTCTATAGACTCCATAGTTCAATTTCTCATTCACCTTCTGTAACAATTTACTCAACATATTGGTCATGTTTGTCTATGTATTTAGATTAGCACTAAAGTCTTGTTTGTATTCAAAGATAATTTGACTGTGGTATATTTTGATAAATTATACCATCACTTGATTTTTAAAAGATCCAAAAATCAAACAATATTTCAGCATATTTGTGATATTATTTTCAATAAGCCATGAGAATAGTATTACTCTAAAGAGTTAAGAGATGCGTCATATCAACTTAGCATGGCCAAGTTTTTAGATGTATACTGTAATTCTTTCAATAAGTGAATTAATCATAATTTCTTTATTAAGCTAATTCGTTACATATAAATTGTAAGCAGATACAAAGTCCGTCTGATCATTTGTCATTTATCCTTATTATAATGGTGGTCGAACGTTGCTAATTCCAAATAAAGTTCCAGTTAAAGTAAAGCTCCACAAAAGGAACTTAATGCCACTTTAATATATATTAAACTCGCTCAAAATGAGTTGAAAGTATAAGCGCCACTCTGTAAAACAAATACGATTGCATTGCTTAATAATTGCTCTTTAAAAGAACTAGAGTGATAAATACCATGCTGCAAACAGCTTAGTGTGCTGTTTTATTTGTGCATTAAGATTCAACTTGAATGCATTGAAATTGCAAGCGCCACATTGAGTTAAAACGAGCTGAAAGTGATGGCTGTTATTTGTGCATGGTTGAACGCATGTGACGTTCATGTGATTTGCTGAAACTGCGATTTGATTCATGCTAAAGAAAGCTCATAAATAGTATTGGTGTTGGTTGCTATGACTACGGGTCGTCACGGCACGTTCTAGGAGGCTCTTCCGGGGCAACTCGCCATGCATGCGCAACCTGCCGATGCCATATTTTCAACAAAGTACAGCATAGCTCAGGTAATAAGTAAACGGTTTTGCATTGAAGCCTATACTAGAGGAGACTCGCGTCACACCATGCGATGGTCTGTTGTTTGAACAGCGAGCTCTTTGCACTAGTTTTTCATTCTTTTTGTATCATAAACCAGTGAGATTTGATACACCCTCTTCCATAACTGTTCTGTGAGGTCAGTATGCCAAAGAATTCAAAATCATTGGGCTCTGGAGACATTAAGACACTTACATGCTCAAGCTGATACCCCTGACAAGGCCGCAGACCAGGGACTCAGCGTCAGCTGTCGAGTATGTCGGCAATGCTGGAGAAAGTCGTTGTGAACTTGGAGGATACGTTGATGAGGATAACTTGCTGTAATATGTCGATTGATTACTTCCATGGAGACTAATTTTACTGAGTTGGTTACAAGAATTTGATTATCTGGAGTCATCAGAGAGGGAATTAGCTGCTAATCCATAGTGACCAAAGTAGATTTGGAACACATTTGGGAAAAACTGGAACACCTTAAGAATCATAATTAGTGAAACAAGTCTGGATTTTTGGAATGCCAAGCATTTACCCCATTTCCAAACAAACAAATCCAAATTCCCCAGTGTTGTATATGACCCTTTTTTGAAAGGTGAAATTCCTAGATGAGCTCTTCCCGAGTCTGCAAGACATAGCAGGCCATAAGCTGAAAATCGAGCGAGCTCACAGAGTTCCGGTTCGGAGATCCAATGAGGGAGACAGGCCAAATTTAAAGATAAAGATCTTGTGTTACGCGTGGCATTGTGTAAAGGAAGGCTTTCTTGGAAGAACGACAGCATTTTCTTGTTCCCAGACTTTGCGAATTCGACAAGAGAGAAACGTGATCGATCCAAGGAATGCAAGAAAAAATAGACAAAATATTTCCATAAAATATTTAAAATAAACAAAATATTTACATACCCACAACAAGCGATTACTTCCATAAATTTAATGGACTGAGGAAGTCATGGTGTGTTTCTCACGTTGCTAGGCACCTTTTTGATTTTTTTGTTGGTTCCACATAGCGGCAGGAGTATTTTTTTTAATCCCCACTGCCACCACCATTGTGTCCTTGAGCAAGGCACTTAACTCCAGGTTGCCAGATTGTCCCTGTAATAAGTGCACTGTAAGTCGCTTTGGATAAAAGCGTCTGCCAAATGCATAAATGTAAATGTAAATGTAAATGCAAAGCTTATCAACTAATCTGAGAAATTACACCCGGTTATCTTGCATTTGCAATCGGTATGGACAAAAATGTCCAGAGTGTTTAATTCAGACATTTATTTTAATATTGCCTCAAGCATATGGCTGACCCCCACCCCCGATACTGTCTCTTATCCCGCCTCCATAAACACTACACGTTACATTAACATAGTTTCCACAGTTTTAGTTTCTTCTGCAAGTATCTTTAGTTTTTGGACTAAAAAAAGAGTCTGCAAGGCCCCCTGACAATTTTCTTTTCTTTTGTTTTGCTTTTTTTATTTTAAAAACAGCACCTTTAAAGCGATAGCTCACCCCCCAAATTAGAATTTGAATCATTTACTCTTGGTTGTGTCATTCTAAACTCTTATGACTTTCTTTATTTTATAGAACACTGGAAGAAATCTTTAAGAATTTTGACAATGCTTTTTTTTTTTTTGCATACAATGAAAGTGAATTTCCTTTTGCGTTCCAGGGAAGATAAGATGTTGTAGAGGTTTTAAACAACAAGAGGGTGAGTAAATGACGACATGATTTTCATTTTTGAGTAAACTAACCCTTTAACTATTATCATTTGGACAAAAGGTACAAAATTGCAAGCAGACATTTCTAAATAAGCAATTTCAGTTCTTGCTCTTTTTCCATATTGAACTGAATTGCACTAAAACTCTGCAACACAAAAGGATCTGTTACTTACAAACTCCATAACTGACATAAATGCAGTCAATATCAAATGAAACTAGATTAGGCGAAACCAATTACCTCTTGTTCAAGGAGGCTTTACTTGTAGAAGACTAAAGAATAGATGTATGATTGTGACTTAAACTGTGTCTGTTGGACTGCTGCGAGGGATCTGTGCACGTTTTCTCAAAGGTCTTCGGCTGGCATTCAATCGTATTGTTACTTGCATTTTGCTCAGTCACCATGGAAACCAATGTAATGTAATCACACATGAGCAGTTACAAGGTTCCCTACCACCAAGAGAGCTGTGCACTTAGATAACTAAAGTGTGTATATTTGTGTGTGTGCTTGTGTGTCTCTCTATCTGTGTGTGTGCGCTGGTGCACTGTGTGCGCAGATAACTAAAATTAATGCAGTGTTAGTCTAAAGACACATTATGATAGCTGAGTTTTTTTCCCCCAGCAAAGCCAAAGATGTTCCCCTGGGTGAAACATAACAACAGACTTGCATCATTACAAACAAAACACAAACATATTGCTTTGAGAGGACTGTGATTCTAATAAAGATCCAGTCTGGAGGTTTGATTTCTGCAAACACTTTGTGACAATGTCATGGCAATTAATAATCTACATTACCCAGCTTTCAGAGAGCCGCTGGGCAGCCAGGGTCCAGCGGGCAAGCAAAATTACAAGAATGTAATTAAACACCAGTAACAAAATGTAATGTGGGTTCCCAACCAATTCCTTTTTCAGGTTTAATCAAACATAACCAAATGATCATTAAATAAGATGCACACAATGATTTGAAGATAGAAATTACACACCTTTAAAGGTTTCAAAGGGTTCATGATGCCATTTAGAAAACCATCAATGTACTGGTGCTTCACTGAGCTTAGGAGGGCTTCCTCTATTAATAAATTAGAACTTGAGCATGCTGATCTTAAGACATTTTTAATCTCCAAAGAGTTAGATCCAGTAGCAACAAAATTAAAACAAAAAGAAGAGAGTGATGGCTGTAACTACAGCTTTGAATCTTCACAAATATTTGGAGTGGGCATGACTTTACAATGGATATACAATAGTTTGTTCATAAAGTTGAACTCTGATCATTTGGACAAACAGTTACTTCATAAATAGTGCAAAACTGGCAATGGATATTTCTAAATATAAATAAACATTTTCAGTTAAAACTGGTTTTCCAAATAGAATTGAATTCCAAGGTCCTCTAAAAAAAACTATGAAGAAAAGTTCTTCTTCATTCTTCACTTAGAACAAGAAAATGTCAAAATAGCTGAGCAATGGTACACTACAAATATTCAAATACCGCCCATGCCACTGGAGCCTGCATTTATAGAATATATATTTTTTTATTTTTCTCCCCTTTTCTCCCCATTTCTTAATGCCCAATTTCCAATGCACTCTAAGTCCTTGTGGTGGTGTAGTGACTTGCCTCAATCCAGGTGGCGTAGGATGAATCTCAGTTGCCTCCATGTCTGAGAGTGTCGTGCATCTTATCACGTGGCTAGTGTTATCGCAGAGACGTAGTGTGTGTGGAGGTTTCACGCTCTGCGGCATCCATGCACAACTCACCATGTGCCCCACTGAGAGCGAGAACCACACATTATAGAGACCACGAGGAGGTTACCCCATGTGACTCTACCCTCCCAAGCAACCAGGCCAATTTGGTTGCTTAGGAGACCCGGCTGGAGTCACTCAGCACCAGAGGTGTGTAGAGTAGCCAAAAATTGTACTCAAGTAAAAGTACAATTACTTCAAAAACACAATTACTCAAGTAGAAGTAAAAGTACTAACATAAATAATTAGTAAGAGTAAGAAAGTATCCAATTAAAAAGTAGTGAGTAACTCGTTACTTTCACAAATAACATAGACGTTAACTCCCCTATATTCCATTACATAATACAGATTGAACATGTACTACAGAATTATTATTAATGGAAATTCTGTCATCATTCACCATCATATTGTTCCAAACCTGTATTACTTTCTTTCTCCCATGTGTGGCAACTCGAAACGAGGACAGACAATATGCAGACTACGCCACCCTGGGAATTTCACCCAGGGAATGATTTTACTACCTAATGGCAGTGATGTTGATAGAATTAAGGACACACAGGTACGTGTACAATTATGCCAAAGACGACGTTCAATTTTGGAAAAGAAACACCTTTTTATTTCAGTCCATTAAAACAATTTAAAACACATTCATCTCTCGGGGAAGAGAGCACAAAGGAAATAAACAAAAAGAAAAATATATAATTTACAGTTACTGAGGCTTACCGATGGAGGAGAAGAGGAGTCAAAGGCAGTAGAAAAATCCCACGGAAAGTCCCCCTAGCAAACACACCACACCACAGTGCATACAAATGGAAACAAGGAAGGCAACACAGCACACCATAAGGGGACGCTACCACCCAGACACCAGCCCCACCATTGGCTCTCAGCCACTGTAACAAAAACACACAATTAACAAAGATTCACAAAAAAAAAGGAATAAGGAAAATCAATATATATAATCTTTAAATGAAAAGAACTAACAAACATCACAAAATAAACACAATATAAACTGCCAAAACCAGCAATGGTTATAAAGAGGCAGTATAAAAAAGGAAATATATATATGTAGATATATATACAAATTCAATAATCAGCAACAAAATAAATCAAACAAGGGAAGAATACAACTTTAATCTAATTTGAAATCAAAACAAAAACAAAACAAACTTCTTAATCAGCAAAATTATAATATAAAGCCCCAACCCCTTGAGCTTTATTCAAACATCATAAAAACACTGACCCACATTAAACAAATGACACATATTTTTAGCCATGCAGCCTTAATTGCCCAGTGGTTATAATGGGAAGACCAGTGCACAGCAATCTGCTCAGTTGCTGGTACAATGTTCAATGCATGCGCATGAAGCAAACAGCGGTGCAGGCGTAAAGCAAACCACAGCAGTGCAGGCAAAACAGCAGTTCCACCAGTGTAGGCAAAACAGCAATTCAACCACTGCAGGCAAAACATCAGCTAGCGACTCACACTGCGTAACTGGCGACGATCTCCCACTAAACCGGCCTCAGTCCAATCAAACAGCATTCATGCATACCCAAGAGGAACAGCAAGTCCGTTTGTTGACTGCGCGAGAGAAATCTCCAGTTGGAGAGCCAGTGTTCTATTACCACAGCATGGCACACAGAAAAGCGACCCGGAACCACAACACACGTTCCGTCATTGACGAGCAAGAGAGGATCTTAGACTTCTCTACTTGCTACATATTTATAGGATGGCGCCTCACACGGGAATTGGCCACAGGCGCACCAGCTCATTACGCGTTAACGAGACACCAGCTCATTACGTACTGATACACATGCAACACAATAAGGAGATATTAGACAGAATGTTTGCCTGAGTCACTATTTATTTTCAGTGAATGTTTTTTTTTTATATATATATTTTGAAAGTGAATGGTGACCGAGACTGTAAGTCCCTAACATTCTGTCTAACATATTTTATGTTCCACATAATACAAAGCCTCACACTGGTTTGGAACAACATGAGGGTAGAGAAATGATGACAGAATATTAAATTATGGCTGAGCTATCACTTTAAAGAAATAGTTTACCCAAAAATGAAAAGTTTCTCATCATTTACTCACCCTCATGCCATTCCAGATGAGAATGACTACCTTTCTTCTGCAAGTATCTACCTTTCTTTTTAAAAGTATATTTTAGCTTTGTAGGCCAAAGTTTTGATGCTCCAAATAGCACATAAAAGCAGTATAAAATGAATCCATAAGACAACAGTGGTTAAATCCATGTCTTCAGAAGTGATATGATAGGTGTGGATGAGAAACAGATCAATATTTGTCCTTTTTTGCTAGACAGCAGGGGCGATATGTAGAGAAGAATGTGAATCACCAAAAACACAAGAAGAATGTGAAAGTGATCTGTTTCTCGTCCACACCTATCACATCACTTCTGAAGATACTGATTTAACCACTAGTATTACTTTTATGCTGACTTTTATACAGAGCAGAGTAATTCTTCTAAAAATCTTAATTTAAGTTCAACAGAAGAAAGAAATTCATTCACATCTGGGGTTGCAAGAGAGTGAGTAAATAATGAGAATTGTAATTTTTGGTGAATTTTTGGTGAACCCCTTTAATAGCACTTGTCAGATCTGAATGAATTTTTCAATAAGAAGAGAGGCTTGGAAACATTTCTAGTAATTATTACAGTGAAAACATGAAAATATCCCACAAGGACATTATATATAATGCTGAAATATAATGCCTTATTTTGCTGTTTCATAGTTTGAAAGTCCTGTGTAGATTCTTATTTCAGTGAAGTTACAGTTTTCAGTATCGTAAGTATTTAGATCGTTAGTTCTGTACAGCAGTACCACTGCTCTCTAAATGCAGAGCACACAATCTATGTAGGGCACCAACCCTGATCGTGGAACACTCGCTGTGTCTGGAACAAACCCCTATCCACTATATTGTGCACTATTTCGAGTTTTCGCTATTTTGTAGGAGTGTCTGAATTCTGAGTGAGCCACTCGTTCCCTACTTTTGTTCACTCATTCTTACCCACAATGCGCTCTAAGTTCAAGGGTAAATTTCAAGTACACTCGATGACGGTTAATTTCCCACAATCCACAAAGGGGAAGACGTACGAGCTGTGAGTTTACTGCTTCCTGTACTCCTGCAATGTTATATGTCATGCTGAATGTAGTAAATTACTTTTTGACAAATCATTACTAGATTAAAATAACATAATAACATATAGAGAGACAAAACATACAGATATATTTTAAAATGTACTCTTTACTTGATCAAATGTGTTTACTCTTTATATTAACACACAGTATATATTAAAAATGACAAACAGAATGAAGATTTATTGTATAAATTTTTTATTTAATAAGATTAACAAATTTCATATGTGACGTTTCTGCACCAGCCCCAGAGCTCCGACACTCTCGTCCGAATTCACTCATTTTGTTTACTTACTGCTGAGATATAGTGCACTAACTGCCATGCACTATAT
Organism: Xyrauchen texanus; assembly: GCF_025860055.1. Lineage (NCBI taxonomy): Eukaryota > Metazoa > Chordata > Actinopteri > Cypriniformes > Catostomidae > Xyrauchen > Xyrauchen texanus. The sequence goes on along the minus strand of NC_068318.1, from coordinate 15,057,244 downwards.
AGGAAATAGTGAATGAGTAAACGATTGCAGACACGGCCAGTCTCATCGCGACGATTGCCTTGTGCACATCACACGCACGCACGCTACCCTCTGCGCATGCGCAGAAATGGTGTCTGTTCATGCTCCAGTTCTGGATCATGCGAATGGCAGCGATTTACTCAACTTGGATGTTTACGTGGATTTATACATTTAATCCGCTTGAAGTAGCTGCGATAGTTTCCAGTACCCCCGCAAGGGCGCGGAGTAAATGCGTAAATACTGCTTATGACTTGCGGGACAAAGCACACTGATATATTGTTGCAATTTTTTAAATTGGACACTTAAAAACTGATGTCATAAGAGCCAGTTACAGAATCACCCTGACAATCACATTACACAGAAAAGCCCACGTTAGAATTAGAGCCAAAACGTACCTCAGCGTGCTGTCTGAGCTGTGACTTTAATCTTGAAATATCAGCTTGTCTTGGTGTTAAAAAAAGGCATTGCATGACGAAACTACAATTTTTTTCACAGTGTGGAGCGAAGAAAGTTTTTCACTTTGAAGAGTTTGATGCTGCTGCACTGATGACTTGAGTGACAGTCTCATCACTCAAGTGGGAGCATCTCATCACTCAAGTGGGAGCATCTCATCGTGCGCAGCTGTGAACTTCCACTCTCGTAAAAGTCCCATTCAATAATCTCTCAATAAATTACACATCAATTCAAATTAAACCCAGTAATGTAACGACAGTAACGGCACACTTCGTAAAAAGTAAAAGTAAAAAAAAATATTTGGAATTTACTTGAGTGAGAGTAAAAAGTACCCACTTTTAAACCTACTCTAAAAGTAAAATTTTCCCCAAAATGTTACTCAAGTAAATGTAACGGAGTAAATGTAACGAGTTAATACACACCTCTGCTCAGCACGCCCTGGATTCGAACTCGCGACTCCTGGGTTGGAAGTCAACGTTAATGCTTGCTGAGCATTGAACAGAATCCACATGAGATCTGTAAAAGAAGCTGTTTTAACAACTCATTCATGATTTAACGTAATATACAGTATATGCAATAGACAATGTGTAATTTGTCTTGTTTTAATTCTTCATTCATGGTGCTAATGCTAATGCTAACACACAATATATGGCCATAATATGGATCGGTTAACATCTGTTGTTGCATATTATAGACTTTTGTAGACTACATTTTTTTTTAATTGTCTTAATTGATGAAATCTACTTGAAAAATGTCTCTATACCAATGAATGTAGTCAAGTTAAGTTTGCACCAACTCAGCAACTCTGCACTCTAGTGTGAATATATTGACTGATCTCGACTGAGTGCAGAAATCAACCAGAAAAATATATTCGTGTCACAGTAGGTGGAGCGCTGGCTTAAACCCATAGATTATATGCAGTTGGAAGGTGTTAGATCAGTAAGAACAGTTTTCTGAAAATTTGCGCTGGCAAGCTGTTTCAAACCACCGCAATGGACTCAAAAACACATTCTATTTGGACATATTTTGTTCTGACGACCTGTTCTTTCTTTCACTAGAAGTATATTGCAGCCTTTAAACTCCAGAGAACCATATAGCCACTTCAAGGAACTTATATAGCAAAAATGGTTCCCAATGTAAAGAAGCTAAAGAAGATAAGCTGCCCAAGAAAGCTATTAAAGAGCCTTTATTTTAACAGTGCATGTAAAAGTAATGGCATCCTGAAGATGTTCATTCATAGCACCCTTTGTGTAATAGTTAATAGCACTATTAACATTTCAGAGATGTTAACAAAATCCCAAATTCATAGGACAACATCGACATTGTCAATTATTTCAATTTACTGCACAAAAGAGTGAGGTATGAGAGACGATGTCTTTCAACCAAAAAGAAGACGCTGTTCTTCCACTATAAAATGAGACTGGCAAGAGTCCTAAGCATTTGAAAGCAATTTAACAGAACCATAATAACAGAATCTTGGAGCTTCAGTATTCTGGCAGTCTCTGTGCATGGAGTGTGCTGACAGAGGACAGTGTGTGGGGTACCATGGCCCAATGCCACAGCCTGTGCCCCAATTCAATTTGAGAGCATGCTGCGGATCTAGAGCATGCGGATCTAGCGCATGTGGCTCTGCGGCAACAGTGAGGTGGAGAATTGACTCCGTCTGAGCGTGTAGATTAAACCTGCTGGCAGACAGAGGAGAGGAGCGAAGCAGGTCGGATCTGAAGCAGAGAGATAGGAGAGCTTGCACCAGCTCCCCCTTCAGCCCTTCCAATCAGATAAACAAAAGCCCATGGAGCAGTGATTTATAGCATGTGTTAAGGGGTGACAGGTGCATGTCTCATCAGCATGGAGCTGGACATAATTAGCGCAAGGCTGGATCCTTGCATGCATGGGAGAGTAGGGACTGAGCTTTGCCATGCAATACCACTGTGAGACTAAGTCTTCAGGGAGCTCGTAGAATACTTGCGCTCCCAAACACCACAAACCTAGCACAGAAAAGATAGAATGAGAAAAGAAAAGAGGACGAAATATCTGAGAGACTAGTTCCATTTCGCTGAAGACAATGAGGAATTATATTGTTTTCGGTTTCCTCTCCTTTGCTCTCTCTATTCCTCTCTCACCCCCCTCTCTCTCACGGTCTATCTTTTCCTCCTGCAATTTCCTCTCCAACTCCTATTGTGTGCATATACAGAGGGAGTAGATGGGTTTGTCAGGTGAGCCAGAACTGAGCCAGCTGGTAATCCAGGAAGCATCCACCATCCCAAGTCATCTAAATTGCACTCTTAGCCATCTCTTACTTAGCAGCTGAATTTTGCATGAGTTGATGGTGGGAATTGTGCGAGTGCCTCCTCAGCACAGGAGCCTGTGTTTCTACACAGTCCTTTGAGGCAGATGGCCTTGTATGGGGGCCGACAAGCTTGATGGTGTGATTAATGGCTGGCTGTGTGCTTGACTGTATGCTGTATCGATCCACTGCTGGATCAGATTCTCTGTGCGTACGAGAGAAGAACAGCCGAGGCAGCATTGTAATTTGACTGTATCTGTATCTGTTCCTCAACCCTTAAGGTGACTCTGTCAAGTTAATTTACTCACCGACAACAGCAAACAAAGACTTCTTAATCAAGTGCAAATACTCTTTTGTTTAACTAATTGCAAACTACTACTTGTATTGAGGTGGTGGCATTTACGGAACCTATGACAGGCATTAAATATCTCCTCATTGATAGATTATAGAAATTGTGAGTGTGTCAGTATGATATCAGGCCTCGAACATGAGCTTTGTCTGATTTGATGCATTCCCTGGTATAATTCATCCACGAACATATACATTGTGACCAGTATGTATGACATAAGCTGGCGCCACACTAGCAGACTACAAACAACTTGATTTTGGCCGAGGGTGACACACATGCAGACTGTTTTACTGAGATCTCACTCTCTTCAGTCAGAGGTATGACACACCTGCTGATTAAAAATGGTGGAGGGGTGACAGGCTACCAACACCCTGCAACTCTCTCTCTCTCTCTGATTCCCTGTCACGTGGAGGTCGCTGAAATAAATTCAAAGTGAGCATAAACAATTGTAAAAGAGTTATTTAGGATGTGATTCATGGAGTACATTTACATTGTGAAAGTGTGCAATTGTGTATTTATACCCTCGAGGCTTGCTGTTGAACATCTATGTATATATGCAGCTTTCAGTGAGTAAGAAATTATGTTCAATAAAAATGGACTGTTGTGGAACCGCTTTCTGGTGTAATTTTAGTGAATGAAAAAAGGCAGAAAAAATGCTTGATGACAGAATCACTATGGATTACAATCAGCGTTTGTGATGATATGTAGCTGAGTATGATGGAAACGTTCAGATCAGCTTGATGTCTTGTCAGTTCTTCAGTAAAAGAAGAAACTCATTGGTCTCTTGACGAGAACATAAGACACCACCTCTGTGACAGAATGATTTTTTCAAGCAAGACTGATGTGCTTTTTCAGTTTTTGAAGCCATTAACTCAGCAGGGAGTCCCTTAACAGCCTCCTGCTTACAGTTGGTGATAATGTTAATAAAGCTCACTCTTGAAAATCATTGGAAGAATCAGCTAGAGTGGCGCCAGCTTTAGTAACTACAAATGCGAAAATAATGTACTCTTGTGTTGTTGTGGCTGTAGAGTGTAATGTCTGTGACTCAAGTACCACCAAATGGTATTTGTTCTCTCTCTCTCTCACTCTCGCTCTGTTTCTCTCTACACCACCCTCTCTATGCAAATTTTTCAGCAGCCATATCACCCTGCAGCTCTCGCCAGGTTACCTACTGAAGCTAAGCAATGTTGAGCCTGTCAGTACATGGATGGTAGACCTCCAGGGAAAATTAAGGTTGCTGCCGGAAGAGGTGTTAGTGAGGCCAGCAGGGGGTGCTAACCCTATGGTCTGTGTGGGTCCTAATGTCCCATTATAGTGATGGGGACACTATACTTGTAAAATGCCACCGTCCAACGAATGAGACATTAAACCGAGGTCCTAACTCTCTGTGGTCATTAAAAATCCCAGGACACATTTCTAAAAGAATAGGGGCGTAACCCTAGTATCCTGGCCATATTTCCTCATTGGCCCTCATCAGTCATGGCTTCCTAATAATCCCCATCCATTAATTGGCTCTACTCTCTCCTCTCCACCAATAGCTGGTGTGCAGGAAGGGTACTGGTGCACTATGTCTGCCATTGTGTCATCCTGTGGATGATGCAAACTGCTTCATGACAAAAATATGATTTAACATCAGTGAATAAACCTGAATACGTTCGATTGCACCAAAAAAAATGAATTCAAGGGTTAGATCAGGTAAAAATATGTAACAATTTGAGGTTACCACTTTTAACAATGTGCTTTAGGTATAATGTATAGTAGAGAAGTAAGCATATTTGGACACAGGGTTGAATTTTCACCAAAACAAATGGCAGCTGATCAAGGCCGAAGTACTCTCCAGATTTCTTTGAGGGGTGAGCTTGTAATTCCAGCAAAGCTATGTGATGAGTGAGGAAGCTGTTGCTAATGAACTTGCTGGAATTAATGGCAGCAGCATTATTAGTGTTCCATGGAGTAATTAATTAATCCCAGGATAGCCAACCTCTTCTACACATTGAGGATTAAGATGACCCCCCCCCCCACCACGTCAACCCAGTTAAAGATATCATCCATAGGCCCCTTGAATCAGGGCTCATTTTGTATTCAATTCCTATTTTCTGTTTACATTTAAATATGTTTAACACCATTAAAATTCTAATGGCCATCTACATTTTTTGATAGTAGTGACATTTTCATGTTTAATGAAGGCCAGTTTAAAATGTTATAATATGCTTTTTTATATATATATACATTATATATAATATAAATTTTGTATTTTTGTATAGATTTTGCTTTTAGTTTAGTTTCACTTTTTCAAATTACTTAAAGTTTTATTTCAGTTTGCGTAATGTTTCATTTAATTTTTGTTTACAATAATAACACTGCTCCTGAAAGATCTAATAAAGTTTTTTGATGGACTCAGCCATCATATCTTTGTCCATAGGTGTGTGCATAAAAGAAGTCTTTGAAAAAGAGGAGAGAATGGAAAGCACAGTTAATCTGGGTAATCTTTTTTTGGAAGGCACAATATAGACATTCATTTTATAATCTGTCTCAGTATGTCAAATACAATAACAAAGCCATTTGCCATACTGCTGATGCTGACAGCAAGGTTCACTACTCGGTCCAATACTAATTTAATGGTTCCTTTGCAGTCCCTCTGGGAGTGGCAATAAAGCCTGGTATGCAATATTGGCAGTGCTGGAACTCTCTCTCTCTCTCATGCTCCATTTCTCTCTCCACCGCCCTCTCTATGCAAATCCTTCTGTAAATATGCAAAGTAATATCCTGTGATGTAGATTTGAATTATTCTGACTTTTTGAGAGTCAATATGGATAGCAGTCGTCTGATTAGTGCTAAAGACCGGAGCTCCACTTCACTTTGAATTTCACACATTTGCTGTAAGATCTCAGGGTGCACAGATTTATCCGGATGTTAAAACTGAATCATTTGGATAACGGGATGATTTATTACCATTCATTACCATAATAACACATCATGTTCTTGATATACTTTCTCATATCCACATATCCTACCTTCCATGTGTTACACGACTTCATTCCCCCTTATCGTTTAGTCCTCCGGGTGTATTAGCATATCACCAATTTGGTCCTAGCAAATCATTAGGCCATTTCAAAAGACTTCATTTTCCTACATTCGTTAATCGATGTACCTAAAGCTTAGCTGTGTGCGAGACACAGATATAGACCTGTTCTACATGCTAAATGGGCACATTTGCAGCATGAATAAAATTAGAGCAAGGTCTTTTTTGGGAGAATGATTTTGGTGCATGAGAAAACTTCATATATCATTCTCTCACTCTCTCTCTCTCTCTCTCTCTCTCTCTCTCTCTCTCTAATACTTTACTTTATTGCTTTTCTGATACTTATTCTAAGACCAGTAGCACAGTGATTTTCACAAGTGATTTTCTCAAAACCCTTTGTTGCTCCTGGAACAACATTCCTATCAACCAATCAGAGCCCTAACTCTACCTATAAAATCAAAGGGCAGTGATTGGTTGATAGGAATGCTGTTACATTACAAAAAGGACGTCGAACCTGGAACAAGTCAGAGTTATGTAAATCACTAAACACTATATTAAACAGTATCGATGTCCAGGGAGAATATAAAACCAAAACACAGATCAAAGCTTTAGAAAGTGGCTGTTCAGTCTGAACACATTCTTGCACCTAAAACAGAACAGAATGTAGGTGTCTTGAGACACACTTTTGAAAAGTAATTTTAAACTTGACTTTTAAAGACATCTGTCTAACGCATGTTTACACAGAAAAACAATTTTAAAACAGCGCACACGAGAGCAAAAATGCATTCCGTGTAAGTGGGCCCATAATGCTTGATCACACTACCCGAATTAAACACAGATATTTGTCCCGATTCACAGTTAGGCCACGTCGGTGCTTGTGAGCGCTATGGAGCTCTGTCATGAAGGAAAAATACTTTTAGTTGTAGAAGTAGAAATAGAACCCTCTATGGTGTTTATGACTAGAGTTAACAGGAGAGTTGACATTCCCATGTTAGTTTGGTGTGATCAGATCAACTTTACAGCTGGGTAGTGTGTGATCAGTCACTTGGTGTCGGTTTTTGTCTGTAGCCATGTACATAGTCGGTTCAGATTTTTACAAATATTGGTTCATGTAATCCAGCCAAAACAGGCTTCTGTACAGCCATAAAAAAGCATGGCTACATTGTTAAATGCTGCGCATTGGTAGAGTTTCTCACAAGGTTTTAATGTTACATTATTACCATAGAATTCCCTGTCTTCTTCCCATGGTCTGAAAGGCAAGGCGTGAAATGAGACAGGTGAAATAGAGATATTAGCAGGGTCAGAACCTTCACATCCAATTATCATGATGAAATTCAGACAGTGTGTGTGACCTTGTAATTTGCATTTCTTTCTAACTTGCTCTCATGAAGTGAAATAGAGCCCAGACATGCCACTTTTGGCCAGACAGAACACACACACACAGTCGCTCAATAAAGCAAAATTGTAGAATATAGTCAAATGTTTATTTGGAGAAATATTGCCTTAAGTCATTTCAGTTGCTTTACATAATTTTCTTGTGTATCTTGTGCTATGAATTGAGAATATGTGAGAAAATGAAATTAGGCAGCTTGAATTAGTTGAGGCAATTTTTTTGTGTAAATCATTTGGGTAAACGGCACTAATCTGGTTTTCTGTGCACTGCGAGTTTGAGCACGGCAGCCAAGGCCTCCACTGTGGTGATTTATTAGCGGAATGCGGAGGATGGAGAGAGATTGAGGACTGAGGAAGGAGAAGATAAAGATATGGAGGAAACCCCATATAGGGATGGATGCTGACTAAGAGGTATGTCAGATGGATCGCAAGGAGGGTTTCCGAGGATTCCCTCGATCTGGGGACGACCACACTGATTCAGAAGTGCATGTCAGCATTGAGTCTGCCAGCATGACCCTGATCATCTGCTTCTTCCTGTGAGAGGTGGAAGCAGTTCATATTGCTCCAGTGAGACAGGCATGAATCTTTTTGATCTATCGCTGGCTCTCTGGGTGTTTGGAGGACAATAAATCAGCACGATTGGTTGGATGGGAAATCAGAGGAGTCTGGAGCTCTATTCACTGGTTTTTAATGGGCATGCAAGGTGATTTGTGTCCCTATGAAGTGGCGGGAAATTCATGAGGTTGTCAGCCAACGCAACACAGCAGCTCCAGGATTCTAACTCACATAGTAACTGCAATTATACGTATCCCAGATGGACTGTCAGATGTAACGCATTTCATGGTGGAAAGCAGACGGAATTGCAATGATTCCAGCCGAAGAAGAATGAGATTATTCTGATCATCCATAGTGGGTGATAGAAGCTGCTTGGATTTGAGTATGACACAACCGTCTGTTCCATTTACTGCCTCAAATCCAGATGTGACCATAATACTATTGTCACAGCCAGACCACAACCCAATATACACAAACCCCTAGTTGTCTAAGTCTTCTAGGTTATTAAGGTCTCGGATGGAATTGGATAGTGGATGTATGTGGAGCTGTTGGAGACATTGCTTCAGAGCCTCATGACTGAGTCAATGGCCATCAGACAAGAACCAGCTTGACATTCTAGCCTGGATAAATGCAGCTGGATCAGGAGAGGAAGGCACAAGGTTTAAATTGTGCTCACACAGGGACAGGTCACTGAGACCAAACCACACTGGCTTTCACGCCTCATTTGGAAAACGCCCATTGGCCCCTCCTGCAGTGTGATGGTTCTGCTCCAGCTGGGCTGATCTTTACACAGGCTAAAACGCTTGGAGACAGTGCAGGTTTACATTGACTGAAAGAAGGTCATGTGCTTATCTGCTTGTCTAACCTTAGGGCTCAGAAATTCTATGCCTCGCATAGCCAAAATTATATTGGGCACTGATCTGAAATATAACACTTTAAAATCTGTGGCATGTTAATCTGAGTCCATTCATATGAATTACATCTGATGATAATTGTAGGCAGCTGTTCAAATTTTAGCATCGTAGTGGAGACATTTAGACTCTCAAGTGTACAATCACAAATGATTAACCTTGTGAACAAAATGGAGAGGTGAGGATTACTGAACACATAGCCTCTCTCCCTGGACAGGTTAAGCAAAGTGATATGTCTCTAATTCTCTTATCATCAAAACCTTTATTCAAATACTCTCATTCTGAATCATGTTCCCATAGCAACACAAATGCAGCAGGAAAGCAAGAAAATACGTGCCGAAGAATCTGAAGATGAGACGCGCATTACGTATTATTTCCTATATAAGCTATTGTCGTTTTGGAGAGGGTACTCATTTGAAGCAGTTTCAGGTACATCACCATCACCGTTGAGTGATTTTTGATATGTCTGAAATGCAATATGTTTTCACTGTTTAACAAAGGCACCTGAGATCCAACCAGCTGCTGGTGTGGTTAAATGGCATGTAATATCAGAGGACTTCAGGGAACATGGGCAATCTCAATCCATCTGTCCTCGTTTTCAACAGATCTTATAGGAATGTGCGTTGCTCCCCTCACTTGCTTGTTCTCGGGCTGTCCTCAACCTAATTTTCATGGGAACAGGTATTGTGTGAACAAAAGTCAGACGAACTTGGGCAGAGGAGGAGAACTGGCCCCATGCAGGCAGTCGGCACCGCTCTTGTCTCTTCTGACACGTTACCTTGGAAACAAGCCGGAGAGACAGGAAGCAAGGATTAGAGTAAGCCCCTGTTTGTTTGAATAAGAGTAAAGATGCTGCTCAGAGTCCAGACTATGCTTTGTCGAGGGGGGGTAGAAGGGGTGTGATGTGTGTACAAGAGCTGTGTTTGCTGCATGGTGGAAAACAGTGTGAGTTTGATGTCAACATGACAGGCCCATGTTTCCACAGCCCAGCTGTGTAAGGCCACAAATAACAGGCATCATAAATAATTCAACTTCTGTAGTGAAAATGATTGCGAGGATTGCGTGTCTCTGGTTCCTTATTTACACCCTCTCCTCCCATAATTAGATCTGTGATACTGTAACACTTTCTTCTGCCCCAAACCTTGCAGTGATTTTTGTCTTCGATGTGCGCTATTTGCAGAACTTACTACTCCAAGTGCAACCAAAATAGGCTGATGTGATTATGATGTGGTGTGAACATTCGCGATTGAACCCTGGGTGCATGATAGGAGGTTTGTTATCAGAGTATACTGCGAAGCCCCTTAAGAGTTGGCATAGCTAAGGGATGGAAAGAGCTGTGTGCCACTTCTTCCTCCCCGAGAGCTTCCAGAGTAATTATTTAACATCAAACATCTAGGCTGCAAGGTTAATAAAGGGGATGTAACTGAGCTCCCAGAGGCCCTACTGGACTAATATTTATTGTTGATTTGTACGTACATCAGAAGGAGTGTGACAGTCTCTCAATATCAGTGACAGTTCTGTGAATGGATGGAGGTGAGACACGCTGGCCTGGGGATATTTTACAGGTCCCTGTGCCTGTCAATCATGATGGCTGGCTGCGGAGGGATGTGACAGGGGAAGCCTGTTGCTGCAGTGTTTGTGCTTGCATGGGGTGAGCAAATTGTAGGGAGCAGTGCCTCTGATAGCAGCATATTCTCAGGGGTACTCCAACATGCCAATGATAAAATCGCATTATATGTGCAGATTAGACTGTATGTAAATAACAGATTCAGGGCTGTCATCAGTATAATGTTTCTCTCTTGTTTTTGCTCTCTCCCACTATCAGCCAATAGACCTGGGGATCTAAATGACGGAGGCATTAGTTTTAAAATCAGATATGAAACCTCTCTGCCTCTGGGTTCAAGTACTCGTTCAACAACGGGTGACCCACTTATTTTAATTGCTTATCCACAAACACAAAGGGGGGAAAAAGATAAATAGCACAGCCTTGTTCCAATGCCATCCCTTTGCTTAAATATGCAGCATCGCACCATTAACAATAACTGTATGATCAAGGCATTTTCACACTTCAAAGCGTAAAAGTGAATACATTAAGTATGTTACAGCCCAAAAACTACAGAAGTGCATTTACTGATGGATTATCTGCAAACAAGCTTAACATCTGTACAGCAGACTGAAGCGATGAATACAAACTAATTCAGTTTCAGCTTACGTCGTGTGTTACCCTTCATATAGAATAAAAAGTATCTTGGCTCTGCAGAATTTGAACAAAGGACCTCTTTCACTCCCATGTTTGTTTTGTTTTTTATCATCGTGAAGGATGTTTGAAGTTATCTTGACAGATTTAAAGGTGTCAAATATATATTTTTTTATATCATAAGGCCAGTTGTATGGGCGACATGGACATTTTGCCAGGGGCTGCATGGACACCCCCTTCAATGGTCGTTCAAGGTGCCATACAAGTTACATGCTAGCTTTCATCTTTGCAATTTTATTCACTGGGGATGAATTTGAGTTTTGAATGCATATCTTTTCAAACTAGCTCACAAATGACCCTCAAGTAATGGTGTATCAATCAGCTATACCTTCATTTAGTGCTGATGAAATCCCACTTTCACTGCACTTTGATGTTTTTCTATTGACATTTCAAGCTAAATGCAAACATCCATTCAGTAATTGCAATGAAATTTGGTTCATATTCTCTAAATTGTTTAGCATTAAATTGACTCCCACCATCATGTCTGGTGGTTTGGTCTCAAACCTATTATGATAATATTGCTTCAATTGGCTAGATATATACTTTAGCATGGCAGCTCTTGGAGAATAAATCTGGACAATATTTTGCAGTATGAATTGAATCTTTTTTTTTTTCATCTCTTTCATGTTCATAATGCATATTTATTCAATCAGTTCTGGAGCTCAATGTAAGTTATGAAAAAGCACAGCCCCTGAGGACACTGAGATGCACTGTGGCTTTTAGTGACATTTCTGCAGCTGTAATGTCATGAAATATTTTACCATCTTGGTGTCATTTCACAAAGTTGCCATGTTTATTCTGATGGAGACAGTCAACAGAATGCAAGATGAATGTAGGATGCACGGTCCTGAAAATTTCAAAACTTGAGCTACAGTAATATTCAAGAAACAAGCCAACACAGTATTGCTATGTACTACACTGTTCTTTAGTTTTCATATTGAATTCAAGACTCATAAATTATTTGAGAGAGTTATGCAACACACATCAAACAGCCTTCCCGACTATGCACGGCCATCAGGAAGCATCAGACGGAGCGATATGAAGATACATCAGTTGACATTTTCACTCGACTCCCTTACAAGCAGACAGCTCTGACAGACAAGCCTCGGACAGTGTTCTGTTGACCCCAAAATCATTGAATCCTTTAAAAGAATGCAATGACAGATCGGTGGGCCGTCCTTTACAGAAAGAGCACCAAATAAGTTGACATATTTGTGTTTAGTTTCTCACTTCTGTCTGAAGGAGCTGTCAAAGCATTCATTCCTTTGAAATATCACAAATGTTATAATCTCGAATGGCTGTCAGACCATTTTTTTTCTTTTCAGCATGTAATGAGAAGGCGTATAGCAATTTTCTGAGAAGTGATTCAGAGTGCTACCTTAAAAGGAATAGATCTTCCCACGAGGGGCGTGTGGAATGATGAATTGCATATGATATGACATAGAGAGGTTGAGAGGGAAAAGGAGGTGGTGCTTTTTTAATGCTGTTGTCTAGTTCCTTTCATTCTCAGCTTTACTCCCTGTGTTGTCTTCACTTTTTCAGTCTCAAGCTATTCTCACCCCATATTGTCCCATTCATCTGCTCTGACACAAAGACAATGGCTGAGGGACCATCACTTGCCTCTCAGCACTTTGAAAAATGAACTCTTTCTCACTATCCTCTTACATTCTCAGCAGTATAACAAACCCCACATCTCTCGTCGTCTCGACACCAGCTCTATGAATCAGGCTTCTTGTGATTGAAGCCAAACGGGAGCATGTTGGAGATTTCTTTTTGAAGCGAAGGTTAAAATCAGTCTGTAGATCACCAAGGTCACAGCTCTCTCCTAGTGTGAAGGTGCAGATGTGGATCCCTGAAGCACAGACAATGGCAAATTGCTTTTCAAATAGGAAGGGTCACTTCCGCTCTCAATGGAAAAGAAATGTTGATTGTGTTAAGAAAGAATCATAAGAAATCTTATCAAATGGATGTGAGAAAAAGTAAGTTTCTTATATAGTGAATGTTAAAAAAAGCATAGTGGTTCTGTATGAATGTATAAAAAATCCAAAAGAAAATTTCATATGCGACCAAAACATTTTTTAAAATTAAATGCACTACATCTTTTGGTTTCTCACATGAAGTAAATTCCACAAAACTCTTCAGTCAAATTTTGGATCTTTGATCTTACACTTGTCATTTTTTACAGTTAATTATAATGATAGAATGTGGCTGAGCTAATGTTTTTTACCTATTTCCTATTAATTATTGCCAGTACTGACTAAAACTATACTTCTATGTCCCCTGGCTCCATTTTAAAGGAATAGTTTTCTCAAAAATAAAAATTCTGTTGTTATTTATTTACACTCAAATAACTTACCCAATGAGACTTGAACCAATTAGGTTTGATGCTATTGTCATAGCCACCAAATTTGAGTTATGTGCTTTATTAACCTCTTAAACTCTGCCGAGTTGGGGGGAAGGTGTAATATGGAAAGCCATTTTTATCACTTAAAACACTGAAGTCCCTGTATGCAAAAGTTAGGCATATGTGATATCATTTGAAAGCTTAGAATCTGACCATTTTAGAAAACCCAATTTTTGAACCCGCACTTTTGCATTTAGTTACATAAAATAACAAAATAAAGCCTGAAAAGATTTGTGTCACAAATTGGCCCCACCTTGAGGTTATGTTGTAAAAATACTAAAATTAAATAATATATAAATTGAAAGCACTCATTCTCAGGAAGGTGACTGTACAGTTTTTAACCTTAAACTAACCCTTTTTTCTGCCATAATACCACAGTTTGAATTATTTTCCAAAATATCACACACTGAAAACACTAATAAGTTCATGGCACTCACTTGATTGAGTAAACACGTTCCCTCAATTCCATTGAGTCCCAAATCCCAAAACTTTAGTATTTAAGTTCAATTAACTTGGTTTTCAACTTAAATATCTAAGTTGAGTTAACTACATGCATGTAGACTTAACTCAGATTTGAATTGAAATATTGTTGTTTCTACTGTTGTACATTTTAATTGAATTGATTCAATTTTAGATCAAACAACAGCAAAGCTCAAATAAAGATGATAACTTATTCTAGGTCAGTTATTAAATAATTCTTTACAGAAATGCATATTTGCACTTCAGCTGTACATGCACAAAGAGAACTGAGATAGTGTGACCAGGGTCCAACTTGACTAAAGAGACACAGATCACCCTAATGGTGACATTACACCAAACAACTATTTGCAACAAAACTTAAATAATACAATAAAAGAGCTAAAACATCTATGACTTCTTAATAAAAATTATTTAAATTCCATAATCTGTTCTCTTTGACCAAGGAAACATAATTCAAGCAGCAAGGGATTGTGGGTATTCCCCGTAGCCTCAGTTTTGTACTCAGTAGTTTGAATCATTAACACTTCAAATCTGATGTTTATGGATTTTTAAGAAAAATAAGTTCAATGAACTTTAATATTTGAGTTATGAGTACAAACATGACATTTTGATTAATATTTAATTAAAACAACTTGATTTTTACAGTAATGACAACTTTAGTGTTTACAGTGAAATTTTACTTCGGTAAGGCATAAAATACAAATGTCCCTTTTCTGTGCTGACCACTGATCTGTAAGCCCAATAAGCCTCAAACTTTATGTCAGATTTGACCTTGGGTTGTTAGTTTTAGAATGAGTTAATGAAATTAGTTGTTTATTGTTTGTGAGCTTGCTTGGGTGAATAATCCAATTTTGTGTCAAAACTTTTTGGAATAAAATAAGAAGTTCGTATGAGAAGTATGAGAAACAAATCATAAGTAAAATAGGTTCTCATCTATTGAAGAAGAAAGGATACTCATCATTGTAAAACTGGGATTATCTGTTTTTTTAGTGTGAACATTTTCAAGCGGTAGCCCAAAAATCCTGCAGAGCACAAGAGGTTAATGATTTGATTTGAGAGGGAATAAAAATGTACATTTGTTTATCATACAAAGTGATTGTATCACTTTAAAAGACTTTGAATATAGTGCCATATCGAAAGTCATATCATTTAATTTAACTGTGGTGTTATGTTTTTTTTTGTAAGTTAACCATGTCAGACCAACGTCACTTTTCACTTGCATATGGCAAAAAAAAAACAACTTGTGAAGACATTAAAAAAAAAAAACATCTTTTGTGTTCCACAAAAGAAATAAAGTCATATGGGTTTGGATGACAATTACCAACAAATAATTATAGAAGTTTTGGGTGAACTGTTTCTTTAACAAAGCTCATTGCAAAGCATGATAGGATTGCCTTATCAATTTAGGATACATAAAGAAATTATAAAACAAATACCTTAGAAGGCAGCATAATTTTGTTAATCTATCATTTAAAACAGTCTTCACATCAGGAATGTGCCCATAATGCCCCAACATAATCTAGATAGGCAGCTCACTAGGTTTTGAGACACATGCAAACATGTCATATTCTGCACGGAACAGAAGACACTGGGAATGCTGGAGGACTTATATTTAAACATCTCAGAAATGATGTTAGAACAGCAGAACTCTGTCAAAACAAATGTGAAATACATTGCTCGGCTTTTAAACCTACGATGTTTTGAAGGTAAAATATTTTTTTCTTTTTAATGGTTTTTAATTTGCTGCATGTAAACTTTTAAGTTCCATCAGACCTCTGGTATGTTGTTCACAAAGCAAACAAACTCTGTCAATTTGTTGTTTAGACAGTCTTCAAAAAAATTAATGCAAAAAATTAGACTCTGAGTGCATTATGTATAATTTTAGTTTGAAGCTCAATGGGTCCATTTTTATTGTATAATGTAAATAATCATTGACTTTAAACCCTACTTCCACTCCTAGTCCTACCACAAACCATTCAGTCTGTTGACACGATACGGTCAACAGAAAGTGCAAACACATTTTCCCAGTACTTGCTAGGCCAATGACAACATCATCAGCTGGCTGGCGATTACTGCTGTGGGCACATCATTGATCTCTTAGAAAGCTGGTCCATCCCGTCACTGCTTTCACATAATGGCCAAACTTTTTCCCTGGGCTCTAATCGATTCGCCGTGAGAGCATCCACTAATGTGGACTGGCCATGATGCCGAACCCCCATTAACTTTGATCTGTGCAGAGTGGATCACCTCCTGCATTCAGATTGCATTCATTGACCCAGTGCATTGCTGTGATTTAAACCAACAATCTAAACATACCACAACTCTGTGTTATTACCATTACAGCATTTCCTTAAGGACACAAATCAAAAAGACTGCCCTGGAAACAGATGCATAATTAATTTTTGTTTTGATTTGGCTTCATGAAACTGGATTCTTTAAATAATGTATGCCTTTGCAGTGTCTTTGTTAAAAGGGTTTGCTCAAAGAGCGATATGCGTTCCTTGCTCTCCTAGAGGGAAAGAATGGGAAGAACTGGTTATTGGGCGATCGATTCTCTTCAAACCGCCACTAGCGAGGAGACATTAGTCAGCTTTGGCCACCCGCCAACTAGTCTACATAACTGAGGGTCTGGCATGTTGCATTCAGGTTGAAGGATATTTTTAATCTTGTATATGCAGCCACTGTAAATCGGGGTTATTTTCATAATTAAGAGAAATTGCTGCACCACAAGATCAATAAGGGTTAAAGATATACAACCAGTGGCAATAATGAGGTATCTGAATTTGGACTCTCAGTTAGACCACATTTAGGGGAACACTAGAAACAAAGAATTACAGAATTGCAGTATTTTTACCCAGTCATTTTGTCTTTCAAAAAAGCACTTCAAAAAGACTTCTAAGCAATGAACCAAACCAGCCGGTGAATCACAACATTACAAATTCTGCCAATAAAGTTGAAAATCTGATAAAACGACAAAAGGTTTGTGACTGTGCACTTAAAGGAACTGTTCACCCAAAAATTATCATTCTCTCATCATTTACTCACCCATATGCCATCTCAAACTTGCATGACTTTCTTTGTATGACAATAACAAAGATAATTTTAATGGAGATATGTGGTATTTTAGTCCATATAATTCAAGTCAATGGGGTAAAATTATTATCAATTATTCAAATTATTTTGAATGATTATCAAAATATTTTCGTTTGTGTTCAACAGAAGAAAGAAAGACAAATTAGAAAGTTTGAGATGGCATTAGGGTGAGTAATTGATGAGAGAATTATCATATATGGGTGAATTATTTCTTTAACGTATTTCATGAGGGAATGAACTACAATCCGATGAAGCATGTGATTGAATTAAAACAAGGGAAAAATATAAAGCTATTAATATAAGTATAGCATATTAAAATATATACAAATATATAAGTAGAGTGTAAGGAGACCAAATTGGTAACATAATGGACAGTACATCATGAAAATTAGCTTTTTTTGCCATGATCCTCTGATTAGCTAATATTTTCTATTTAGGGTCATGGGTACGTAGTATAGTTCTATTAAACACCATTTTTTTATGAATGAAGTTGAAAACTGATGGCTTCAACAGAAGCATACCATCGATTAACAACCTCATAGCTCACAGTAGATATGCCTTTAAAGGTTATAAGTTATCAGTGAAAATCAATTAAGAAAATGTATAGGATTTTTACTAGGAACATGACTGTTGCGCTCTATAGAAGCAACATTTGCTATACTAATTGCTACCAGTTTCATCATTTTATCTAAGAAAACATAAAATTTACAGAGTGATGGATTATGAAAGAAAGATAGTCAGCAATGTCAGACAAATTAATTCTGTTTCTATGAATCTCTCTTGAATTTTCCTTCAGTGGCTCAGCTGAGACTTATCTGTAATTAGTTACAAATTGGACGTATCACTCATGCTCAGTTAAGACTCCTACATTTACTTTTATGTTATTGGCAGGAATCATGGTGAAAGCATCTGTCCTAGTTTAAATAATGTTATAAAGCTTTTCTATGGGTTGGAGGTGCAGGTTTCCACAGGTGGCTGAGATAGCTCAGCGATAACCGAGTGTTTGTTGAATTCATCAGCCCTCTGGGAAACGCAGTTCCTCCCAGCTGACATTCTCAAAGAGCCCCAATGTGCAATTATAAACATGCTGAAGCAGAGTTGGTTCATTTAACATTTTCATTATTTCAGGGCTGAGTTGAATTATTTGGAGAGAAATAATGAGTCAACCTAATCAAGGACTTCCGCGTTTAGCTCAACAATAATTACATAGTCAGACCCGCTGCAGAGCTGTATGATTTATGACAGGACATGATGGATATTAATGGATTTCTTAATTGATGCATATGTTTATGAAATTGGCTGGCTGGCACTGACATAACAGGCTGTCAGGTAATGCGAGCCCTCTTCAGAAACTGCCTGGGTGGCTCTGTGGAGACAAAGCTCTTTGGTGGAGTTCTGTCTCTACCAATAAAAAGGAATAAAAGAAGAAAAGAGGGGAGAAACCTAGTCTGAATTGAGGAAACCCACAGTGCTCGTGTAAAAATAATGTATTGCTGTTGCATGGATGCATTTTTTATGTTTTTCTTCTTCTTCTTTATTAAGGATGACTGGAAACAAAGACACCATCATATTAAACTTTAATAAACAAGCCCACATTTTATTTTATTGGAACTAACTGTGAGGAAAGTAGTTTAGTGAGGTTCTTACTCAGTAAGGTTGTGTCACCACTGGGAATGACTGATTTTATTCCATTTCTCTCTTGCAATATTTGCTGATTTCGGACAGAACTGATTTTTATTTATTTATTTTTTTTTTATTTGACCTATAGGTCAAATTAGTTTATTGTTCTTTCAACTCCCTTTCCTCAGTTCATAAGATCTCTATAATAACTAGAATCAGTTAGAGAATCAGAGTTAGAATCAGAGTTAGAATCAGTTAGACAGTGTGCAGTGAACTTTGTTCTTTGTTCTCTTTTCTCTTCTGTTTAGAAAATATTATATATATATATTTCTAAAAAAGAGAGAATGACTGAAAGCCGCAAACGGTGCATGTTCCCCTCTTCTCGCTCTATAGCTGAAGATGACACACATCAGTTTTTGCTGTTTGTTTGGGAGCATGCTGCTCTCGCGTGGCAGCAGGGTGGGTGCGAGCACTGCGATTTGCTTTAACAGGCAGAGTGCGTCGTGCTCGCCTCGCTTGCTTCCGGGAGTCAGCACTCTCGAAAAGAAGATCGTTTGGGGCTCTTGCATGGTTTTGGCTGAGGAGCAAGAGACGGGTTGATCCCTTTCTCTCACTCTCTCCCCAAACCCAGCTGTTTCTTCACATGATCTCGACGCTTCTCGGATCATGAGGTGGATCGCTATTCTCTTCCGCCTCGAGCTTCGTCCGCGATAAAAAATCTACGGAGGAATTGCTCGATGTTGTTATCTCGTGCGGTTGCCAGATTGTTCTGGCCACGCAAAAAGAGACCCCAAACGCTCCAAATTAGGGGATAGATTTTATCTTCCAGTCTAAGAAAGGGAACGCCTCATGGGTTCCTTCCTTCTTTGATAACCTCCATTAAGAGCTTTTTCGCTCATGGAGAACCCCTAAAAAAAAAAAATATATATATATATATATATATATATATATATATATATATATATATTTCTTCCGTGTTCACATACCCTCGACATCATTATATTCGACTATCGTGGGTGCTGAGGCACGGCGGTATTCAGTGATGCCACCGGTCGAAGAGATGCTTATGGGCTATCTCTCGCCGGGCTCGGCATCGTCACTTAGAAGCCCTCTCTCCCTCAAAGCCTTGTAGAACAACCTCCACTTTAGTGGGAAGGGCTTATCAAGCAGCAGGTCAGGCTGGTGCTGCTCTGCACACTATGCTGCTCTGCACACTATGCTGTTCCTCCCAGTTGGGTGTTTTCGCTGTTCCTGCATTTTATTCAGGACTCGAAACACTCGACAACCCCTCAACAGGAAGTGTTAAAATATAATACCCATCTCAGAGATCCTGGCAGGGGAACTTCTGCTGGATATATTATTTTCTGTGGGTCTTATAAGGGCGTCAGGATTTAATTCACTCGCCGCTTTCCGTGTTTCAACGGCATGTTCTCACTACCGTGAACCGGATTTCTTTTTATGTAAAAAAATATATAACTCAATCTCCTGGTTAAAGGGGCCATGGTATGTGTTCCCTTCCAGAGAGAGAGTTAGGTTATTACACTAAATACTTCCCGTTTCCCATGGAGGGTGAGGGGTGGCGTCTGGCTTAGATCTTAAAGCTTGAACTACCCGTGGGTGTTCAAGTCCAAGATGATGCCTGTCAAGACGGTCGTGTCTCAAGCCCTACAACTCGCTTGGCGGGTCACCATCGATCTTATGATGCACTTCTATACTTCATTTAGAAGTTCTGCCACAACATGGAAAGTTCCTGAGGTTCACTTCGGGGCTGAAGTCTTCCAGGGTCAGGTTCTTTCACTTAGCCTAGCCCTTTTACTCGCACATTCACAATGCATGATGTAGCTGGCTCCTTGCGACTCTGGGGCATCTGCATTCTGAATTATGTAGACGACTGGCTGATCCTAGCGCAGTTCCAGGAACTGGCAGTTCAGCACAGGGACATCGTCTTAGCTCATCTGTTTCTCTGGGGTTGAGGCTCAACGCCAAGAAAAGCGTCCTCTCGCCCACTCAGAACACTGTCTATCGGGGCATCGTATGGAGTTCAATCTCAATGCGGGCACAACTGTCTCCCGCTAGGATTGAGTCCGTTTAGATCACCCTGAGCAAAGTCAGGCTAGGTCAAGGTTGCACTGTTATCAGTATCAATGATTTCCAGGTCTCAGGGCACAGTGATCCCTCTGGACCTTCTGCTCATGAGACCGTTTTTGTTGTGGCCAAAAGCCAGGGGATTTCTTCCAAGGGCCAAACCCCTAGGCTAAATAGGGTTACGCGCCTCAGGCTTCGTTCCCTTTCTATGTGGTTCAGACCCCGGTTTTCTGCCTTGGGTCCCACTCTAGGTGCGTCTTGTTGTCGCAGGCTGCTAATGACAGACGCCTCCCTGATGGGCGGGGTAGCAGCCTTAAGTGGTCGTCCAGCTTAAGGGGATAGGAGGGTCGCCAGCTCGGTTGTCACAGTCACTGTCTCGGGTTGATGGCTGTATTTCTGGCCCTGAAATACCTCCTCCTGAGGCTGCCATGTCTTGGTGCGGTGGACAATGCAGCGTAGCCTCTTACATAAATCATCAAGGAGACCCACGTTCTTGTCAGCTGTATTTCTGACACGTTGGGTTCTCCTTAGGGCCCAGGGCAAGCTCCTGTCACTCAGGTCAGTTATATCCCTGGATGCCCGTATATGGGAGCAGATTTACGGTCCAGACAGAAAATACCAACGGGGGAGTTAAGAACTCCACCCTAAGGTAGTAGTTGCCCAGAGTTCGCCAGCAAGGGTTTTTGCCTCTTACTGATAGCACCACGCTGGCCAAACAGGGCTTGGTTCTCGGAGCTAATCTCTTCCCTTGACGGCTCGCCGAACAGGAAGGATCTTCTGTCTCAGGCACAGGGCAATATTTCATCCCTGCCCCAAATTGTGGAATCTTTCATGTTTGGCCCCTAAGGGTACCAACTGAGGGACACAGGGCTCTCTCCTGAGGTTATCGAGACCTTTTTAAATGCCGGGCTTTTTCCACTTGGAACAAGTTTGGGTGAGATCTTAGGGCAGAAGAGGACCTCTTTGCCTCTATGAATAGCGCAATGTCTCCTCTCCTTCTCCCTGAAATCACCCAGCCCCCTTGGGTCTGGACGTTAAAACACATATATGACCCAGAATGCGTCTGTATGCGTTTCTTTCCCCGGTTTCTCTGCTCCCGGGAGTCTTGGCAATGTTCACCAGCAAGGGTCTTGCCTCCTATTAATGGCGCTGCACTGGCTGAACAGGATATGGTTCTCGGAGTTAATATCTCTCCTCGACGGCTCGCCTTGGGCGATTCCGAACAGGTAGGACCTTCTTTCTCAGGCGCAGGGGGCATATTCATCCCCGGCCCGAATTGTGAAACCTTTCATGCTTGGCCCCTGTAGGGTACCAACTGAGGTTCATAGGGCTTTCTCCTGAAGTTATCGAGACCATTGCAAGTGCTAGGGCTCCCTCCCTTGGAACTGATCTGGGTAAATTTTACAGGGCAGAAGAGGACCTCTTCGTTTCCTTCTAATAAGTTCAAATTACAGAACCAGCTAACTGCCAGTTTGCTTCAGTTCTGGATTTTCTGTGGAAAGAACTGTCAGCGGGCACTTGCCTCACCACTGCCAGGTTCTATGTGGCTTCCACTTCGGCTTGCCACGCCTTGGTGGGCGGGGTGCCCTCTAAGAGGCATCCTTGCTAGGACCTCTTCATAGGGTAAGACCCCCCCTTTTTAAAACCTCTAGAGTCAGCGTTTGGTAGACTTCTGACTCTCAAGATGGTTTTTCATATGGCAATTACGTCTCTAAGGAGACTTGGGTACCTACAGGCTCTGTCTCTTTTGCCGGCCTGTTTTGAGTTGCCCCAGGTAGGACCAAGAGCATTCTTTGCACCCTCACCCTGACTACCTGCCCAAGGTGCCTTTCTCGACCCTTGGCCAGTCATTCTCTAAGCCTTCTGCTCCCTGCTGTTTGTAAATGCCGGAGCAGCTAAAGACTACTCAGACTTTGTCCAGTCTGTGCCCTTCAGAATTATGTCCACCGCACTTGCTAGTGGCGTAAAGTCAGGGCAGCAGTTCTTCACTTTGAAGCCGTGACCGGGTTGTCACTTTGGGTGAGGGACCTTACTGCCCGGGCCTACGAGGCATGCGGTCAAGCTTCGCCAGTAGGTTTTAGGGCGCACTCTTCCAGAGGGCTCTCCTCCTCTAAAGCCTTGGCTAGAGGTCTCCCTCTGCAGCAAGTTTGTGGTGTGGCAGGTTGGTCCTCTCCGCGCACATTCACTAAACTTTTATAGTTTGGATGTTCTTGCCACTCTTGGCTCTTACGCCCTTGAGTTGACACCGAACAAGTTTGTGGTGCGGCAGGTTGGCACTCTCCGCACACACTAATCACATTTTATGGTTTAGATGCTTTGCTACTCCAGACTCTTATATCCTTGAGCCGACATCTCAGCCCATGCCTAAACAAGTTTGTGATGCGGCAGGCTGGTCCTCTCATCAGTTTTTATGACAAGTTTGTGTTGCGATAGGGTTCTCTTCGCACACATTCATCGAACTTTATGGGTTAGATGCTTTGCTACTCTGGGCTCTTATGCCCTTGAGTCGACATCTCAACTCATGCCTGAACAAGTTTGTGATGCGGCAGGCTGGTCCTCTCCGCTCACATTCATCAGTTTTTATGACAAGTTTGTGTTGCGATAGGGTTCTCTTCGCACACATTCATCGAACTTTGTGGGTTAGATGCTTTGCTACTCTGGGCTCTTATGCCCTTGAGTCGACATCTCAGCTCATGCCTGAACAGGTTTGTGATGCGGCAGACTGGTCCTCTCTGCACACTTTCATCAAAAAATTAATGGTTTAGATGTTTATGCTACTCCGGGCTCTTATGCCCTTGAGTCGACATCTCAAGCTCATGTCTGAGACCTCTCGCGTTTTTGTGAGTACACTGCACAACCGTAGGGGTCCAGACAGCCCCAAGTGTGGCGGCGTGGGTATTGCGTTCCCCGTAGCGCTTAGCAGCGCAACATCGTAGTGAAGCCTTTTGTAAAGGGAACGTCTCGGGTTACATGTGTAACCCTTGTTCCCTGAAAAAGGCAGAACGAGATGTTGCGCTGCTTTGCCGCACTGGGACGTCCCAGGACTGCTCTTCAAAAAGAAGTATCTGACGACACCTGGTGACGTATCCATTTATAGCCTGGCCTCAGGTGCATCTAATGATTACATCAGCCGGGGCTATAAATTCCGGTCAATGTTCACTGACGTGTTCCACACATTATTCAGCTCGGCTCACAGCTAAAGCTGTTCCCCGTAGCGCTTAGCAGCGCAACATCTCGTTCAGCCTTTTTCAGGGAACAAGGGTTACACATGTAACCCGAGACATTTTTGGGATATTGGTGTGCTTTTTACAACCTGATCTCATGAAAATTATGTGACCATGGCAATATTATTGCAAACTGACATTACACGTGGTTGATTACACGTATCACTGCAGTTTTTAGGTGAAATTTCCACTGTTCCACTGTCTAAAAGTATGTTGTCCCAAACAGATTATATTTTTAAGGTAAAAGTTAATGAGTTTTAAATCAACAAAACATACCTCCCTACCCTACACCTTAAAGGGATAGTACACCCAAAAATGAAAATTCTCTCATCATTTACTCACTCTCATGCCATGCCGCTGGATTCACATGGATTAATTTTATGTTTCCTTTATGTGATTTTTGGTGCTACAAAGGTCTGTTCACTATTCACTTGCATTGTGAGGACCCACAGAGCTGAGATATTGTTCTAAAAATCTTTGTTTGTGTTCTAAGGAAAGAAAGTCATACACATCTTGGATGGCATGAGGGTGAGTAAATTCTGAGATAATTAACATTTTAGGTGAACTATCTGTTTAACCACGTGCGACCCCGTGGCTTACATGCGTGGATGTTGTATTTTGGAAAAGCTATATGCAATGCAGAATTTAAATGTATTTAAACCAACAGAATACTGTTAACAACACTCTAGACTTTCATTTAGGCATTAAACTTCTGGCACACTGAGTCACATGACACAATAACATGATGTAAATTTCCATGAAGTGCTTCTAAGGGCACAGAGCAAACAAAAGTGCTTCTGGTAAGAAGTTTTTTCATTAAAACCTGTTTGGGTGTAAAGAGTAATGCAATTTTCTTTCAACATTAACTTTCAACATTATCATATCTATGGGTCATTTTGCTTAATTTTATAATAAACTTTGTTTTATTTTATTTTGTTATCACTGTAAAATAAGGTTGTATTCATTAACATTAGTAAATGCATTCATACAGTATATGTACTATGCATTTTCACATTGAGAATCAATGGGTTCATCCTAAAGCTGAAAAATTTTGCTGTCAGAGGCTTTATATGGAGTTAGGATGAAAATAAGTTGCATTACGAGGTGTTTTGAGACCAGTGCAGAAAGGCAGCACACTGAAGGTTGTCATTCACTAAGTAGTGAGCAAGGGAGCAAAGGGAAGACCTTTAGTTCTCAATGCAGTTAAGTGCATTCACTACTAAATTCTGACTAAAAGTTCAGTTTCAGGCTGCAGATGATGTTTGGACAACTCAACATATTTGGCAGACATGGGACAATGATAATCAGTATATAGATTCAGAATTTGCCGATGAGCAATTTTATTTTAACATGGTTGGCAGTGATTGGATGATGCTGGCAATTACTTTGAATGAGAATTATTTATTCAGCTTTAGAGAATTTCATCTGTGATGACCGTGATGCCTTAAGAACTTGATGAATCAACACTCCCGGAAACATAATAAACAACTGGACTTTTTATAGCTTGGTATTATTTAAAATGTAACAACATTGTCCCACTCTCCACATATGTGCACATACATTTTTAAGAAAGCTATTTGCTTTTCAATAAAAAAAATTGTTTTGCTTATTTATTAGCTGCAACTATTTTGACATTAAAAGGGAAATGGAAAAAGCACACAGCAGTCACACTGTGTCTCTGTGGCTCGCGTCTCAGGGCGTTAAACCTAAACCTAACCAATAGTGTCATTTAACACATGTGTGAGATGAAAAACACAATTGCTGAAGCAACCACATAGTTTGTTGGTACTTCTATGACACTTTCGCCTCATGTGTCGACTCGCATGCTCTTGGTCATTTGCGTTGCACTTGTAATGGATATCAGTTGAGCTACCATGCATTCAGTCACATTCCAACAAGCTTGTAAATGTACATTATGTAAATGTAAGTAGTTGGTTTTGTAATGCAAATATTAAGATGCATTGTCTTACATGTCATGCCCTATAGTAAATGTGTTTTGATATCATAAGATAGCATTGTGTGAGGAACAGAGTGAAAAGTGATTTTGAACACTTTTTAAATTGTGATTTCTGTGAAAGGGAATAAAAGTCATCCTCCAATGTTTATTTCACCTGGAAACTGCCGTGATATGTCCAACAACCCACGTAAAAATGATTGTGCAAAAATCTATGTACATGTACATGATTCTGATTCCAGGTTCTTTTTTTACTAGTCTGTATGTATGATATGCCTGTGTGGTATTCAATCTCCTGATAGTCAGTCATGCCTAAAAATTTTCAAGTTCAATTCAGCCAGCCGGAAAGGTAAATTGTCATTGAGGTATTGGCGATGGAGTGCTCACAGCATTAGCCGAGGAAGAGAATCTGATTTAATTTCATTGTAATTCTCCTTAATGTAATTCACTACTTCCCTCAGTGAGGTAGAAGATGGGAGGAGTAGTACTGCAGCATTTGATCAAATAACTTCTTTCTAAAACTTGTGTAAAGCAACCGAAATACCAGCAGATGCCTTTAGGAGTTTATCTCCAAGATGTAAGCTTTTAGAATTCCATTTGAAAAGTTCAAGCATATTATCTAGTTTGGGATTCTCTAAAAGCACCTATTCCCTCACAGAAGTCCAGTAAAATCGTACTAGACTATTCAATTATTTACAAGCTATTATTTCACACATCATATCTATTACTGCTCGCAGTACATTGTGCGCCCCTGAGTGACGCCAATTCTGTGTAGTGCAGATATTGCTTACAAGTGATTGGCAATGATGGTATTTAAGGAGATGCATTATCAAGCAGAAAAGGATGGCAGAAGCTGCTCTGTGTGTGGCTCAGGTCTCCCACAGACCAAAACAGAGGGAGAGAGACAGAAAAGGGTGTTATGCTCTGATGGACTCCTCTACATCTGCCCTCTGGGCTTGCGGTTTCTCATTAAATGCAGACAAAGAGTCCATGTTTTTTCTTCCGTCTCCTGATGGGGGCCAGACGGAAAACGTGCTCGCCCCATCTGCGGCCCTGACTTGCAGGCCGGCCCTAAGCAAAGGAAGAGCGGAAGAAATTGAAAAGAAAAACTGCAATAACAGGATCTCATTTTACTCTGTGAGTGTCAGGCATGATGGATAGGATGGAAACACAAACACACACAGAGACACATACAGCAAATGTAGAAGCACTTTAGTTCAGGCTTAAAATCTCATCAGCCACATGGGTGCAGGTTGCTTGTTTGTAAGTGGTGTGACGGGGGTGTCGTTCACACAGAAGAACGTCAGGAAAGTTGTTTTAATAACCATCTTTCACAATTACCACCCCACTGTCTCTTTTTTTCTCCACACCTCTCATTCTCTCACTTTTTATCCCCATTTCTCCATCACTCTTTCAAATGGCTGGATGACAATTAAGGATGTTCATTGTGCTTTGTTTCTAGCTTAACTATTCATTGTTGCAAGGGCTCGGCTCTGTAACTAGGCAGCCCGGCACTTGTATTCACCACGTTGAAATGTAACATTTTATTTTAGAGCCACAGTGTCTTCTCATATCAAAATATCCCCAATAATACTTGTTGTTATTGCCTTGTACAGACAGAGAGCAGGAACTGTAATCTCGCTATTTTTATCACAGGACCACAGAACTATTGTCAGTCTCTGACTTTGTTCTTTGTAGGGATGAGCGCCGCCACGGGCAGTAATCACTCTGACAGTGCTTTAGTCTTGGAGAACCTCTGGATTTGTGATTTGGATACAACAGGATTTAACAGAAATGTATCCGGTATTTCCGTTTCAGTTCTTCAAAAGGCTCAGACGTTTATATTTGACAGACAACTGTGGACTGGCTCGCTTCCTCCTTTTTTTTTTTTTCTCTGATCTGCAAAAACATGAGTGTGTGCCAGACTTTATTCTAAGTAGTATTTGTTAAAAAAGCATATCCTATTGCCTCAACTGACACATCTTAAAGGAATATTCAGTTTAATACAAGTTAAGCTCAATCGACAGCATTTGTGGCATTATGTTGATTACCACAAAAATGTATTTTCTTAAAATTAAAAAAAAAAAAAAAGCTAAATCGAGGTGACAGTGAGGCACTTATAATGGAAGTGAATGGAGCCAATATTTTAACTTTAAAATCCTCACTTTTTCTAAACTATAGCCACAAGACTGCACAAACTGCACTCTTGTTTTTAAGTGAGAGCATGTAGGTTATGTGCTATAATTGGTTGGATGCTTAAAAACATATCATAAACATATTTGATCTTTATTTCATAATTGCTGCTGGAAATTAACTAACTCCACGATAATTTTTTTATTAAAACCGTTATAGGTATTTGCTTTATAGGTACAGTATATGCAAGAGGCAGCAATATGATTGTGCACACACACACACAAATGCTTTTGGTGATCTAAATTTTCATGTAGGTCTGAGAAAAATACATTTGGTTATCGGCGCCAGAAAGCCGGCACTGGCTCAACAAGAAACAGCCGAGCAGAAGCCAAGTCTAATTAAAAATGGGAACGCAGATGTTTTGCCTCTTCTCTTTCCTCTCTCAAACGCATCTCTTCAACATTGAAGGCTTTCATGCTGCTGACAGAGTGAGGTTAAGATAGTTTTATTTGAGATATTCCAGACACATTCAGTGATAAATGGCAATAACTCCTAAATGGCTTAGCAAATACTTTCCAAAATAGTATTACTGTAAAATGTGGAAAGCTAATAATATCCCATAAACATGTTTTCATTATTTTCACTCTATATTATGAGCATTGGCCTGCAAAAGCCGTCGCAATGTGAGTTAGTCCGGGAGGAGTTCCTCTTGGCGTAGCAGTAAGGGACTGTGGAGAAAGTACACTTTCCTTTATTTTATGTAATAGCTAGGAGTGTGAACTACATGTCCAATATTAACATTCTTTTTGTAATAGCTTTTTTTGTTGAAGGACAGAGAGATACGAAACCAGTGTCATTCCATAGAGGAGGACAATGAACAACTTTCACAACCTTTAATTTGACCCCTAGTGGTTGAATAGGGAAATGCAAACTGAAGCTTCATTTTGTAATTGCTTTTTTGTTGAAGGAGACAGAGACATGAAACCAGCGTCATTCAATAGAAGAGGACAGTGGGTAACTTTCACAATCTTTCATTTTACCCCTACTGGTTAAATAGAGAACTGCATGTCCAAAATGTTCTCACCTTTTGTAATAGCTTTTTTTGTTTAAGGAGATAGAGACACAAAACCAGTGTAATTCAAATGGTGGAAAGTGGGGAGTGGGGGTTGCGTTGTTGTCACTGTCCTTTTCTGCATATTGCGGCCCATTTCAGCATATCGTGGTGTCATGTTTCGGCCCTCTTCACCCAGTCGCGGCCCATTCGGCATAACGCTGTGGCCCGTTTCAGCTTATCGCCACCCGTTAGGCCCCGTTTAGCGGGGTTCCTGGTTCTTGGTTCCCCCTGTGGCAAGTCCTCCCCTGTTTGGTCCATCTCCTTTCATCTCTCTCCAAGAACACGACTTCCCCCAAAATTAGTGCAGTCCAGAAGATTTTCTGGAGGGTGCCTGGGATGAACAGTTCAAAGAAGACTTTATGTGCTGCACATGAGTAACTGCCATCCGCGTCGTCCCTGGTTGCAACTTTATTACATTGGAAGTCATTCAATTTCACCATTCTTTGACATACAAATTTCACCTCCTGCAGGCTGCTGTTGAGCTGATTGTAGACGGGCTGGTCCTGGCTGCTGGCAGGTGATGGACTGGTCCGGGATGACTGAAGGTCAATCTCATCCTCTTCTTCCAACTCACTCTTGGACTTAGAATGGACAGGGACATAACACTGGTTTCATGCCTCTATCTCGTTGGACAAATAAGCTATTACAAAAAGAAAGATCTTTTTGGACATGTTGTTCCCTATTCAACCACTGGGGTAAAATCAAAGGTTGTGAATGTATTCCACTGTCCTCTTCTATTGAATGGCACTGGTTTTATGTCTCTATGTCCTTCAACAAAAAAGCTATTACAAAAAGAAGGATAATTTTGGGCATGCAGTTCCCTATTCAATCAGTGTGGATAAAATGAAAGGTTGTGAAAGTTGCTCACTGTCCTCCTCTATTGAATGACCTTGTTTTCCTTCCTCTACGTACTTCAACAAAAAAGCTATAAATTTTTTTTCTTTTAATTTTGGATATGCTGTTCCCTATTAAACCAGTAGGGGTACAATACAATTTTGTGAAAGTAGCCCACTGTCCCCATCTACTGAATGACACTGGATTTGTGCCTCTACCTCCTTCAACAAAAAAGCTATTACAAAAAGAAGGTTAATTTTGGACATGGAGTTCCCTATTCAATCGGTAGGGGTAAAATTAAAGGTTGTGAAAATTGCCCACTGTCATTCTCTATTGAATGACGCTGGTTTTGTGTCTCTTTGTCCTTCAAAAACAAAGCTATTACAAAAATGATAATTTTGGACATGCAGTTCCCTATTCAACCAGAAGGGGTAAAATGAAACTTTGGGAAAGTTGCTCACTGTCCTGCTGCAATGAGTGACACTGGCTTTGTGTCTCTTATCGCCTACAACAACGAAAAAGGTAGTACAAAAAGAAGGTTTATATTGTGCATGCAGTTCACACACCAAGCTATTACAATTAAATTTGCGCTTTCTCCATGATTCCTTACTTACCGCTACACCAAGAAGAACTCTTCCCGGAGTAACTCACATTCAATGGCTTTTGCAGGAAATAATGAAAACAAGCTTGTGGAATATTATTAGCTTTCCACGTTTTACAACAATACTATTTTGGAAAGGATTTGCTAAACCATTTAGGAGTTATATGTGTGTATTGCTGAATGTGTCTGGAATATCAAAAACATAACTTTATTAACCTCGCTAATGAACTTTAGAAGTTCATTAAAGTGATATTACTGGATTTAAACTCTACACATGCACTGTAGGGCAAGATGATTGAATATTTAATGGAGAATATGACAGTTTCAAAGTCTGAACAGCGATCCATGCTAGGGCTTTTCAAACGTATGGAGATCATCACACACTGTAAAGTTGCAAACTGACAGCAAATTTACATAATGGAGCAAGATAACAGTGACGTGTACAGTCGAATTGGTATACATTTTAAAAACCAAATCCAATGATTTAAAAGTGAAATTGTTCAGCCAGACATAGACAACCAGTCAAAGGCTTGGACACACTTGACTAAATGTATTTTTCTCATGATCTAAAAAACCTTTTGGTCTAAAGCAAGGGTGTCGCTAGTCTTCAGTGTCATCCAGGGCTTAGCACACAGGAATAAGAAAAATCCTTCTTTCTCTGACTTAAAATAATGACCACCCTACCTTTCAAATAATAATTATATTAAGGACAAGGTTCAGAACTTTATATAAGCAAACGTCGTGCAGCCCCCCATCAAGATGAAGCCCTGGGCTGCCCATGTCGTCCATGCCGATATCCGCAACTTAGTTACAGTTTTGTTTATAGAGGAAAACCCAATAACAATGCTGAGCAGAACTGTTCGGATCTGTCTGGCTCTTTCTTCCTAATAAATTACATTTCCTACATAACCGCTGCAGTTTCCGGATACCAATAACTCTTTGCTGATTAGCCAAAAGACCAAGGATTTCTTTACTGTAAAGTCCTGTCCTAAAGTACGATTTAACGTCTCCCAAATCCATGTCTTGCATTAATGAAGCTGCTGGCTCGGCGTCCGTTCTATCGTTGCGATAATGACGCTCTGTTTAGCCTAATATTGAGTTTTTTTCTCTAATATTTCTAAATTATTCACACAATATACTACTTTATTCTCACGATACTAAGATTTTATTCTATTCTCAAAATGCTAAGACTTTATTCTAATAATGTTTACTTTATATATCATCTAGAACATTATTCTCAAACTATTACGACTTTAATCTCATGATGCTACAACATTATTCTCAAACTATTACGACTTTAATCTTATGATGCTACAACATTATTCCTGTAAACATATTACTACATTATTATCGAAATCTTAATTATAATTTTTTTTTTATTTAACGTGGCAATAAAATGCCATCGTGGGATCACAGAGTAAAGTTAAAAATAAATGGCATTTTATAAACGCATCTCAAACACCTGCGTTGGGTTTCATGACTGTTATTAAACATGATTCCAGGTTGTTTTTAACAAAGCAACGTTTCAAAGCTTGATAAACGGTAAGACAGTGTTTTTCCCCCCTTTTGCTCTGGTGTTCAGACGTAAGTACAAAAATTTGACAAGTTCAATGCTATTTGATTTTAAGCCATTTAAATTCAAGGCACCACAAAGAGACTATTTAAACGCAGCAGATTAAAGGCCCAAACATACTCTACACAAGAACGTGAACACAGATGCACCTTGCTATGCAAGCTTGATTTCACATGTCATTGCTTTGTAAAATGTGTCAGCGCTCAATTCATAACCCAACACAAGTATGTGCTGCATTTACAGCGTTACCACAAGGGGCGATAGAGCGGATTTTCTCCTTTCAATCATTAACTGTCATGGCAGACTAGGGCAGCAATTTGAGTTGAATCTTTTCTAAAAATATAGACTTTTTTTCCCCAGTCCATTCAAACGATCTTGTTTTTTGCTCCTTGTCTCTCCCCACTCCTCATCTATCGACTCATCTTCCACATCTGGGCTGCATCTCAAAACGTAGGCAGCTGACTTGCTGCCTAATTAGTTAATGGCTTAACTGATAGCTGTTTTGAATGAATGGAACTCTTAAGGAACTGGACTTCGAACAGTTTGAAAAGCACCTTATTTTCATCCTGCTTCCGAAGGCAGCATTTTCCTGGTTTTGGACACGGATCTATAAAATGATGGTTTCAGATGCAGCACTGATTTCATGGTAACGCCTAAAAAAATCTATTGCCCTTTTGTGGACTTAACTCCATGCACATGACATGAAAATGTGAACCAGCATGGGAGGGTGTATATACAGGCAGTCATTTTTGTTTGATTTTAATGATTTTATCATTTTAAGACCTGTGCATTGTGCTATTTATGCTTAAATAGCTGTGCTGCTATTTTGATTTGCATTTGAGGAAATTCCACCGCAATAAACATTCTTTATTCCCATGTACTGACTCTCAACAAAACCCGTATAACCGAACAAGATGACTGGCGCATGCATTAAAATCTGCTTGGGGTGTGGATTGTTAAAAACAAATGAAGATTAGAAATGAGGCTTATAGATTATATATTTAGAAACAAGGCTTGCATAATAAAACCTCAGTGCTTCTGATACCCCTCTGAGAGAAAATAGAAAGCTCCCACACGAGGCATTTGTAATGACTCAGCTGATGAACTTGAGCATGAACAGCACGTAAAAGTCAAAGTGTGAAGTGACAGTTAAAGCAGGTGGGGCTCACTGATTGGGATTTATACACATTTGAAGCCAGAATTGATTTTGTTTATGTGAAAAGCATTAGTTTCTTATTTCCATGAGACTTTGACCTATGTCTTGGAAGTCACTCAACATGCTATCATTATCGCTAGAGGGAAAGGTGATCACAGTTGAATTGATGTAAAAATGTCTGATATGGGATGGTCCTTGTCAGCAATTCAGCTGAATAAGGTTGATTTCAGGGCACATGAACTTTCAGAAGCAACATCATTTTCCATGTGCTCATGTTGAAAATGCAAAGGGCTGAGATTTAGCGCACCAGAAACTTCAAATGTTTTGCTTTATGACAATGCCCTTTGTTTTTATTGATAAAGCTGTAAATCTTCATTATTATTAAATAATTTATAGCCACATGTCCCGGCTCAAAAACAGCTTTAAATACAAAAGCATGGGGTCTAATCAAAAATCTATTCATATAGAGGGGGTCTAATCAAATATGCTGATTCATGTATAGAGCAAAATCTCATCACTCCACTGCCATTTCAGATGCGAGCTCAGCAGTGTTGCTTTCACTCTGAGTAACCCATGCCATCTGCCATGCTCAGTGTTCCCTGCTGAGAGACCATTAATTACCAGATTCACTCTGTGGGACAGTGGGATCTGAAACACTCACTTTAAACACTTAAATGCATGCCAGGAAATCACAAGTTATTTAATCTTTCACTTACATCATTCATTAAGTAGAGACTTTTAAACATACTGTTAATGTGCTAATGTCACATCCTGTAAAATGTGGTTACTGCAGTATCCAGGGTATGACTGTGTAAAAATTAACCATTATTATTTATATTACATTTTTTGGTATGTATAACTTTACAAACATAATGGCTGTCAGACTTTTAAGGCTGAAATGGCTGTTAAACACTTACAGAATAGCCTTAAAAAAGGATGTTCATTTTCACAATACTCAGATTGAGTAAAATACCTTTTCTTATTAACAGCACAAAAAGCACATACCACTTTATTAATTTATATTTTAATATTTTTTGTGCTTAATTGCAACAGGTTATTTAAATAATAATAATATTATTATATATTACTTTTGATCTATTATTTTACATCACTTTTCATTACGAAAATTAATTCTCAAAGTATTAGAGAAATGTTTCACATGATACAACTTTTTCTATTTAATTGATTATTTTAATTACAATGTTAACTTAAATCTTAACCTGTTCTTTTAATAATGATAATAATTGTTTGAATTTGTGAAGCACTTTTTATTGTGAGAAAAAAAAATCTCAAAGTGGTAAACAGCAAAAAAATGACTTGTTACTACTTATTTTTTATATAATTTATTTAAAAATGTCTACTTAAAAATTTCTACTTAAAGATTTATAATAATAATAATAATAATTTTAAATATTAACAATAGTAATTATTAATTATAATATAAATTATATATTATATGTATATTTATTGATATTATATTTATTATATTTTATATATATATATATATATATATATATATATATATATATATATATATATATATATATATATATATAACATTTCAATTTACAAAGCACTTTTCATTGTGAGAAATGCTAAATAGAAGAATTTTACTTGTTACTACTCTATTCTTTATATAATTTTTTATTTTATTTTTTAATGTTTACTTAAATTTGAGCTTTTTAGGACAAGTACTGCTGTTTGCTATGTTGTTGAACATTTGACAATTAAAACTTTGACTTGACATTGACTAATGCCGTTTTATGTGCATTCCAGATCCTCTGGCTCAACAACATTCCTGAACATGAGTTTTAATGATATCATGCAGCATGCCACTTATGTACAACATGCACCTGTAAAACAGTTATGATTCAATGGCAGCACCACTCTCTCTTTCTCTCTCTCTCTCTCTCTCTCTAAGTCTCGTTCTCTTATTAGTGTACCAGTGTTTGATTATCGTCTCTCTCTTATTAGAGTACCAGTGTTTGATTATCCTGCGAAAAAGCCACAGACTAATCCAACTCAGATGCCTTTACTCTTTGGTTTAATATCTTAATTAGAGAGAGAGAGAGAGAGAGAGAGAGAGAGAGAGAGAGAGAGAGAGACAGAGAGAGAATGGGAGCAAATTAAACTCCCATACCACTTTCTTTCTCTCTATTTTTCTTCCCGAGATGGGGCTGGAGTGCTGATGTCAGGATAGTGCTGTTTCTGTGGTAATGAGCTGTCAGCGATATGAAGCTGGGCACTCGATTTCTCACATCTCCCATCCCCCCTTTTCCAAATCAGAGCCAGAGACCAAGAGTAGTGCTTCCCTCCTTGCCTTTCTGGGAACAGTGCCCTGGGGACGGGCAGTGTCGGATACGCAGTGTAGAAGCGAGACCAAAATGGTCAGCCCCATTGCAGTCTGAGTCAGTACCATAATTAGGCCTTTAGACAACATTTCTGGAACAGAGAGAAAAAATATATATATGCCACTGAGGGAACCGCTGTCCGTTGGTCTAAAGGATTGATTTAATTCACCAGGCACTAATAAGACAAACAAGCTAACCTCAGGGCTGTTCGCAGGCCACAGTTGTACGCCACACAGATGCTATGGTTCATCACAGGGAGATCGCTCATAAAGAAGGATTACACAGAGCTTGTCGCAAACACGCTGGCAGTTAAACACGCACTATACCTCTGAGAACACCACTCTGCACTAGACTATTTTCCATTCAATGAGAGATGCTGTCCCCGAGCCGATAGTGTTAGAGACAGTGCGTGCAGAGATCACTGCCGGTTGTCAGCACCGCTGATCTCCGGAGTGGATGATCTCTGGGGCAGATGCTCAAAAAGAGGAATTCCGACTGCTGGAGTTCGTTCAGCCGAACATTACTTTACAATTTAAAATGACTCCACAATCATTTTCACCTATAAACAAATGATTATCGCAGTGCACAATGGAGGAAATGTAATTAGCTCATTATTCACATAGTAAGCAAAACATGTCACAATGCCGTGCTAGCAGTTGCTATTGTCAGGATAGATGAGTGCTCGGGCTCTCTGAGCTCTCTTTTTGGAATAGAAAAGATGAATACAGTATAGAAAAATGTGGCAATTGTGCATAATTACCAGATGCAGCGTAGACTTGTCAGCTGTACTGATATGTATGTTTTCTGGTGTTATTTGCAGTTCTCATCTCACCATACATGAGTTATATTTCCTTTGCTTAACTTTTGTCGTGAGCTCTGCAGCACTGTCCATGGTACTGGACTCTGTGTACCAATAAAACATACATTATAAAAGGAATCTTTCACCAGACATGACATTTTTGTCATCATTTACTCACCCTTATTTCTTTCCAACAAGTCAAATCAAGTAATTTTATTTGTGTCGCGCATTTCACAACACACATTGTTTCAAAGCAGCTTCACATAAAATCATGCCTTAACAGAAAATGAAACTGTAATATCTGTAAAGTCTTAGAGCCATCATTGTGTAGTTTGATTATATATGATTGTAAATTGTGTATAAATATAAATAATGAAATAATAATTGTATTTAGAACCCCAGTGAGAAAGCCGAAGGTGACTGTGGCAAGGAACACAAAACTCCATACGATGTTGGTTAATGGAGAAGGATAACCTTGGGAGAAACCAGACTCACTCTGGGGGCCAGTTCCCCTCTTGTTAAACAAAATGAATATAATTCCAATATTAGATATTTGTGTGCAGTCATGGTTTAAAATGAGTAAACTATGTAAAAGTGACGGGCCAGTGTACAAAAAAGATTTTGTATCAACTGTAAGATTAATGATGTAACAAGTAAAGGTTGGGCAAAGAGGAGGCGGGATCCAACTGAACAGTAAACATACAATTTTAATGAGAAACTCAACTTAAAACAAATGTAAACAAAAGCAGACACGTATACAACACAGCTGCGTGCGTCTCTCTCTCTCTCTCGAACCAGCGTCTCCGGCTGCCCTTTATCTCGCTTTCCTGCTGATCAGCTGATTCAGCGCCTGCCATGCTCCATCACAGCCTGGCCATGCCCTTCTCCTCGTCACACTTCTCCCCCACCCAATTCAGGCTGGGGCACCACCAGTCTGACTAACTCCCCATCATCTCCGGAGGGGAGATGCTGCCCTTCTGGACGTTTTGACAGCCTATGGTCCACCCCACCTCCTGCGAACCTAAGGGCGAGACGAGGGGAGGTGTGGGGAGAGGGAAAAGGTGAGCAGAGACACAGAGAGAGAGAGAGAGAGAGAGAGAGAGAGAGAGAGAGAGAGAGAGAGAGATAGAGAGACGAGAAAGAGAAGAACTTGCTCGCCAGCTCCCTGCTCCCAGATGTGCTGTTGCCCGGTCCTCAACGGCTCCTCCGCCCCCTGGCAGACAGAACTGCTCCTCCCCTTCTTGGCAGATGGTCGTGGTTCCTCGGGCAGCGACCCCTCCGTCCCCAGGCAGATGGCCGCGGTTGCTCCCCAGGCGGATGGCATCGGCGTATCTCTCTCTCTCGAACTAGCGTCTCTGGCTGCCCATTCTATGGCTCTCCCACTGATCAGCTGATTCAGCACTGGCCATGCTCCATCACGGCCTGGCCATGAACTACGCCTCGTCACAAATGACTAATGTCTTTGAAGTCCATCCCAGATTAACTGCAGAAATTCACATAGATGCATTGTACTTTGTTAGTTGGCTGATGACGTTTTAAGAGTGTAGTCCATCATTAGACCAAGATGATGCAGGCAGAGATCAGTGAGGTTCATCACAGTAAAACCAGCAGGTAATTTCGGTGAGATCCATCCCAAGTCCAAGGTTCAGGAAGTGGCTTATGAAGTATCTTGTGTCTTACGGTTGGAGATAGAATCAGTTCATCCTCTAAGGTCCATCATAATAGACTGAAGAGATGTCTGGCTGGCACCGGCTGCTGTTAGTCATCATCGCTTAGCAACATGTAGAAATGGAGTCCAACACTAAGCAGGAACGGATCTAGATCTGACCGGTTCAGGTAACCTTGGTACATGAATCTCAAGGTTGAGACAGGGAAACAAATAGTATAATATTAGCGTGGATACCATTACATTTATTGCAGAGTTATAGATTATGAGAAATGTTACTGGTTTTGTCAGACCTAACTAAAAGCAGCCTAATTGTGAGTTGAAAAAATGAGGTGTATGCCTGGCTGAATAGATGAGTCTTTAGTATAGACTTAAACTAAGTTAGTGCGTCTGCATCCCAAACAACGTTAGGGAGACTGTTCCATAGTTTAGGAGCCAAACAGGAAAAGGATCTGCCTTTTGTGGATTTTGATATTCTAGGAACTACAGTATTAACAGGCCAGAATTTTGCGATTGTAATGAACGTGATGGAATATAGTGTGGTAGAAGGTCACTTACTGGTACTGTGGAGCTAGACCATTCAAAGCTTTGTAACATAATTATACAATTAATATTAAATTTAACATGTAGCCAATGTATCTGATAAAATGGGGCTAATTTGATCATATTTCTTGGTTCTAGTCAGCATTTATTTATTGAACTTGCAGGACATCCTCCCAGTAATGCATTACAATAATCTAGTCTTGAGGTCATGAGAGCATGTGTAGTAACTTAGCAATATTTCTGAAGTGGAAGAATGCAGTTCTACAAACTTTGGAAATGTGATTTTCAAAGGATAGATTGGTATCAATTATAACACCTAAATTCTTCGCTGTAGAAGACATTGTAATAGTACATCCACGAGAGTCAAATTATATTTTAGTGCCTTATTTTTTTTAGGTTTTTGGTCCAATAATTAGTACCTCTGTATTGTCGTAGGACATTTCTGGCCATCCAATCATTGTTTTCATTGATACACTCTGCTAATTTGGAGAATTGTGAAATTTCACCAGGTTTCGAACAAATACAAAGTTGGCTATAGTCGGCATATCAGTGGAAACTTATTCCACGATTCCTGATAATAACTCCCAGGGAAACATATATAAGGAGAAAAGAAAAGACCCTAAAACTCATCCCTGTATCACTCCATATTTAACTTTTTTTGGATTTGACAGTTTCTCATTTACACAGACAAAGTGGTAGCAGTCTGCTAAATAGGACCAAAACCATGCTAATGCAAGTCCACAAATGCCAACATAATTCTCAAGCCTATTCAAGAGATTGTTGTGATCTATGGTGTTGAAGGCAGCACTAAGACCTAAAAGCACTAGAAGAGAAATGCAGCTGCAATAAGAGCAAGTCATTTGTAACTCTGATAAGTGCAGTCTGTGTACTGTGATGGGGCCTACATCCTAACTGAAACTGTTCATATATACTATTTCTCTTCTCTTAGCAGTTTATGCTCTTCCAAATTAGTCTGTCCAGAGCCCAGAGATTGCCTGCCCATTGCACACGGCGCACAAACCTGAGTTTGAGGTGTCTGTCCTTAGCACGAACGCACCTTGAGACCTGTTCTAGGGGAAAAATTGCCTGTAGAAACACCAGGTCAATTGATCCAATGCTGGGTGCCATGGCACCATGCCCACCTTGGGACTCGAGTCTGAAGCCAGTGCTGAAGCGGTCTCATATGCATCAACCCGAGGGGGAGAACCATACAAGGATGATGTATGATGTATTTACGCCAAGAAGCTCTTCTGCGTTAACACCTTGAATGGAAGCTGTGTAATGCTTTGTCCAAAGCACGCAGATCCAACATTGGGCGCGACCCTCCCCCTCTCGACCCGCACCATAGTGGAGAGGATGCCACTGAACCTGGGAAGGCGTCTGCTGAACTGTATCGCGTAGCTGAGGCAAATCCTCCTGATGAGCCACAGCGAGAGGCTGGAGAGCAATGGTCGGGCTGGAGAGTTCACCCGAGCCAGACCGGTCGGAGTCAGTCACCTCATCCCCGGGTTGCCCATGCCAGGGCCACCTCACTTCATGAAGAAGGAAGTTAAACCCAACTGCAACGTTCTGATGGGCATATTCTCGCCATGAGAACATAACCCTTCCACAAAAGCTGCCTCGGCATGCTGGCGCCCCAAGCACTCGAGACAGATTTCATGGCTGTCCAGAGGGGAAAGATAATGGCCAGTAGCGCAAACGCGGAAGGACATCTTAAAAAAGACACCAAGCGTTTGCGTGAGCTCTTTTGAATGAAATACAGTAAACTCTTTTGAATATACTCTTTTAGTACCCGCAGACTCAGCAGCCGAAGCGCCCAGGGGAAGCACAACACTCGACCATGTGAGGTTGACTGCTGATATGAGTTGTAAAATCCAGCAGCATAAGCGAAAGGTGAGAGGATGAACACAAGCAAGCATTCGGCTCCGAAGAAAAAATCAGAATGAGTGGTGCACAACATCTCCTTTTACACCTGTATATCCGGGGGCTGAGAGTGACATGCAAATTCCACTCGCCAATTCTCATTGGCCTTTTCTATTTTAAGCAAAGGTGACTGGGGCTCTCAAGATCGAACCCCTAGTGTCACTACATCGACACAATGTCCAGTGAGTGACAGTTCAGGGAACATCATCTTATTAAGTACATAAAAAATGTGTTATTAGATTCTCAAATATGTCAAACTTATGTGTTTATATAACTTTTATAATGATTGTATTATTATCGAGATAAACACAATTATTGATGGGCTGTGACTTTGGACATGTTTGTTTACCTTGCAATGCTGACTTCAGAGCCTGTCAACATAATATCTGTTTCATGTGAATAAAACATTACATTTGAAAGGTGATTCTTTTTCTCAAATATTTTTGCTGCTGTCATATACCAGTGTGTAGATATGCGAAGTAAACTTGTATTCTAATACCTCTGTGTTTATTTGAATGCTTGTTACATTTATTTTATCATGTGTTTCAAAAGACTGTTTGAGCTATTTTAGACATAAATGACATGCAATTAGTTAGTCTCTCCATAGCAGCGGCAGCAGTTTCTTTTCCCCTATTATACATAGTGTATGTACACTCACCTAAAGGATTATTAGGAACACCTGTTCAATTTCTCATTAATGCAATTATCTAATCAACCAATCACATGGCAGTTGCTTCAATGCATTTAGGGGTGTGGTCCTGGTCAAGACAATCTCCTGAACTCCAAACTGAATGTGAGAATGGGAAAGAAAGGTGATTTAAGCAAATTTGAGCGTGGCATGGTTGTTGGTGCCAGACGGGCCGGTCTGAGTATTTCACAATCTGCTCAGTTACTGGGATTTTCATGCACAACCATTTCTAGGGTTTACAAAGAATGCTGTGAAAAGGGAACATCCAGTATGTGGCAGTCCTGTGGGCGAAAATGCCTTGTTGATGCTAGAGGTCAGAGGAGAATGGGCCGACTGATTCAAGCTGATAGAAGAGCAACTTTGCCTGAAATAATCACTCGTTAAAACGGAGATATGCAGCAAAGCATTTGTGAAGCCACAACACGCACAACCTTGAGGCGGATGGGCTACAACAGCAGAAGACCCCACCGGGTACCACTCATCTCCACTACAAATAGGAAAAAGAGGCTACAATTTGCAAGAGCTCACCAAAATTGGACAGTTGAAGACTGGAAAAATGTTGCCTGGTCTGATGAGTCTCGATTTCTGTTGAGACATTCAGATGGAGTCAGAATTTGGCATAAACAGAATGAGAACATGGATGCATCATGCCTTGTTACTACTGTGCAGGCTGGTGGTGGTGGTGTAATGGTGTGGGGGGTGTTTTCTTGGCACACTTTTGGCCCCTTAGTGCCAATTGGGCATCGTTTAAATGCCACAGCCTACCTGAGCATTGTTTCTGACCATGTCCATCCCTTTATGGCCACATGTACCCATCTTCTGATGGCTACTTCCAGCAGGATAATGCACCATGTCACAAAGCTCGAATCATTTCAAACTGGTTTCTTGAACATGACAATGAGTTCACTGTACTAAAATGGCCCCCACAGTCACCAGATCTCAACCCAATAGAGCATCTTTGGGATGTGGTGGAACGGGAGCTTCGTGCCCTGGATGTGCATCCCACAAATCTCCATCAACTGCAAGATGCTATCCTATCAATATGGGCCAACATTTCTAAAGAATGCTTTCAGCACCTTGTTGAATCAATGCCACGTAGAATTAAGGCAGTTCTGAAGGCGAAAGGGGGTCAAACACAGTATTAGTATGGTGTTCCTAATAATCCTTTCGGTGAGTGTATATGGACAGTAAACTTTCTTCTCTGTTTGTTTGAATGCTTGTAACATAAAATAAACACATCCTATGTTTGAATAGCTGTTTTAGACAAAAATGATGTGTGCTTAACCAGTCCACTACGTAGCAGCGGCAGAAGAAAAGGAGATTTGGTGAGTTTCTCAAATTTGTCACGATTATACACAGTATGTGGATATGGACAGTAAACTTGTATCCTTCTGTGTTTGTTTAAATGCTCATAACATAAAATACAATTATTATATGGTTAAAAAGACAGTTCTAGCAGCTGTTTTGACATCAAAATGACAGTTGCTTAGCCAGTCTCTATCTATGTAGCAGCTACGCAATACTTCAGCTGATATGGTGAGTTTCTCAGTTAGTTTTGCGCTGTTATACACAGTGTGTGGATTGAGCAGTAAATGTATATTCTGTGTTAGTTTGAATGCCTGTAACATAAAATAAACATCCTGTGGTTGAAAAGATTGTTCAAGCAGCTCTTTTAGGCATGCGAGTTGCAAGCACTTAGCCTTAGCCTCTCTGTAGCAGTGGCAGCTAAACAGTGCAAAAGCATATTTGAATTTTAAAATTTGCCAGTTTATGACGTTAGACACAAACGTTCTAATCACACCAGTGTGATCATACACCCCAGTGACCACTCTAGAATGTTAAAATCAATGTGATTGTACATGCGAAAGGGTTAAGAAGAGGTTCTGAGATAACAGGGAATACCTATTTTAAGAGCGTAGTTGGTATTGGTTCAACATGCAGGTTGTGACTTTTGATGTTTCGATAAGTTGTGTTAGCACTTCCTGACCCATGACAGAGAAGGATTGAAGTTGCTTGTGAGGAATCTTTTGAGACACTGTTTTCTGGGGTGCTGTGATGCTATAATTCCAATTTTATTTCTGATGTTTTCCATTTGATCCGTAAAGAAATTCATGAAGTCATTACTCTTGTGCTGTGATGGAATATCTGGTTCAGTTGAGGCTTTGTTCTTAACCAATTTAGCCACAGTACTGAATAAACACCTAGGATTGTTGTGGTTATTTTCTATGAGTTTGCTAAAATATGCTGACCTAGCAGTTTTCAGTGCCTGTCTGTTGCTACAGACACTATCCTACCATGGAC
The DNA here is from genome assembly GCF_025860055.1 of Xyrauchen texanus. Taxonomy (NCBI): domain Eukaryota; kingdom Metazoa; phylum Chordata; class Actinopteri; order Cypriniformes; family Catostomidae; genus Xyrauchen; species Xyrauchen texanus. Next base: position 15,013,458 of record NC_068318.1, on the reverse strand, counting down.
AGCGATTTTTGTATTCTTCCACCTGCGCTCCATTTTCCGAGCTGCTCTCTTAAGAGCATGAGTGTGATCATTGTACCATGGTGCTGGGCTGTTTTCTTTAATTTTCTTTAATTGAAGGGGGCGACACTATCAAGAGTGCTAGAGAAGGCTGCATTTATATTTTCTGTGATTACATTAAGTTCTTCTAAAGTTTTTGGCTTCCCGAGTATATGAGACAAATCTGGAAGATTATTAGTGAAGCTATTTTAGTGGTCGAAAGAATAGTTCTACCTGAATGATAACATGGTCTACTGTAGATTGAAAGACATTAGCTGATCGCAGCATACAAGAGATGAGGTAATGATCTGAGATGTAATCGCTCTGCGGCAGAATTTCTATAGTATCCACATCAAATCTATATGACAGAATCAAATCTAGCATATGATTATGGTGTTGAGTTGGTCCTGTCACATTTTGTGACTCCAAGAGAGTTGAGAATATTGATAAATGATAATATTAATGTGTAATTTTCATTATGGTGTGGTGGAGTGGTGGTGGTGTAGTGGGCTAAAGAGATTTCTGTTTTGTCAACTTCGGTTGAAAGAGATCTAATGTTTAATAGCCCTACCTTTATATGATGTTTATCTTAACATTTTTTATTTTATTTTCAAGTTTGACCATAATAGATTTTTTTTATAAATGGTTTAGTGAGGGGAATGTGTTTGGTAGTTCAGAGAATAGACACAGTCTCTATGTGATATCTAGGTGATACAGTCTCTATGTTTTGAAGTTTATGTGACCTGTGTGATGTCTCAAGTCAGCTTGCAGACCGATGGTTGAACCATTCTGTCTGCTTCCTTTCCTGGGCCCCAGTTAGTCATATACTATTACCATTAAGACTATGAGCCAAATTACTAGAGAGGAGGGCGGCACCTTCCCTGGAGGGATGGAGACCATCTCTCTTTAGCAGGTCAGGTCAACCACAAAAACTCTTCCAATTGTCTATAAATCCTCCAGACATCCAGCTATTCAGTGACACTAATCTACTATAAACCTTGTCACCACGATGAGCAGGGAGGGGGCCAGAGCATATTACAGTGTCTGACATAATTTTTGCAAGTTCACACACCTCTTTCAAATTATCTCTAGTGATCTCCGAATGGTGAAGCCATACGTCGGTAGTGCTGACATGAATGACAATTTTAGATAATCTACATTTAGCATTAGCTAGCACTTGTTAATTTGATCTGATGTCAGACTCCAGAGCTCCCGAAATATATTTAACAATAGTAATTGGAGTCTCTATTTCAACATTCCTTACAATAGAATATCCTGTAGCAAGGGCTCTTTCATCATGGGTGCATCACTGATTGTGGAGAATCGATTTGAAACCCTAACAGGAACTAGAGAGTAGTGTCGCTTTTCCGAGTGAGTATGCCAAGAGATGTCACCCAAATGCCCTACTGCAAGGGCTCTACAGTCAGAACCAAAGTGTGTGTGTTGCTCGTTGTAATACCAGCATCTGAAACAGTCTCTACTGGCTTCTTTTTCTCATTGACCTCCATTAGTGTTCATATGCGTGCCTCTAACTCTTTAACCTTTTCCATCAGCATGACTAATTCCTTACATTTATCACATGCAAATCCCTCTGTGCTGATGGAAGAAGCTATAGTAAACATGTGGCATGAATGCAGGAAGTGATAACATGAGCGGGTGGTTCTTGAGCAGCGAAGGTTTGAGATCGATGTGAATCATTCATGCAATTGTTTGCTGTTGTTGTGGTGGTTCTGATCAGCAGAGGTTTGAGATTGATAAAATAATCCATGTAAAACACAGAGGAAAAAAAATAGTTTATTTAATGCTAAGCATTATATTAAAATAAATAATTTTAGTTAATGCTAAGCTGGATAGCAAGCTACAAACACAGACTCGAGCAGTGTGCAGCATCAGCTAGTCAACAAGTATCTTCTTTCTGCATAACTCTTTTCTTTTCTTTATTAAATTTAATGTCATTGCCTGTTTAGACATTCGACAACAGTTGGTTGAAGTTTTGTTGTTGAAATTGGTCTGTTCATATCTAAATACAAATCACTGCTTCCAGTACCTGAAGTAGAAAACGTTGTTGAACGTATGGACACATTTGAGCTTCAGTTTCCGAATTAAATGTCCTAAAAGCGGAAAAGGTGGTGCTAAAAGCAAGTTTTATTTTTAGTGAATTATATAATACTGTCAACAGGAATGCATATTTAATTAACTCTACACTCTAACCCTAACCCAAACCCCAACTCTAAACATAACCATCAGTTATTTGAGAGCAAACATACAACCTCCGAATTGCACTCACCATTGTTTTTGTGAATATAATTACTTTCTGGTTCCAACAGTACTAGAACCCATGTCTCAGTAGTGCTAGGGAAACATGCATGCTTCAATTGATGCAAAATGTCTGATGAACGATGGTGCTTTTCAGACATTCTGTTGAATGGGGAACATTTCTTTGGGTACATGAACTTCCTGGACTAACATGCCGATTTTGAGGAACAGATTAAAATGTAAGTCATAATGCTGAAAGTGTTGCCCAAAAGCTTTCAAATTTAATTGTGTTAGCATATTCAAACTTGATCCATCGCAATTACATACGACACAGAAAAGAACCAGTGCTATCATTGATATCAAACCTGGCCTGACATGCCTTGACAAAGCAAATTTAAATTTACGTGAATGAGATTTGAGAGCAGTGGTGGAGGGCAATATTTTTGGTGAATAAAGACTTCAATTTTGTTCCTTACACACATTTATAATATGGCTTCATGACATGGAATATAGCATGCACATTGTGTGGACTACTTTTTTTAATGATTGATGACACCTGTCCCAATTCACTTCAATTGTGTGGCAAAGTGCAGCATGAACATTTTTCAAAACAACTAATTTTGTGTTATACAGAAGAAAGAAATCATGCAAGTGTGAAACAACATGAGAGTGAACCATTCCTTTAACACACAAGTTCAGATTTGGTGCTGTCCAGAGTTATGGATCCCATACAAAATTCTCTGCAATAATACCAAATCTTTCTAGTGTTTAGGTAGTGAAATTCGAACAAAACTAAGATACAAGTTTCTGGAGTTTTACAGTGTGTTGGTTTAATTATGACATGGATATTTTTCAGAATATGCATTACTCTTAATTGTTTATTTCCTCTGCTTGTCCTCAACCCTTTCTGACACGATGTTAATCCAACACAGCTCCAATTACAGAAAAAATATATTGATTTGTAGTTTGTGTGGATCCACACTGTTCCTTTCTAATAAATGTTGTGTCATTTCAGTAATTAGCCTCTGGATAATATAAATGTTGGCGTTTGGGCTTGTGTTTGGACTACCAGCGATGAGCGGTGGAAGGAACTAATTACCAGCCATGCGCCTGCGGAGTCAAAACCTCCACCCACGCACACGCATACACAAACTCTTAATCATAGTGATGCATGCATGCATACATACACACACACATGTGAAATATTATTGCTTTTCTTTCTGTATAACCATTCCTCATCCCCAGGGTTGGGAGGGTTACTTTTGAAATGTATTCCACTACAGATTACAGAATACATGCTGTAAAATGTAATTTGTAATGTACACCGTTAGATTACTCAAGGTCAGTAATGTATTCTAAATATTTTGGATTACTTCTTCAGCACTGGTAGATTTCTTCACTTGTTTTGACTATAAAATTTCTGCCAGTACAGTAAGACAAAATACATGTTAAAAATACATTCTCTGAAAAACCTAAATATCTTATGCAGTGTTGTTTCTAAAACAAGATCAATCAAATTGATATTGTTTTTAGGATTTTTCGATATTTTTACAGGAAAGCAATACAAAAATTATTATCAAGAATATGATTTTTCCCCTAATATCAAAGGTTTTATTAGAAAAAATTAAATTTTATCCAACGTTAATTTTCTTGATAAAAAAATACGATTTTGGCTGGTAACGTGCATGTAAAATGGGTAGAAATAGCATTTTAACTTAGCTTAGCATTTTAACTTCAAACGTACTTCTCTGTCTGCTTGTATGAATGTAACACATCATAAGAAAGTGTTTCACCGCTGTTCAAATGCACTTTGGATCGCATCATTTATATGTGTAAATGTTTTCCATCTGAAAGGACTAAATATTAAATGAAACAAATGACAATAAAATGCAAAGTAATCTCTTCGGTTATCAAAATATTTTTTTAATGTAACTGTATTATATTTAGCAATGATTTTAACTGTAAATGTAGTGGAATACAGTTACTTATATTTTGTATTTTAAATACGTAATCCGGTGACATGTATTTCGTTACTCCCCAACTCTGCCCATCCCCTGCTTTCTTAACACACACACATACACACACACATGCATGCACACGCAAGCACGCATGCACGCACACGCACGCACGCACACACACACACATATGCACACATATCCAAGTGCATTCAATCGCACACACTCCTACACATACATTAAAGCTTCTATGGGTTTTCTCCACTAATTGAAAACACAGGAAGGTTCAAATGCAAACAATATTTAAAGAATCTATAGTCCCCTTGTCTTTCACAGACTCGACTAAATAATACACAAATTCATATCTTCATACTCACAGTACAGGTGACACAGGCAGAGCATCAGGCTAGCCCAGCACAGAGGAAATGAGCTCAGTCCTTTAAAACCTGTGGCTCCTTACAGCTCAGAACAAGAGAGGACTAGCTCAATAATTACAAAAGCACAATGCCAAAGGGTTTTCAGGTTACGAGCTAGCGCTGCATGTGTGCTCAGACTATTTAATTAGACAGACAGATTTGTAGCTATGCATCTCCCCCCTAATGCCCCTTACTGCTGCAGCTCAACTAGCACGTATGCAACATATGCACACTTGTCTTACCCACACACACACCAACCATCAGAATACATCCTCAAATACACACATAATCCGACCTAATACAGCAGAGGTGTCCAGCCCGCACATGGAAGTAGAATATGTGGGGGACACGTCCCTTATGTCCCCCACATATTCTACTTCCATGTGCTCAGCGTGCTCACTTTAAATAAAACCTAAGTTTGTCCCCCACACTTTTTCACAGGGCAAATATGTTTATGTTGTCTGTATTATACAAAAAAATTGCAAATATGTAAGTTCAAATTTACTGTTCAATCTCTTAAGAGATGGGACAGCTGCTCAACCATGCACTGTATAAGCTCATCATCTAGCGTTGTTTCCATGGTGACCACGTCAGTCACACGGGCTGGATCACAGACTCAATGTAGCAAAATACTTTCCACTCATGTTTTTATTGTGACATCAAGCAATGTAAGTTGTCATTTGGTCATCTGTTCATATTTTGATTTTGATCTATGATATTATTATGGGATGATAGCTCGAATCTGAAAACGGAAGCAGCTTTTTTAATTACGCACACAATCGTAACTCGCGCCTACATGCAAATTTATTCACGCTTTTCATCCAACACTGGATCACATTGGGTGACAACTGTTCCAGAGAAAACCAGTTAATTTGTCCTATTTGATGATTGTGTGAGCTACGCACGACAATAATGGCAAGCACAAGGAAAGTTGGGTAAAAATTGTTCAATCTAAGCTTACAAGTCTTCACTAAATGATCAGTAGATATATTATGCATTATATAGTAGGGATTCTTTGACATCAGATTTTGACTGGGAAGAAGAGCTGAAAATTTAAATTACGCACACAATCGTAATTTAATCTTTTTGGGTTTGAGATGTCTTATAAAATGTAACGTTATCCACTCAGGAAAATTACTTTTTTCTGCCCCACAAAGAGTAACAACACCAACACTGAAACTGAGAGAAATGGCTTCAAACTTTTTGGATTTATTCCCAGCCAGTCAAGGGCCCCTGGGCACTGGCCCCATTGTCCTGGTCGGTAATCTATCCCTGATTATAAAAAGTACCCCTTTTACTTGATAAGTTGTAAGAAATCTAAAACTTTCAGGTAAATTAATTGAATAAATTACAAGAGCTCCTTTTTAATTTGGCCCAATATTAGTTATTAAAGCAGCATAAAGTTAAAGACTTTAAATAAAAATATATTTCTTATACATTTCACGTCCAGTGCAAAACATTCTGTCCCCCTCACTTTTGAAATGATGGCTATGCCCCTGGGCCCACGGGTCAACTACGGCTCTCCGACTGCAATGATGCGGCATGTGAGAGACTTTAGAAATAGATCAGATTTAGGCCCGCTATGGGGAAATAATATGCAAATTCATATTCGGGGTACTGGATGTCGCTATCACATGCAGCCGCTATTCACAGAGCATCGTCTCCGCTAGTGCATTCTGTTTCGTCATCAGCTTCATCCACTGGCAGGGTTCAACAGTAGTTTGGAGTACTCTTTATTTCCAAGGATGAAGCGCCCTGCAGAAAGAATGATGCATATATTAAAGGCTTTACTCTGTGTCCCATTCACACACACTCACACTCATACACCAATGACGGCAGAGCTGGAGTTATGTGGGCCTGGAATCGAACCGCCAACCCTGCGATTAGTGGCCGACCCGCTCTACCACCCGAGCCGCTCTACCACACAGCTGCCCCCGATGATGTCATACTGTAGAAGAGAGGGCTTAAAACACTTGCACATCTGTGCCCGATGCACGCGCTAACCTTGCACATGCACGTCTACAAATTAAAATGAAGCATGATAAATTTGATCAAATTAAAATCGTATTTGTAATGCAAGTAACAACAGAACAGAAGTTATAAATGTATAGGTATAAAGAGTAATTCCTTGCATCACTTCATAAAGTGATCAAATGTTGCAGATCTATACAGTGGCATGCACAGACCTCAGCAGGGACAGGGGTGAAAGGATAAATAAGGATAAATATTTTTTTTTAAAGAGAACCACATTGTGGCAGGGCGGAGGGCGGGGCCGGGTCGTGATCCTACGCACCCGGTCAAGTATTAGGCTAATTATGCCTCAGTGAGGGTTAAATGCTGACTGCAGGGGACCGTGCGGGAGAGAGAGAATTTCCAGAAAGCACGACAGACGGGAGAGTGCGTCTCGATCGTGCTCTATAAATTATATATATATATATATATATATATATATATATATATATATATACACCTTTGTGGGAAGTGTAATTGTGATCGACGGTCACATCGATTCTGTGTGTGAGAAAGCACGAGCAACAAAAAGGTCTGAACATGAACCTGCCTCATTGTCTCCTGACTCCTCCATCGCTCCAATCAAACCAGTTCACAGTGGTGCCAAGAACCCGGGTTTGGAGGAGAGCGCCGCTATAGAGTCTTCACCGCTGGCCGAAGTCATCAACGCCCTCACCAACATCCAGCAGACTCAACACCATGCCCTCTTGGAGGTTCGCCAGGAGCAAGAACAACGCTTCCAAGCCTTGCTCCAGGCACAAGCCGAGGACCGGCAAGTGCTTCGGAGCCTGATCGCCAGGGAGGGGGCTGGTGCTGCATCCTCCTCGGATCCCATCCCACCGCTTTCCCTCGCGAAAATGGGGCCAAGCGATAATCCGGAGGCCTTCCTCGACCTGTTCGAGAAGACGGCGGAGGTATGGAGGTGGCCTCCCGATCAGTGGGCGGCCTGCCACACACATATATATACTTAACTAATTCTTTGCTTTTTTGAGTATTTAAGTTTTTCTGTATTATAAACATAATTCTTTCAAATTTGTAAACCTTTTTCAGAAATGGTCTTTGATAATCCCATGTTTTTGACATGTGTCATAGTAAAACCATGGTATTTTTTTAAGTACGTTTGAGTACTATGAGAGTATCATGAAATATTAATATATCCATTCAATCAATAATACCATGGTATTTTTCTAATAGTGATATGTCTATTAGTTTAAACAAAAAACAAACTGGGTTTGCCTGAATCAGAAAGCTTCTTATGTTAATGGCAGTATTCTATAAAAGACATATTACATTTCTATCACTGAAAACGATGCTACTGCTCCCATTATAATTAATAAAGCTGTCTACACTGCAGGTGTGCCATGTGTTGTCAGAAATTCGGTAGCAATCGAATATTTATCTATTGATGAACTTACAACACAATTGTGGTGATGTGGGCGTGGTCATGTGTCTTAGAGAATAAAGCCTGACCTGAAGCGTCTCACTGCTCCCTGCCTCCTCATTTCCATACCAAACCCTGATGTGGTGTCACACTGTCCTTCTCTCTCTCTCCCACAAACAGACACACGACCATGCCCCCATCACCACAACAATACATAGAGTGGACATTTTATCTGACCTGTGTTGGTTTGCATTTATAGTTCTGAGTAGGTGTGTCTGCGTCATTCTGTGAGTACACAGCCAAAATGCTAACTATATGTTTCATAAATGAACAAAAGCAAAGCAAGCAATGTAATTTCTAGATTCTAAAGTATTTATTAATTTATTGTAGCATTAAAAACTAGTTTAAAGTATGTGAACATGTTGAATTATAGGCTACATATTATGTATTATGCATGTTGCCGGCATTGCAGACAGGAAATAAATGAGGAAATTACTGTATGATTGCTCTTGAATTCCTTAAATAATGATACATAAACATGTTTTGTCATACTTTTGACGTTCTGTGCCACTCGAAAGCTCGTTCCACACGAAAGCAAGAAAACGTATGTGCTTTCCACAACACGTAAGGCTATCCTTATGAGGAATCTCCATAGACATAATTATTGTTATACTGTACAAACTATAGATTCTATACCCTAACCCTACCCCTAAACCTAACCCTCATAAAAAAAAATTGTTTTATATTTGTACATTTAAAAAAAAAAAAAAACATTGTTTAGTACGTTTTTTTTTAAGCGATTTGAAATCTAGGGACACAAGAAATGTCCTAATAAACCACATATATAGCATAAGTCCCTTGCAATTACCAGTTTGTAACCTAAAACAATGTTCTCGTAAACCTCCCAACACCCCAACCCCCCCCCCCCCACACACACACACATATGCTCACACACACAAGCAAGCACACACACACATGCTCACACACACACACACACACACACATATATCCTATCGCAACCTTATTTCTACTAAATCCACAGTCAGTTCAGTGTAGTAGAGCTCCATTAGAGATGTTTGGTGTCAAAAGTGCAGGTTGCATTTATGGCAGATAAAACAAATTCAGACTGTGGAAAACAAGATCTATTAATAAACAGAGGTTTTCAGGTTTTTAAGTGTAATCTGTATTTTACTGACCTTTACAAACTCTTAAACTCTGAAAAAAAATCATTTTTTTCATTTCACTAATGTGGATCTTTTCTGAAACTAATAGGACACAAGCATCAGTCACCTCTGTGGTGGAAAATGTTTTCCCACACAGTCACTTATTTACTCCCCCTTACAGAAACATACACTTGGAATGTATACAAACAGACAATCAGGCAGATATTTGGATTAATTGCACAGCTTTTGCAGGGGAAACATAAATATAACAACTTTTTCTAGTGCACATCAACATTTTATGTTCTCTTTAGATTAACATTTTGAAATGGATCAAATCTAATATCTGGGTCAAAAATGACCCAGTGTCTCGTTTTTTATATTTTTTAAATGATAAGAGAGATTGCATCACTACCCCAATAATGCATGTGTGGGTTGTATATGACACCTGTATGCTATGGTATTCAATGCATTTAACACTGGTTTACAATGTTAAATACCATGTTTATGTTTATATTTATGTGTAGTATGCAAGCATAGAAAGTTGTTATTCAGCAGATGCTTTTATCCAAAATACTTGACATTCTGCCTACTACAGGGACAGTTCCCATTGTGCAACCTAAGGTTAGATGTTCATGGCAAGGGAACAATGGTATTAGTGCGTTTGAACTTGCAACTTTTCTTTTTTCAGTTTGTCTTGTAGTGAGAATCACACTGGCACAATTGAAAAGAACTCAGCCTCACACAGGACAGCAAAGTATGTGATGATTTTTGATCACACGTCACTTAAGGTGTTTGTGTGTGCGATTATTAATATCAGATCCTCCATCCATAATGCCCTCCCTCCATCCTCAGAGCACCGGCTAAGGAGATTCACCTTAACAGTAAAATAAATTATCCAAATGGATTATTCAATAAATAAAAAATACGTAAATTGGAAGGAGCTGGTCATCTGAATCATCTGAAGCATTCGAGAGCAGCTTTAGAGCTCTTCTGTATGATCAACACAAGGAACACACAGTTGTAATAAAATTTGTTTTATTTACAAAAAGATAAACAAGTATAACAAATAGGGGCTGGGTATCGAGTTTGATACATTTTAGGCACTGACCGAATTGCCTCTAAACTATCTAGTATAAAAAACATTCTTGTTGTTCAGTACCAAATTTTGATACCTAAGGTTTTAATCTCGTCAACGTCAGTGATGAGCATGTAGCATGCTAGATGTGCCCAAATCTAAAAGTGCCAGTGATTGGCTGTGTTTAAGCATCAAGGAAAAACACTAGTTGACGCCAGTTATGCCCAGTGATGCGGCTCAAATGTGAGGCTGTAGTGTGTGCATCCCAACCCCCATAGATGTAAAAGATGTGGAAAAGGTCAAAAGTGTGGCTACATTTCACCAGGCTCAATGCCAACAGCGCACGATGCAATATTTGCGACAAGATAATTGCTGCCAAGAATGGCAACACGACAAATCTAATGAAGCACTTGACAGTGCACGGAATAAACTTAAGAGCAGAAAGTTTCGCCGTCTTTGACTGCATGAAGACCGAGCCGGTGCAGTCATCCTCTCAGCGTCCTCCTGCCACAGAGCTTCTTTCAACATGCCAAGAACCCGGGTTTGGAGGAGAGCGCCGCTATAGAGTCTTCACCGCTGGCCGAAGTCATCAACGCCCTCACCAACATCCAGCAGACTCAACACCATGCCCTCTTGGAAGTTCGCCAGGAGCAAGAACAACGCTTCCAAGCCTTGCTCCAGGCATGGCTACGTATACCACCTTGAAGGTATACGTAGCCACTATAGCAGCACACCACAACACAGTGATCATCGAGATCCTGAGAGGCGCTAGGAGGTTGAATCCCGCCAGACACTTCAATGCCTTGAAGTGATGTCTGTTCACTAAGCGGTGTTCTTCCCGAAGTCTGATTGGTACCTTCTTCCCTGCTCTAGAGGTTGGAGGGACAGCTGTCCCTTTCCACCTTGAAGGTATACGTAGCCACTATAGCAGCACACCACAACACAGTGATCATCAAGTTCCTGAGAGGCGCTAGGAGGTTGAATCCCGCCAGACCGTGCCTCATTCCCTCATGGCCCCCTTTGAGCCTTTGGAGTCAGCTAAGCTTGAGGCACTCTCTTTAAAGACTGTCCTCCTGACTGCACTCACTTCCATCAAGACAGTAGATGACCTGCAAGTGTTCTCTGTCAGCAAAACGTGCCTGGAGTTTGGTCCGGGCTACTCTCAAGTGATCTTGAGACCCCGACCGGGCTATGTGCCCAAGTTTCCGATGACCCCATTCAGGGTCCCAGAAGGAGGCAGACCCAGCCTTGACGTTGCTGTGTCCAGTGCTTGCTTTACGCATGTATTTGGATTGAACGCAGAGCTTCAGAGTCTCTGAGCAGCTCTTTGTCTGCTTTGGTGGACGGCAGAAAGGAAGCACTATCTCCAAGCAGAGGATCGCCCACTGGATAATTGACGCCATAGCTATGGCATATCACGCCCAGCACGTGCCTCCCACAGGGCTTGAGCCCATTCTACTAGGAGTGTGGCAGCCTCCTGGGCCCTGAACAGTTCTCTAACAGATATTTGCAGAGCAGCAGGCTGGGCAACAACCAACACTTTTGCGAGGTTCTGCGATCTCCAGGTTGTGCCGGTTTCATCCTGTGTCTTGGCAGGAACGAACAGGACAGTTGACCGGGTGTATCGCTTACGCATAGCACCTTTTATCTCAACTGAGCTAAAGATGTCTGCCTGTTGACTCCCAGTAGTATTCAGAAAATTTGTTCCCTGAATGACTTCCTACTAGCCCTGTGTCAGACGAGTATGCGGAGAAACTCGTTGCTGGCTCAGTACACATGCTAACTAAGCCCTGTACTGGGGTAGGTGCTCCGCATGTGCTGGTTCCCCGTAGTGAACCCCTTGTGACAGATAGGGAACATCCTGGTTATTCTGTAACCTCCGTTCCTTGATGGAGGGAACAAGACGTTGTGTTCCTCCTGCCACAATGCTGGACTACCCGCTGAAATGGCCAGGACCTTCTCTCTTGGCTCCTCAGCACAAACCTGAATGCAAATACCACCCGCCAATTGGCCTTTTATCAAAGATCAGTGGTGCCTCTTTCTCCCAAGGGTGACCCCAAGTGTCACTTCATCGACACAACGTCTCGATCCCTCCATCAGGGAACGGAAGTTACGGAAGTAACCAGGACGATAGCAATATTGGGTAATATAGCAATACATACAACATAAGGTTGCCATTTTACACATTTGTAGATAAGTTTATTGTAAAACACATTTCATCCTAGTCCATTGTACTTATATGTGTTTGTGTTGGTAGAGTTGTTGAGACGTTTGGTCAGTTACCAAGGTATATTTATAAAGAAAAAGCATCTAGATTTCGCCTAGGTCTTTTTTGACCCACATATGCATTTTAGTGTGGTGAAATTGCATATGCATTTTAGGGTTAATTTCATTTGGTAAAACAATGGAATGGGCTGTAAATGTTTCACAACATATTGGAGTGCCACAATGATTTTAGCAAACAGGACAATTTACAAGGCCTGTGCCCCTATAAACAGGGCCATTTGTTTCTATTGACATATTCTAGCCTTTATGTTTACTTCTATTGTTGTGCCATACCAACAAACCACCTGTTTTTTTACCACAGTATTAGGCTGACATTGTTACAAGACACAAAATCATCTAATTTCCCATCTTGCCAGCCAGCCATTCGTAACGTAGAGATCATGAATATTGACAGGAGATACAGGACTTGTGTCCGGCTGCTCATTTCACCACATCAGGCCACATTGCAAATCTAATTCATTTTCCACCCTGGACCACCATCTCACAAAACTGCCAACTGTGATGGATTGAGTCAGAAATGCATTTTTCCTCATGTTCCAGAAAATCTTGCAACATTACAAATTGAGGAGTGTCCTGAAGTGGTTTTACAGAGCACTGATTTGTTTCTGTCCAACATTTGGATCACATAATTTTGCTGTGTCATTGGTTTACAGTTATCTTCCTTGAGAACTGAGCTTTGTTATTGCCATAGTAACACAAGAATGCACATTAGTATGTTAAACCAAACCTCACATTGGCAATGCACTGGCTCGTATCTGCATATGCATTTGGGTAAAATGCTGTAATTTTTCTGGCCTGAGATGGCGTGGACTGCAACAATGTGTTCATTGACTGTTCATTGACTGATGCATATTTCACAACAAAAAAAAAATAAAAAAATTCTGGAAGCTAAAATCAGACTGTCTGACCTCACGCAACTTCTTGGAGTAAGGGCACACAGGTACAAAAGGATTGTTTTATCAGTCTGCCTGGAAACAAAGTCATGCTTAAAAGGTCCTTTTTCTGGATGTAATAATACCTGGATTTGCCAGAGTTAGCCAGGTTAGTGGCAACAAATCTTTGAAAGATATTCTGAGTTTAGTTTTGTTCAAATAATTTACATTAGCAGCAAGTTAATTATATTTCCACATCACTACTGTATATTCAGATGTATATTTGAGTTGTATCTGTGAAATAATTAGGATGTTTTTACTGAAAGTATGATTAGTCTATGCATGTTATGCCATTTTCCAGGTTTTTCTTCTTTTTTTTTTTTTTTTAACTGTTTGCGAAGAACGAAACACCATTATTTTTTTACACTGGTCTATAAAACAAAAAATCTCTAAAAGGCATGTAAAAACAACCCACAAATTTGACTTGACTAATGCAATTTATGTGCACCTCCTCTTCTCTGGCTCCATAACATACAGTAATAATAAAAAGTCTCGGTTACGTATGTGTGACGAGGAGGAGGACGTAGCTGGGCTGTGATGATGCAATCATCAGAATCAGCTGATCAGCGGAAGAGTAAGTTAAGGGGCAGCCGGAGACACCGGTTTGAGAGAGAGAGACACGCACGTGGCCGTGTTGCATGTGTGTCTGTTTTTTGGATCAATTCAAATGTGTTTTCCTTGGCCTGCGGCACTACCAATACGTGGTTGCACAAGGAGCCTCAAACACATGGGTTCTGGTCCAATGAAAACCATGAAAAACAATGATGAGTTCAATTCAGAGGTTGCATTTTACCTCTAATATACAATTTTTAATTTTGACTGACTCCACTTTCGACTTACTGTCGCCAAATTCACAGTGAGTTCAGTCTGAGTAGTCAAAGGTCTGCTACATGACACTTGTCGTGGGCAGGTGTTGAGGGACAGTAGATAAATGCTCAGGCAATTCAGGTTAGGCACTGATTCCTGCAATCCCTTGCAAGCAAGTTTACACAGCGCTTAGTTAGCTAATTTCCCCATTTCCAGCTTCTGTTTTGTTTTTGCTGACCAAACAAATCTGAGCCCGTAGAGAGCGAGAGGCAATCAGCAGGCGGGTCGACAGCCTTGATCGATTATTGGCCTTGTGCGCTGGCCGGGTGATTATATATCATTTGTATGTATTGTGTTTACTTTCTTAAGTGTAGGCTTTGCTAATCAAAGGCGCTCTGCTGAAACAAAAAGCAGATGCTGGTCAGGAGCCATCTACTCCTTTCCCATGAGTCACTGCTTTCCCTGACTAGATCGGGCATGATGCCTAAACATTAGACTGATAAAACCCTGACAGCTCAGGCCTTGGTTTGAGTGTCAGGACTGCAGCAGAGGCAATTTCATTAACTTTGCTTCTATCAGTCATTAGCAATATCAAAAGAGTGTGAAGTGTGTTTGGGTGCTGAGAAGTGTGCTGTTATCGATTGTGAGACAATATAGCCTGAAATCTCTGTGGCCGCTTATGCAGAGAGATTGTATCAGATATTTTGAGTGAATATGGAGGATGGTTATGCTCAAGATATCAGTATCATGATACATATTGAATTGTGTCATTGAAGATAGATGTATAGTATCATGATGTCTGCTTTAAAGTGTTTTCCATTAAACAGACAATACATTTGCCATTTTTCTAAGACATTATTTAGAGCCAGGAAACCGTGACGTTCATGCTTGCTAATGGCTTTCACTCACTCCCTTAATGCAATTCAGCACCAGCGCAAACTCAATTTAAGTCCAGTCAGCTTGGTTAATCTCTCCAATTGTTTTTTTTTTTATTAAATATAATGATACCTGTGCAAGGTAATGACCGCAATCCAGAAAGGTCCCCATATTGCTAGCACTAATGTACTGTAAACTCTCTCTCTGGACACCATCTAAGATTTATACTGGCCTGAGTGTGTAGGTGAGCCCCATGCGCTTGAGTACTCTTCATTAATGTGAGAAAATGTAGTGCTGGCAGGGTCCAACACTCCTCGGTCCATCCATGCATGTTAAAAGTGCAGGAGTGTTTCTTTGTGGCTAAAGTGTGCTGCATTGTTATTGTATGCTAATCCAATAGACAAGGTCCTTAAGTGTGCTTTTTAAACGTCCTGCGTTTTAAACGTTTTAAATCGTTTGTATTAAGTATTGTTAAAAAAGACAAAAATGGATGTACTGCTTGCCTGTTTTAATATAATGCTGATTCATTTTTAGGTAAGCTGAAAGTATACATTACTTGTCTGTTCCCAATGGAGCGTGCGAGGTGAGCAGTTTGTGATTAATGGTTGGTCTTGCCCACACAAAAGCACTAACCTGAAAACCAGATCCCCGAAACAAATTTTTTTTAATAAAAATGCTTTGGCGCCTGAGAGAAATTAGGGGGCCAATCTGAGTGGGCACTTGAGCTTTCAGTTCCACTGAAGTAGCACACCTGCTCACTGGGGCCTTGATGCGAGACAATGTTCTTGCTTGTGGTTATGAAGAAACGTGCTGTAGCATTAAACTGCTGTCTTATACACTACCTTTCTTGATTTCCATTCGAGATGGACTGAAAAGCCCATCTCCTAGTCCTGTTATTGAGTGGAAGACTGTCGGCGCGTGACGCCAGGGCCGGTCTTTTATAAAGAGTGGAGAGATTAGACTGTTTTCAAATGTGAAGGTTTGCTGAGCCGGTAACCAGTCAGAATGATAAACACATCTATTATGCAAGTGAGGTGCATGAATGGATGCTTTTATATGTTTAGACAAGGCTCATTTGGGTATTTGTGATACAGTATCACCCTTACATTACAACACTCATGTTACAGTGTAATTGCATGAATACATACAAAGTCAAACTAATACAAACATGCACTTAAAATGTTGTGGGGCTGCTTACAATTACTTTTGTTTCTTTGTTATTGATATTGCAGTTGTTATTCGAATTAATCATGATGCACTCAATTAGTTTTACTTTGCATTGGGATGTTTTTTTTGTTTTTTTTTATTATGTCAAAAACTTGATTCTATTGTTTATGATAAAACAAAGTCACAGCTCTCAAATTATGTCAATGTTATAATGAAATTCAAACTATAAAGGTTTTTTCTTTTCTTTTTTAAATGTAGTGTGTCAAATCACTACAGCTGCTGTCAATTTAAAAGTGAATGCTGCATGGTGTTTCTCTGATCAGCATTCCTCGTTTACTTCAGGGAAATTATCGAGTGTTCATAGTTAGCTTGAAAGCATAGTGCTAAAATTTAAAATACCACTGAAAAGTGGATACAACAACTTTACATTTAGAGTATTTTAGTGGTGGATGTGAGATCTCCGTTTGCATGTGCGACTTCCTTGTGGATGCAGGAACTCCACCTATAGCTCTGAGGTGTAGGTGTGTGTGTGTTTGTGCTGTTCTGTGTGCAGGTGCATGGCTAAGTGTAAAGTTGAGCCATTACTGATGTTATAGACATCGAAGGAATTCATATGCACATTAGATAGACAGACAGACAGACAGATAGATAGATAGAGATGGACAGACAGATCGATCGGAACATTATCTAATCATATTTACATATACTATTTGCAACATGGACACTGTAATGCAAAGTGCTATCTAATTCTGTCCCTGAAATATAATGTTTTTACATTTACTACATGTCATAGTGCAAAAATGATCTCCCTTTGTGCTATTTAACTAATCTAAAGAGACACCATCAAAAGCCTTGCTAATGTAAGACGAAGGGTGGCCAGTCAAGATGTCTTTTATTGTTAGGGATTGTTTCCAAGGTTATTACCATCTATCTTGTCTGTCTGTTGGTGCGGCCATCCTTATGAGGACACTCTATAGACATAATGATTTTTATGCTGTACGAATGATAGATTCTATCCCCTAAACCTAACACAACCCCTAAACCTCACAAAAAGCAGCATTTTGAATTTTCAAAAAAACTTAATTTAGTATGTTTCTTAAGCAATTTGAATTATGGGGACACTAGAAATGTCCTTATAAACCACATTAATAGCATAATACCCTCGTAATTACCAGTTTGTAACCTAAAAAAATGTCCTTGTAAACCACCCAAGTGCACACGCACACACACACACACACACACACACACACACACACACACACACACAGTGACATCGATGGTTTTTAATTATTCCATACTTTAGCTTTCATGACAGGTATTTTTAGACATAAAAAGTGCAACTGACTGTCCTTGTATTAGTCACATCTGTTGTTGTTTTTATGTATGTATTAATAATACATTTACTATCTTGGTCAAACTTTCTCCATCATTTACTTATAGTCCTGAATTAGGATTGTGTCTATTTATTGAACTCTGTGACTTGTGGCAGTACACTAGCAAAGGTTCCAGAAACTGCAGTTCCAGTCTTCAGAGGATATGCAAAGTTCTGTATGCCTATAAAGTTATAAAAACATAAAAGGGTTTATGTTTAAGATGCTGTCAATACAATGATACCCATGTACATTAAATACCACACGTACAAATACAGGTGAAACTCGAAAAATTAGAATATCGTGCAAAAGTTCATTAATTTCAGTAATTCAACTTAAAAGGTGAAACTAATATATTATATAGACTCATTACAAGCAAAGTAAGATATTTCAAGCCTTTATTTGATATAATTTTGATGATTATGGCTTACAGCTTATGAAAACCCCAAATTCAGAATCTCAGAAAATTAGAATATTGTGAAAAGGTTCAGTATTGTAGGCTCAAAGTGTCACACTCTAATCAGCTAAACACCTGCAAAGGGTTCCTGAGCCTTTAAATGGTCTCTCAGTCTGGTTCAGTTGAATTCACAATCATGGGGAAGACTGCTGACCTGACAGTTGTGCAGAAAACCATCATTGACACCCTCCACAAGGAGGGAAAGCCTCAAAAGGTAATTGCAAAAGAAGTTGGATGTTCTCAAAGTGCTGTATCAAAGCACATTAATAGAAAGTTAAGTGGAAGGGAAAAGTGTGGAAGAAAAAGGTGCACAAGCAACAGGGATGACCGTAGCCTGGAGAGGATTGTCAGGAAAAGGCCATTCAAAAGTGTGGGGGAGCTTCACAAGGAGTGGACTGAGGCTGGAGTTACTGCATCAAGAGCCACCACACACAGACGGGTCCTGGACATGGGCTTCAAATGTCAAACGTCTTACCTGGGCTAAAGAAAAAAGTAACTGGTCTGTTGCTCAGTGGTCCAAAGTCCTCTTTTCTGATGAGAGCAAATTTTGCATCTCATTTGGAAACCAAGGTCCCAGAGTCTGGAGGAAGAATGGAGAGGCACACAATCCAAGATGCTTGAAGTCCAGTGTGAAGTTTCCACAGTCTGTGTTGGTTTGGGGAGCCATGTCATCGGCTGGTGTTGGTCCACTGTGCTTTATTAAGTCCAGAGTCAACGCAGCCGTCTACCGGGACATTTTAGAGCACTTCATGCTTCCTTCAGCAGACAAGCTTTATGGAGATGCTGACTTCATTTTCCAGCAGGACTTGGCACCTGCCCACACTGCCAAAAGTACCAAAACCTGGTTCAATGACCATGGTATTACTGTGCTTGATTGGCCAGCAAACTCGCCTGACCTGAACCCCATAGAGAATCTTTGGGGCATTGCCAAGAGAAAGATGAGAGACATGAGACCAAACAATGCAGAAGAGCTGAAGGCCGCTATTGAAGCATCTTGGTCTTCCATAACACCTCAGCAGTGCCACAGGCTGATAGCATCCATGCCACGCTGCATTGAGGCAGTAATTAATGCAAAAGGGGCCCAAACCAAGTACTGAGTACATATGCATGATTATATTTTTCAGAGGGCCGACATTTCTGTATTTAAAATCCTTTTTTTTTATTGATTTCAAGTAATATTCTAATTTTCTGAGATTCTGAATTTGGGGTTTTCATAAGCTGTAAGCCATAATCATCCAAATTATATCAAATAAAGGCTTGAAATATCTTACTTTGCTTGTAATGAGTCTATATAATATATTAGTTTCACCTTTTAAGTTGAATTACTGAAATTAATGAACTTTTGCACATTATTCTAATTTTTCGAGTTTCACCTGTAAGTATGATATCACGGTGCTCCATCCATCAGTCTGTGTGATTGCACAGTGTCAATTAATGGATATCATTAAAAAATCAATTCGACTGGGCAGCAAATGGTACATGGTGCAAGTTCAAAGCCAGATCACTTCACAGGATGTTACGGCCACACACTGTGACTAAGAAACTTCTGAAAAATTGAGGACATCCAGCATGGATTTAGCACAGGTGAAGGTGATTGATGTTTGAGCTTGAGAAATCCAAAGTTTTGTTTCATGTGTGTCTCTTCAGTGCATTGAATAAGCATTATGCAATATTCATAACATGCGTATGGATTACACCACAATAAGGGAGTGGAAAGGTGATGTCTGTGCCAATGGGCCACCCCTGTGGGAGGCCACGCAAGCCATATATCGTAGCACTACATATGAGACTTTGTTGACAATCCTGTCAGCTGTGACCATGGAGTCAGGACTTGGGGTTTTTAATGCGATTCACTTGTCTGATTAAGACAGGGACTTCCAATTCAGCATCTAAACAACTCAATCTATAATTCTCCACACATCTCCATTTGTTTCCCCAAGGTCTCTCGACTTTCTCTCTCTCAAAACCCAATCAATTTAATCCATCAGTGCAGCTCATCAACGCAGACAAGCAGGCGTACAAACTGAAAGTGTCTCATCTTTAATATTCCTCTGATAGCGCTTCAGTCAGTAACAGCTCACCCACTCATCTTGTGTACCCCAAAATCCCAGAGGAACTGACAAAATAGACATGCCAAATACCCTCCCAGTTACATTTTCAGAGCTCTTTATTAATTCATATCACTTTTTATTCATATGGGCAAAATCTAGAACATTGATTTTTCACTTGGGGTATATCCTAAGAGGGAGGCTGATATATTTCGTTGTATTTTTTTCTGACCAAGGGTATAATTACATCATTATTATGCATTTGGATCTTAGAAGATTCATGGCCGAGCTATCGCGTGCTTGGACATGCTCCAGAAATACCCTGCGTAAAAATGATAAAACGCCAATTGCATTCAAAATGAACTTATTTTGGGGAGAAAGCACATGTTTCTCTATCAGTAGCAGAACAAACCCAATCACACCATCAATTTGGCTGGCTATAAAAGCAGGTTATGTTGCTTTATTGAGCATCCAAATCTGTTCGCTGCTGCTAGAGTAAAAGGAGTCGATAGATGCCAAAGGGAAGCTGTTGGGAATAGATACAGGGAAGGCAAAACATCTGGCCTCTGGTTTTATTTAGAACCTGTTCACCTCTGGGATTATTTTTTAGTTCAGGTGGTGAGGGATTTCGCCTCCTTGTGGACCAACTGACAACAGTGAAGCAGCACCTGCATGTATGTGTATTGAGTGAGATTAATAGAGCAAATGCTCACTTTTTGTTTGAGTTCCTGCTTTATAGATGCAGTGCTGTACAAATAGAGCAGCACAAACAGATATGTTAAAGAATTTTTTTTACCTAACCTGGGACGGGATTACAGTGAAGCATTTACAATGGAAGTGAATGGGGCCAATCCGAAACCATTAAAATACTCATCGTTTTAAATTTATAGCCAGAAGAAATTAACAATATGCATGTTAACATGATTTTAGTTTGATAAAATTGCTTAATAACCTTTTCTGTGTAATGTTTTAATTTTACAACTTCATTGCCATGGCGAAGTAAAGCCAAAAACCGGTTATCCTGGTAAATGTAAACAACTTCACAGCTTAAATAATACAAACGTTTAAATAGAGGAATGAACGGAAGTGCTTTTATAAAATTATAAACTTCACATATCTGCATTTAAACCCTCCAAAAATTGGCCCCATTCACTCACATTGTAAGTGCCTCACTGTAACCTAGTGTTACGTTCCTGTGTTGTCTGCCCTCTGTTCTCTGTTTCACTATCACGTTGATTTCACGTTTCCTTGTTGTCTGCTCCGTGTTTTCCTTTTCACCCGTCACCGATCCCGCTCCATGTCACGTTTTCCCTGTTGTCCGCCCTGAGTTTCACTGTCCGTGTGTTAAACTACATTTCCCACAATTCCCGGCCTCCCCCACTGCCTGCACTCATCATTGTTTTCACCTGTGTCTCGTTCAGTCTCCACTTTGTCTGTATTTAAACCTTGGTTCTTTGTTTACTCTCTGTCGGTCGTTGTTTGGTAATGTTTCGTTTCTTGCATGTCATCAAGCCTGGTCCGTGTTCCCTACCCGAGTTCAGAGTTTGTTGAGTTTGTTTCATCGTGTTTATTTCTGTCTCGTTGTGTATCAGTTTCCTGTTTTCCCCTCGTGGACTTTTCTTTGTGTTTACCTTTTGTTTCTTATTTGTTTATTCTTAATAAAATACCGCGTTTGGATCCGCACCTCTGTCTGTCCTGTCCTGCTTCCACACCCAGAATAACAGAACGACCGACCCACCAATGGATCCAGCGGTCCAGCAGGCTAACTACTGGCTGCTCAGCCTGAGGCAAGAAGGCCGACCTATAGAGGACCACGTCCGCGACTTCATGGAACTGGCGAGTGTCGCGGACTTCCCTGAATCCTCCCTTGTGGCCTTCTTCAGGGGTAATCTGGACGGTACGCTTAAGGAGCGGTTACCACCGGCGACACGCGGTTGGACACTCCTGAAATTCGTGGAGGAGACCGTGCTGGTCTGTGGCTTGCCATTCACTGTGGGTGTGACTGAGGAGGACCCAACCTCTCCACCCACTGTGGTGACTCCCCAGTCGTCCGTAGCGTCTCCTGTCATGCCTGCCCCACCTGCCAGCGAGCCAACCCCCATGCCTGTCGTTCCCCATGAGCCTGCACGGTCCACTTCGTCTGCCCGGAGGAGGAAGAGAAGACGGGCTTCCGCCTCCCGGCCCACGCCTGCCCCGGTCTGCGAGCTTGAGCCCACGCCTGCCCCGGTCTGCGAGCCTGCGCCCACGCCTTCCACGGTGAGCGAGGCCTGTAGCCTCGACCGTCCCTGAGCCAGCGCCTGTAGCCTCGACCGTCCCTGAGCCAGCGCCTGTAGCCTCGACCGTCCCTGAGCCAGCGCCTGTAGCCTCGACCGTCCCTGAGCCAGCGCCTGTAGCCTCGACCGTCCCTGAGCCAGCGCCAGTAGCCTCGACCGTCCAAGAGCCAGCGCCAGTAGCCATGATCGTCCAAGAGCCAGCGCCAGTAGCCATGACCGTCCAAGAGCCAGCGCCAGTAGCCATGACCGTCCAAGAGCCAGCGCCAGTAGCCATGACCGCCCAAGAGCCAGTGCCAGTAGCCATGACCGCCCAAGAGCCAGCGCCAGTAGCCATGACCGTCCAAGAGCCAGCGCCAGTAGCCATGACCGCCCAAGAGCCAGTGCCAGTAGCCATGACCGCCCAAGAGCCAGTGCCAGTAGCCACGACCGTCCAAGAGCTAGCGCCAGTAGCCTTGACCGTCCAAAGGCCAACGCCTGTGGTCGCGCCCGTCCAAGAGTCAGCTCCTCTCGAGCTTCCCAGTGCTCCACCTTCCGAGCTTTCCAGAGCTCCGCCTTCCGATCTTCCTAGTACTCTGCTTTCTGAGCCTTCCGAGCTTTCCAGAGCTCCGCCTTCTGAGCTTCCTAGAGCTCCGCCTTCCGAGCCTCCCGAGCTTTCCAGAGCTCCGCCTTCCGAGCTTCTTAGAGCTCCTCCTTCTGAGCTTTCCAGAGCTCCGCCTTCCGAGCTTTCCAGAGCTCCACCTTCCGAGCTTTCCAGAGCTCCGCCTTCCGAGCTTTCCAGAGCTCCGCCTTCCGAGCTTCCTAGAGCTCCGCCTTCCGAGCCTCCCGAGCTTTCCAGAGCTCCGCCTCCCGAGCTTTCCAGAGCTCCGCGTCCCGAGCTTTCCAGAGCTCCGCGTACCGAGCTTTCCAGAGCTCCGCCTTCTGAGCTTTCCAGGGCTCCGCCTCCCGAGTTTCTCGAGTCTTCCAGGGCTCCTCCTCCCGAGCCTCCCAGGGCTCCGCCTCCCAAGTCTCTCAAGTCTTCCAGGGCTCCTCCTCCCGAGCCTCCCAGGGCTCCACCTCTCAAGCCTCTCGAGCCTTCCAGGGCTCCACCTCTCGAGCCTTCCAGGGCTCCGCTCCTCAAGTCACTCAAGCCTTCCAGGGCTCCACCTCTCGAGTTGCTCGAGCCTCCCAGGGCTCCGCCCCTCAAGTCACTCGAGTCTTCTAGGGCTCCGCCCCTCAAGTCACTCGAGTCTTCTAGGGCTCCGCCCCTCAAGCCTCTCGAGCCTTCCAGGGCTCCACCTCTCAAGCCTCTCAAGCCTTCCAGGGCTCCACCTCCCGATCCTCCTATGGCTCTGCTCCCAGAGACTCCAGAGCTTCCTACGGCTCTGCCTCTCGAGCCTCCCACAGCTCCGCCTCTCGAGCATCCTACGGCTCCACCTCTCGAGCCTCCTACGGCTCCTCTCCCAGAGACCCCTGAGCCTCCTACAGCTCTGCCCCAGAGCCTCCTACGGCTCCGCCTCCAGAGCCTCCTACAGCTCTGCTCCCAGAGACTCCAGAGCCTTCTAGAGCTCAGCCCCTCGAGCCTTCTACGGCTCCGCCTCTCGAGCCTCCTATGGCTCCGCCTCCTACGGCTCCGACCCCTGAGCCTCCTACGGCTCCGTCTCCTGAGCCTCCCTTGGCTCCGCCTCCAGAGCCTTCCAGGCCTCCGCCTCTAGAGCTGCCTACGGTGCCACCGCCCTCAGCTCCACCTCCTGAGCTTCCAGAGCTTCCCTCAGCTCTGCCTCCTGAGCCTTCCTCGGCTCCACCTCCTGAGCCTTCCTCGGCTCCGCCTCCTGGGCCTGCCTCGGCCCGGCCTCCGGGGCCTCACTCGGCTTCGTCTCCCGAGCCTCCCTCGGCTCCACCTCCTGAACCTCCCTCGACTTCGTCTCCCGAGCCTCCCTCGGCTCCACCTCCTGAACCTCCCTTGACTCCGCCTCCTGAGCCATCCTCGGCTCTGCCTCCCGAGCCTCCCTCGGCTTTGCCTCCCGAGCCTCCCTCGGCTCCGCCTCAGAGGTCCTCCTTGGCTCCGCCTCACGCGGCTCCGCCGGCCTCCCCAGTGGCCACTCCTCCTCCCAGGCCCCCTGAACCGGCCCTTGCCTTATGGCCAGCCCCCGGGCCATCTAAACCTGTCCCTGCCCGGTCAACACCTCCAAGACCACCTAAACCTGTCCCTGCCCGGTCGATACCTCCCTGGCCTCCTAAACCTGTCCCTTTGTCCCCCCAGGGACTGCCTAATTGGCCCCGGGGACTGTCTCATTTCCCTTTGTGCCCCCGTGGACTGCCTAATTGCCCCTTGTGCCCCCATGGACTGTCTCATTTCCCTTTGTGCCCCCATGGACTGCCTAATTGCCCCTTGTGCCCCCGTGGACTGCCTAATTGCCCCTTGTGCCCCCATGGTCTGTCTCAGTGTCCCTTGTGCCTTTTTGGTCTGTCTCTGTGCCCCTTGTGCTCCCTTTTCTCTGTCTGTGTTCCCCCGGGTCTACCCCTCACTCCTTGGGTCTTTTGTTTCTGTTCTTCTGTGGGGGTTTTCTTTTTGCTTTAGGACCGTCTGGAATCCGGTCCTTTTAGGGGGGGTTATGTTACGTTCCTGTGTTGTCTGCCCTCTGTTCTCTGTTTCACTATCACGTTGATTTCACGTTTCCTTGTTGTCCGCTCCGTGTTTTCCTTTTCACCCATCACCGATCCCGCTCCATGTCACGTTTTCCCTGTTGTCCGCCCTGAGTCTCACTGTCCGTGTGTTAAACTACATTTCCCACAATTCCCGGCCTCCCCCACTGCCTGCACTCATCATTGTTTTCACCTGTGTCTCGTTCAGTCTCCACTTTGTCTGTATTTAAACCTTGGTTCTTTGTTTACTCTCTGTCGGTCGTTGTTTGGTAATGTTTCATTTCTTGCATGTCGTCAAGCCTGGTCCGTGTTCCCTACCTGAGTTCAGAGTTTGTTGAGTTTGTTACATCGTGTTTATTTCTGTCTCCTTGTGTATCAGTTTCCTGTTTTCCCCTCGTGGACTTTTGTTTGTGTTTACCTTTTGTTTCTTATTTGTTTATTCTTATTAAAATACCGCGTTTGTATCCGCACCTCTGTCTGTCCTGTCCCGCTTCCACACCCAGCATAACACCTAGATTTGTTTTTAGGTTTTTGTTTTTAGAGGGACAAGTTATAATCAACATAATGCCTCAAATGCTGCTGACTGAGTTTAACTCATATTGAACCTGGAATATTCATTTAAGTAGTCTTTTTGTGAATCCAACTTTTTCTTCTGAAGCCTTGTGATCACTATGTGTCACATAAAGAACAAAACTGAAGTTGTCATTTACTCTCAAATCCAATCAGATCACTAAATCAAATATGGTAGCCATGTCAAAAAAAGCAGATCACTAACCTTATCAAACCTGGAGTGATTAAGGTGAGTAAATATTGACTATGAATACCTTAAATGATAACTTTTTTGGTGTAACCGAATATAGATAGGTTGAATCAATCATATTAATATTAATTATTTGTGACTAGAGTGCAGAGTCTCTGGCACGTTTCAGGTGTTTAGCTGCTATCAATGTGCAAATTTACACCAAATCTCACCATTTCTGTTCTACCCACTCCCAGCAATTGTTACATCTCTACCCAAAGACCACTACAAAACCTATCCCATCTGAAACACACTCACTGGCTAGTAACCCTGTCCTGCTCCAAGGTCAAGTGGAGCAAACCACAGATTGTGGGATTCTGGCATTGGGGGGGGGGGGCATGACCATTGGGAGGACACTTAACCTAGGGAGATGCAAAATCGATTTGGTTTCACTTATCGGAGTCTGGTAAGAGATGAGTTGGGGGGTATCCATAACAGATTCAGAACAACCCTCCTGCTGAGAAACTCACCTCAATTTCCACAGAGCCGTGCTCCTGCTCTGCTTAACCAGAAGTGAGCACCAGTTTTTTATTTTTAAGAAGGAGGAAAGGCAGCAGGCCTCTACTGGGGTTGGCGGGAGGTTTTATTGCAAGCAGCTACGGGTGATGACATCGGCCCATGTGATTGAGAGTGAGTAATCATGGGTGTCATGCCCGCTCTCAATAAAACCTGCGCGCACAAAGCAAGCGTCTTTTTGAATGACATTTTCTTACAATCTGCCATATGAATTCCGGGAAGCCTATAATAGCTTTTTATTTTTGTGCTGGATGCTTGTAAGCACTAAGTGTGTCTGAATCAACAGGCCTTTCCACCTTCATACGTTTTCTATTCATATATGAAAGAGAAATCAATCTTCAAACCATATAAATACATTCATTAGACAGGAACAGTGTGGA
Organism: Xyrauchen texanus; assembly: GCF_025860055.1. NCBI lineage: Eukaryota > Metazoa > Chordata > Actinopteri > Cypriniformes > Catostomidae > Xyrauchen > Xyrauchen texanus. The sequence goes on along the minus strand of NC_068318.1, from coordinate 14,986,633 downwards.
TTTAGACAAGATGATTTGTTTTGCTCGGCGAGAAAACTGAGTCATTGTAGAGGGGCGTAAATGTTAAACCCTAAGCCACTGAGCCATTTTGACCAGGTCAAATGTTGAGTGTTGGGACTAATGATTTCCTTCTACACCACATCGAGGGCTGTCACTCAGCCCCACTCTAATGCAGACATAATCATAGCGAGGTGATGAGGAACTTTTCATGTTTAATTAATAATGCTAATGAAACTTAATTAGCACGGCTAATGAAAAATGCATTCAAATGAGAGATGAGCTTTATCCTTAAATAACAAGCCTCCTGCACTGGATTTTGTGTCCTATTACATGCTAATTAGACTGCACTGGGGACTGTTAATTTAACAAGCCCACATCATTTTAATCTTCTCCGTAGTGGAGGGGGGCAGGACTATGTGTGAGAGAGAGTATGTCTACGAACGAGTGCAAGTACAAATGAGTGGAAAGGAAGACAGTACCACAGCCAGACTTATGTCCAACAATCTGTGAGGTTGATAAATTTTTTTATGTTAAAATACTGTCATCTGTCCCAACTTAATATGCAAAGACAATCTGACAAGCCCAGAATGACAACACTGACTCAACTAATGGTGTGAGTTTGGGGTTGGACAACTCCAAATCTTGGTCACCCTCTTTCGGATGAGACATTAAACCAAAGTTCTGACTATCTGTGGTCATTAAAAATGCTAATTCCCAAATTCCCCTATTGGACCTTATCAATCATGGCCTCCTAATAATCCACATCCATTAATTGGCTGTATCACTCTACTCTCTCCTCTCCACCAACAGCTGCTGTGTGGTGAGCGTACTGGTGCACTATGGTGGCTGTCGCATCATAGGGCACCTTATCTAAACTTAACCAATCAGCAGAGTGTGTAAACATGATAGGTAGATGTTGTGTGTGACAGAAGCAAGTAATTGTCGCCGTATTAGATGGAAACGATGTCCAGTGACGTCATTGGCTGTAGTGAAAGTCAGAGGAATTCAAACAAGTGTATTCGCACGATATCATACAAATTAGCCAAATTTAGAAATGTCGATTTCGCCTTCAGAGTGTGTTGCATATTGTATACAAGAAGTCATACGTCAAATGAGTGGGATGTCTGAACACGCAGTCAATTTGTGGACACTTTACTATTCTGTAAGGCCACAGGAGCTGAGGAGCAGTTCGATTTCAAATGCTGAATTTAAACAAATGGCTAGAACCTTAAATCAGGCATCTCTTTTTTATGTTTTATTGCTATCGATACCCAGAAACGTGTTCCTAATGGTTAAATTGTACTTCACTAGAGTAAATTATGTTTGTGGTTGTTGTTAGGGGCTGATCACACCAAATGCATTTTTGTGTCGAATGGGTTTTTCAATGTTTCATTTTTATGTAAACATACACTAGACTGACGTCTTTGAATGTTGCATAAATTTTTGCTGTTTCTTTCAGTGTCTTGAGTGAGTGGCACATTTTTAGACACTGTGTCAGGTGTAATGATGGGAAGTAGGAGAAGGTAGACAGGGTTGTGGATCCAAATGCGGGTTTATTAACAAACTGAATAAAATAAACAAACACATGAACAAAAGAACAGTCCTCGATGGGAAAATACAACTAAAGCACGGACGAACATAAAGACGCTACACGGGTTGGGGAAACATCCACGAAGGGGAGAACGAACACGAATTAACATCCAGGGAATAAGAAGACCAAGGGTGAACATCAGGGAACGGGAACAGCGAACGTGAAACGACATAAACATTCAACAACCGACAAAAGAACGGGAAAACAAGCGGGTTAAAATAGACCGGACTCGGTGATAACAAAATCACGAACAGGTGCGGACAATTACGCTGTGACAGCGGTGATTAGGAGTGAGGACGAAGGGAAGTGTAGTTCTAACAGAGACAGTGAAACACAGGTGGGCAACAAGGAAGACATGACAGGGAGCGGACAACAAAGAAGAGTGACATGGGACGCGACTGGCAAGAGTGAAACGGAAAACGCGGGGCGGACCACAATGAAAGGTAACATAAACGTGACAGTGAAAACAGAGAACACAGGGATCGTAACGGAAAACGCGGGGCGGACCACAATGAAAGGTGACATAAACGTGACAGTGAAAACAGAGAACACAGGGATCGTAATATAGCCCCCCCTCAAAAGGACCGGATTCCAGACGGTCTAAACAAACTTACAAACAAAAAACACAAAATGTTCCAGGCGAGGGGGCCTAGAAGAGGGGGAGAAAAGACAGACAAGGGACACAGGAACAGATCACGGAGGCACAAGGGACACAGAGAAAGGCTAAGGAAGCACAAGGGGCAATTAGGCAGTCCACGGGGGAAAAAAGGGAAATGAGACAGTTCACGGGGCCCTTAGGCAGTCCATGGGGGTACAAGGGGCAGACAGGCAGACTCTGGGGGTGTGTGAAGGGAACCGGGTCAGGTGGCCTGGGGGGCGTCCACCGGGTAGGGACAGGTTGAGGAGGCCAGGGAGGTATTGACCGGGCGAGGACAGGTTTAGGTGGTCTGGGAGGCGGCCACAATAGAGAGCCGTGGGAGGCTCAAGAGGCAGAGCCGAGGAAGGCTCAGGAGGCAGAGCTCTAGAAGGCTCTGGAGGTGGAGCCGAGGGAGGTGGTGCCGCAGGAGGTTTCAGATGCGAAGACCTGGTAGGCTCTGGGATCACTGGGGGCAGAGCCGTAGGAGGCTCGGGAGGCGGAGCCGTAGGAGGCTCGGGAGGCAGAGCCGTAGAAGGCTCAGAAGGCTCTGGGGGTAGAGCCGTAGGAGGCTCGGGAGGCGGGGCCGTGTAATGCTCTAGAGGCGGAGCTCTAGAAGGCTCTGGAGTCTCTGGGGGCGGAGCCGAAGGAGGTTCGGGAGGTGGAGCCGAAGGAGGCTCGGGAGGCGGAGCCGGGGGAGGCTCAGGAGGCGGACCTGAAGGAGGATCTGGAGGCGGAGCCGGGGGAGATGGCGCCGTAGGCGGCTCTAGAGGCGGAGGCCTGGAAGGCTCTGGAGGTGGAGCCGAGGGAGGTGGCGCCATAGGAGGTTTCAGAGGCGAAGCCCTAGAAGGCTCTGGAGTCTCTGGAAGCAGAGCCGTAGGCAGCTCGTGAGGTTCTGGGAGAGGAGCCGCAGCCGTAGGAGGCTCGAGGGGCGGAGCCCTGGGTGGCTCGAGAGGTTCGGAAGTCGGAGGCCAGGAAGGCTCGGGAGGCTTGAAAGGCGGAGCCCGGGAAGGCTCGAGAGGTTTGAGAGGCAGAGCCCTGGAAGACTCGAGTGACTTGAGGGGCGGAGCCCTGGGAGACTCGAGTGACTTGAGGGGCGGAGCCCTGGGAGGCTCTAGAGGAGCCCTTGGAGGCTCAAGAGGCTTGATAGGCGGAGCCCTGGAAGGCTTGAGAGGCTTGAAAGGCGGAGCCCTGGGTGGCTCGGGAGAAAGAGCCCTGGAAGACTTGAGAGACCTGAGAGGCACTGGCTCTTGGACGGTCCTGGCAACTGGCGTTGGCCCTGGGACGGTCATGGCTACTGGCGCTGGCTCTTGGACGGTCATGGCTGCTGGCGCTGGCTCTTGGACGGTCATGGCTGCTGGCGCTGGCCCTTGGACGGTCATGGCTACTGGCGTAGGCTCTGGGACGGTCATGGCTACTGGCGCTGGCTCTTGGATGGTCATGGCTACTGGCGTAGGCTCTGGGACAGTCATGGCTGCTGGCGCTGGCTCTTGGACGGTCGAGGCTACAGGCGCTGGCTCTTGGATGGTCGAGGCTACAGGCGCTGGCTCTTGGACGGTAGAGGCTACAGGCACTGGCTCAGGGACGGTCGAGGCTACAGGCGCTGGCTCAGGGACGGTTGAGGCTACAGGCGCTGGCTCAGGGACTGTCGAGGCTACAGGCGCTGGCTCAGGGACGGTCGAGGCTACGGGTGCTGGCTCAGGGACGGTCGAGGCTACAGGCGCTGGCTCAGGGACGGTAGGGGCTGCAGGCGCTGGCTCGCTGACTGTGGCAGGCGTAGGCGCTGGCTCGCTGACCGTGGCAGGCATAGGCGCCGGCTCGCTGACCGTGGCAGGCGTAGGCGCTGGCTCACTCACTGTGACAGGCGTGGGCCGGGAGGCGGAAGCCTGTCTTCTCTTCCTCCTCCGGGCAGATGAAGTGGAAAGGCAGGCGTGAAGGGACCAAGGCAGGCGTGAAGGGACGAACCACGGGCGAATGGAGGGTTACCACTGTGGGAGGAGTGGCAGGGTTCTCCTCGATGACGCCCACAGTGAACGGCGAAGCGCAGACCAGCAGAGTCTCCTCAATGAACTCGCGGAGCGTCCAGCCACGCGTCGTCGGTGGTAACCGCTCCTGGAGCGCACCATTCAGGTTGGCCTGGAAAAACGCCACCAGGGCGGAGTCAGGGAAGTCGGTGGCACTCGCAATCGCGAGGAAATCGCGGATGTGGTCCTCCACCGGACGGTTTCCCTGCATAAGGCTGAGCAGACGGCAGCTTGCTTGTAAAACCGCTGGATCCATTGTTTTGTTTCGGTTGTTCTGTAATGATGGGAAGTAGGAGAAGGTAGACAGGGTTGTGGATCCAAATGTGGGTTTATTAACAAACTGAATAAAATAAACAAACACATGAACAAAAGAACAGTCCTCGATGGGAAAATACAACTAAAGCACGGACGAACATAAAGACGCTACATGGGTTGGGGAAACATCCACGAAGGGGAGAACGAACACGAATTAACATCCAGGGAATAAGAAGACCAAGAGTGAACATCAGGGAACGGGAACAGCGAACGTGAAACGACATAAACATTCAACAACGGACAAAGGAACGGGAAAACAAGCGGGTTAAAATAGACCGGACTCGGTGATAACAAAATCACGAACAGGTGCGGACAATTACGCTGTGACAGCGGTGATGAGGAGTGAGGACAAAGGGAAGTGTAGTTCTAACAGAGACAGTGAAACACAGGCGGGCAACAAGGAAGACATGACAGGGAGCGTGTTCGGTGACACGGAAAACACGGGACGGACAACAAAGAAGAGTGACATGGGACGCGACTGGCGAGAGTGAAACGGAAAACGCGGGGCGGACCACAATGAAAGGTAACATAAACGTGACAGTGAAAACAGAGAACACAGGGATCGTAACGGAAAACGCGGGGCGGACCACAATGAAAGGTGACATAAACGTGACAGTGAAAACAGAGAACACAGGGATCGTAACATACAGGTTAAAAAGAACTTCAAATCTTAAAAACGCACATCTGCGTTCTGTTCTATTTATTGCGTTGTGTCTATCTTTTTAAGCGCAAGACTGCTTTACCGCTTAGTATGTCATAGGTCTGAGAACACATTCGGGTCAAATGAGATGTATTGTATGTCCAGTAATGTATATACAATATTCTAAATACTTACATAGATGAAGAACATACATACCTTCTGAACTTGAAGTAAGTTCATCATATTCAATACGTACTCTGAATGTACACTTAATTTTTCAGTTTTGCTTGTTGCCACTAGTGGCACAGAAATTCCTCACTTCACCTTTAAACATGTTTTTTATTTCCATCCTTTCCAACTTTTTTTCTCCACATAATCTGTCTGTGTAAACAGAGCATCTTTACCTTGTTCCTTTCAAATTTGACTAATTTCCTTTTCCCTGACGTGCCTAGCTATTGCGAGTTGGTACAAATCTGGTGGCAGCATGGCAGTTCACAGTTTATTCCTCCACGGAAGAATGTGGTAGACTGTCACACTGTGTCTGTCCTTCTCTCTGCTTCCCAAAAAGTGCAGCGACAGCCCAGCTCATCCGTGGAAAATGTTGTTACGCCCCGCAGGGAAGGACTTGTGATTGGGTGCCTGTTTGCATGATCCCCCCTTGAGCCCTGATTCTATCTCTGTATAGAGCCATAAGCTAGATCTGCATGTTTAGATACACATGACTCCAAGGTTTCTGCTTTCCCTAGAATTAATGCAGCTTATCACTTTAGCATAAGTGTGTTGTTGATATTATTTAAAGCTTCCTTCACCTGAATGATAATTAGACTTGTCACATGGTATGGAGTTTGCACCACTCGTGGTGTGATTTGTGCATATAGTGTGAAGTGTGTTGTCAGCTACTATAGCGTGTTTGTTTGAGTATCCCAATCAGCCCGGCATAGCAACATTGGCTCAACAAATTGTGTCAGTTTGGAGCAGGACTATCTGTTATTTCGAACAATGGAAGATCTGGAGAGGAGTGTTCTGGAGACCTGTTTGAAAACCAACCTGGTCTCATAGAAACCTTAATTTTTGCTAAATGATTTTTACCAAGTTCATTGCACGAATCGCAGCACTAGAGGTGCAATATATATATATTAGGGCTGTCAATCGATTACATTTTTTTAATCGAATTAATTACATGGTGTCCCGATTAATTAATCGCGATTAATCGCATTTAATCACATATACAAATATTTGCTGAGAATGCCCTTCACATAACTCAATATATAATGATTATACATATTTATATCAATATATAATTATACATAGTTATCTTTAAATATTTAAAAATTATATATATATATATTCAGATAATTAAAATGTATTACATTCCTGTAGCAGAAGAGTTAATCATTGATAAGATCAGTTGGATATTTATTATGAAGGCTTGTTTATGGACCCAGTCAATTTACACCTGCGTCAGACATGCTTGTGTAGCGTCTCAGGTGTGTTGCGTCATAAACTTAAAATGTTTAGGTCACTGTGTCAAGTTAAATATAGTTTAATACTCAATCTTTAAACACATCTCGAGATCCCTTAGATCGCATTTGCACTCCTTCAAGTGTTTTGAACGCAAGAACGTGACGCATGTTTGTGTTGTTCTGCCTACTGAAGTGTTTTCTTCACTGTATAAACTGTGTGTTGCTCATACAGCTGAAATTTAAATTACTGCCCTCTGGAGTAAACAGGTGGTACTACAAGCTTGCATTTCTCAGGATTCTTTCTTATTATGGTCCGGGGGCATGCGATTAATTGCGTAAATGTTTTTAACTTGTTATTTTTTTTTTTATTATCGCACTGAATTAACGCGTTAATTAAAAACTGGTTTTGATAGTTTATAGTCTGGAACATTTTTTAGAACATTCTAAGAGTCACTCAGCTGAGAACAGGGTAAGGCTAATTTAAGTTTGTGTAAAGACAAGGCAAATATATCCTTACAATATAATTTTTGTAATTCATTTGGTTGAATTGCTTTTTTCGTTTTTAATTATTACAGGGAATTTTACCGGCATTTTTTCTAAAGTAAGTTAAACAATAATTTTATAGAATTGGAATGTGTTAGTGTTCCAATAAAGCATACTGATGCTTTTCTCCTTGTATTGTGTATCTACTTTTAATATAAAACGTCTTTGTGCATAGAAATGATATGTTTTTATGTATTGTGGGTTAATTCCATGACTGCTGTCTATTATTTTGAATGGTGTGGAAAAGAAACTTTAATAAATATACGGATGGCTACCACGATTAAATTAATCACAATGAGTGTGTAGTATATGTGGGTATACTAGTGAATGTCATGTGACTGGGGGGCATAATATTTACCTCCAAGGCTTCTTCTCCCATAGTGTGAAGCAGATTTGCGATCTTTATATTCTCATCTTTGTCATTCGATCCTGTTGCCGTCATGTACAGCACAAATCGCTGCTCCCATCGGTGCCAGTTCTCACTGATATTACCCGTTAGCAGGAGGGGTGACGGGGGTTTGAACTGCTCCATGTTTATCTTCTTTGTGCTCTCATTCACGTGGTGCACTTCTGTATTTTTTCTATTTGCTGGTGAAGAAGCCTTGGGAGGTATATAACATGCCCCCCAGTCACATGACATTCACTAGTATACCTACATATACTACAGAGTGGCCATTAATTTGTTCTCCATGCACTTGTAGATGACAGGAGCATGAGAGATATTTGTGTTGGCACGCCTGGAAGTGTCATGACGCAGATGTGTTTGCAGCATCGGATCTGTGCAGGTATGCCATTAAGACAAATCCATAACAGTGTGAGTAATGCTTCACTTACAATAAAGTGTGTATGCTGTATAACACGTTTGGCTGCAGTTTTCCAGTGAAATGTCCAGCTGGAGGTGCCAAAAGCAGGTAAAATAGTGTCATATTCAGATGTAGTTTTAAGGTGAATTTAATAAATAAAACATACCTCCCTTACCTGAAAATGTTGTCTAAACCTAACCAATAGTGTTTAATATATATATATATATATATATATATATATATATATATATATATATATATATATATATATATATATATATATATTAAACACTATTGGTGTTATATATATATATATAAAACATCCTTACCTAATCGTGCCTTAAACCATTAGACTTAACTGAAACTAAAACCAAAATGACATTTCCTAAACAAATTAGAATTTTTTTTTTTTTCAGTTAAAACTTTCCAAAAAACTAAACTGAAACTATCATGCATTGCTTCAAAACTAACTTAAACAAAATAGAAATGATCATAAAAATAAATTCAGTTTTAAATATTTTGACTTGTGTATATTACAAAATAATTTTTGTTTCTTTTAACATCTTCATCTGTTGCTTTGCAAACATGTCATCTACTGGCCACGAGTTTCATGTGTGTGTGCCCACATTCCTTTATGTGCTCAATGTTTCAAAATAAATGGATTAGTTTGTTGAATTACATCATCCATTGCTGTTCAAAAAATAAAGGGATACATATCTCCACATTTGAAAATCCTTCTTGGTTGTTTTTACCATGCTGCTTGTCAGCCTAGCTACAGACTGCAGACCTATGTGCAATCCAGACTGCATAGGGAATAGTTGAATATAAGTCACATTACACAAAGTTGTCCCCTGCCAAGTAATTTAATCATCTGTGTTAACTGAAATAGAAATAAAAATGAAAACTAAAATATATTGATAGACTAAAATAAAAACTAAACCTTAAATCAATTGAACAACTAAAACTAAACTAAAACTAACAAACACAGTTGATACAATATCAGAAACTAAACTAAATAATCATTTGAAATTAAAACTTAATTAAATCCCCAAAACGATAACAATCTTGACCTAAACCTAACCAATAGTGTTTTAAAATGCAGAAGTAAAATGAAAAGCACATTTTCTGAAGCAACCACATCATTATGTGTCAGTTCTGTGCCACGTGTCAGCTTGAGTTTATGGCTGAACTTGAACCGTGGTCCTCCGACTCAGTCTAACGCCCTATCAGGTGAGCTGCTGCACAAGCAAATCAACTTGGAAAAAGTGTATACATCTTGGTGGGTCTGTAATACAAGTGTTAAAATTAGGGCTGTCGATTTAATGTGTTAATTCAGTGCGATTAATTTTACAAAGTGAAAAAAATTTACGCAATTAATCGCATGCCCCTGGACCATAATAAAGAAGAATCCTGAGAAATGCAAGCTTGTAGTATCACCTGTTCACTCCAGAGGGCAGTAAGTGAAATTTCAGCTTTACACAGTCTATACAGTGAAGAAAACACTACAGTAGGCAGAACGACACAAACATGCGTCACGTTCTTGTGTTCAAAACACTTGAAGGAGCGCAAATCCAAACTAAGGGATCTCGAGATGTGTTTAAAGATTGAATATAAAACTATATTTAAATTGACACAGTGACCTAAACATTTTAAGTTTATGACGCAACACACCCGAGACGCTACACAAGCATGTCTGACATAGGTGTAAATTGACTGGGTCCTTAAACAAGCCTTCATAATAAATCTCCAACTGATTGACAAATTCACTTGTGAAATGGATTGCTGTGAACTGTGTGCCAATGTTTGAGTTATGATCAATAATATGGTAGTAAACAATACATTGTATTCTAAAGCCGCTTTTTGTATTGTCTTATCAATGATTAACTCTTCTGCCACAAGAATGTAATGCATTTAAATTATCTGAGTATATATAAATATCATTTTTTATAATTATATATTGATATAAATATGTATAATCATTATATATTGAATTATTGTTATACGAGGGACTTTGTCAGCAAATATTTGTATATGCGATTAATCACGATTAAGTAATCGCGACACGATGTAATTAATTCGATTAAATATTTTTATCGATTGATAGCCCTAGATTCAACACATGGTTCGAAAGTGTCATAGAAGCACCTTAAATTTACAAGGTTGCTTCAGCAATTGCATTTTTCATCTCATTTGTTTGTAGGACATTATCAGTTAGGTTTAGGTCAGGGAGGTAGGTTGATTTAAAACTCGATGTAGCTTTAAACTTAAAACCTCATCTATATGGGAGAAACATTTAATTGCTCTTAGCGCCTCATAGTGGTAGTGAATATTTCACTTCAAAACTGCTGCAATACAGGAATGAACCCACGTAATGTGATTTTGCTAAAATGGTCCCACAGTCAAGTAATTTACATGAGATCAGGCTCTTGAAAACAGTGACTGTTTTTTCAGTTCTCGTTGGTGACACTATAGACAGTACTGTAGCTTCCTTCACTTGACTAATAATTAGACTTTCTTTTGCACAATATACCATTTGCACAACTTGTGGTATGTCTAAATGTGCAAAGCGTGTTTGTTGTGTATGTTATGTTGTGTTGTACATATTGTAGCATGTGTGTATGCTCATGCATGTTTGGGTGTGTGTGAAAGAAAAGGAGGGTGAGAGAGAGAGAGAGAGAGAGAGAGAGAGAGAGCATGTCTTGTTTGCACTCCCTTACATGGACAGCAAGTCTGGCAGAGGCCAGCGGGGGTTTGTGTGTTGCCATAGTAATATGAGGCAGGCTTGAAAGAGCAGTGCGTTTTGCCCAACAGGACATGTCTTAAATGGACCAAAGGAACACATGTGAATCGCTATTACTCTCTCTCGCTCTCCCTCGCTCTTTCAGAATTCATTGTCTTTATTTGTAGACTGTTCAGCTGCATGCAACATTTCTGCCAGCCTCTCTGGTTAATGTGCCTAAAATAATATACTTGTTTTTTCTTTCTTCATTTAATTTGATTTGTATTAATTTGATTTGTGAATATATATATATATATATATATATATATATATATATATATATATATATATATATATATACATATATATATATATATAGCTCAAGTCCTAATCAATGTGATGGACATTTCAACAAATGTTTCCAACATTTATCATGTTAATGCAGGTTCTCTGCTAAACTTTGTTAATATTTGACTTTAGCATAGTAGCGACATCAAAGCAAAAATGCATGCATATAATTAAGGCTAATTAGCTTTAAACCAAACAAGATTAGTTTTGTTTCTGCTTAAAGATCTTAAAGATTAAAAATGGTAACCTTAGGTCATGGCAATGGTAACTTCAAATGGTAACATCTAAATAAACAGTTTTTATTCAAGTGAAAACATTTATTTAATATGAACATTGAACCATCATTACGTTAGGTCACACCAACAAATAATTTTTAATGAGTCACATCTGGTACAAATAGCTCCTAAAAGAATTAACTGCACATTTTTAGAGTAGTTTTGGGGCGAATTCCAAACGGAAGTGAGCACCCCTATGCCCTACTCCCTCTGAAGGGCTGAGCCCTGGAAGTGGGACCTCTGGAGGGAACAGGGAACTCGCATCTCATGTATGGCCGTTTGGAACACCCTTGATGAAGGGAGTAATGAAAGACATACATCACTTCCACTTTATCTTCTCCTGAAATGTTACCATGACGATGCAGCACAGCTGTTCTAACAACTGGAATCTCTTATTTATTGCTGTTAATTTGTTGCAAAAAAATAGATAAGTGCATGGGTGGTCTTAATAATAAATAAATATTAATAAACCACATGGTTTAGACAAGCCTACAGGGAAAACAAATGGACCTTGTTTTCGAAGTATCTTTCCGCTTATGGCTGCCTACTATCTGATATATGAGGACGAATGTAAACTGTGGAGAAGTATCCATTATAAAAGGGCTCTAGTGCTTGCCCGAGCATTTGAACAGGTAATATATTTTGATTGACAATCTTGCTTTATGATATATACCGAAAGCACACCACCCAGGGTCACGTGATCATAAACATTAAAATTACTTCCTCAAAGTGACCATCACATGTACCCTTCGTTAACGGCCTTGTGGAAGGGCTCTTTGTAGAGTGTTTGAGTTGCTCGCTTTCATTTGAAACAACCCTTTGTGTGGGGTCCACGCTGTTTGAAATTCGCCCTTGGTCAGATTGGCTTCTATACAGAAAATGTGCGTTAGGCTATCAGGCTATCCATCACGTGAAATCACTCCACATACTGCAGGCAGACTTCTTAGAAATAAAATAGATGTTTTGTACTTGTCACAATATCCACCAGGTGTCGCATGAAATACTTGAGGAAGAGCTCATGCCCTCATGTCTAGTTAGGGACGCCTGCTGTGTCTTTTGTGGGTGCCTCATAAAGTATATCATGTGCATTTTAATTTATTACCTTGTTAGAAAATTCGCTCTGATAAGAAACTGCAAAGGTGACTGAAAGTGAGACTGATTCTAATAGTGTGTGTCCAATGTGTGGGCTGCTATATGCGTTTATTGCAGGGAGGCTACGAGTTCCTTGAAACATTGCATTAGGTTATTTTAAAAGATTATACAATTTCAGTGTGTTGAGCAAATGCATTGTTGTTTCGAAATCATGTCTAATATGGATATGCTTTATTAAATGTGCAGTAGGTAAAACTTTCATGTAATATTCGCCTTTTTTTGCCAATCTGTGAAAGGCTTGTAAAGCAATAAAAAAATGAGCCCTTCCTGGACATCTTAGGTTGCTTATTAAAGCCCGTAGGGTGATTTTCATGCAAAGGGAGTGGGTCGGTTTTGCCAGGAAAATCCAAAGGATGTGACGTTTATGCACACTCCCGAGAGCCTTACCTCAGTGCTTCTCTTCCGCTATTCAACAGCGAAAATTAATTGCAACACTAGGTAATGTTATCTTCGAGATTGATTCCAGGAAACGGCTGACTCCCAGCACAACACTGACTACTACACAAACTCTGAGTAAGCCAAGAAAACAATTTATCTACTGACTCCCGTCTGGCGATGGTCGAGCGAAAGCTAGAGTGAACATCGGCAGGGCATTTGATTCCTGGAAGGACTGGGGATCAAAACCGACCCTGGATTGGCATTCTTCTTTATGGGTTTTGGACTGGTAAGCTTACATAACTGCAAAGCATGTGAAATATAGTGCCATAAGGATTGATCTGTTTACATTTTGCTAACTTGATCTTGCCTGCAAACGCTGACAAATTGCAAGCTACCTTACTTCTTAACTTTCAAATAATTTAAACTATCTTCTCTTTCTACTAAAAGTCTGGTATACAGGATAAATTTAAGCATATACACTAGTTTCTTAATCGTAGTACAACATATGACATACAAAACATACAATAGAGCAACATAACAGTGCAGTGCAACAGTAAACTGTCTGGTATAGTTTGGTAGTATGTAGCTGTATGTGTGTATCAGTATGCTATGTTAGTTGATAAGTAGTTTTAGTTTAGTCTAAGTTTTAGTTAAGTTTGTAGTAAAACAGTCATAACGGTGTAATTTTAATTATGCTACCTCATCTGTCAGCATGATGCCGGTGATTGTTTTGGCCGATGCTCGCTCGCATCCTATGGAGTGTGTGCATACCCGCGAGCAAAAGGTAGCTGGCTGCAGTTCACTTAATGGCCACAGGTGTCATTAATAACAAGAGTTTCTGATTCTTAAATACTGCACCTTTAAATTCATTTGTGAATGCTTGTCTTATTTCATAAATTTCTGATGCATAAACCTTAGCTTAAATAAAAAAAAATTATTTAACTGCACATGGCCAAGTATTCATCATTACTGCCTATTATGTCAATATTATGTTACCAAACAGTTTTTAAATAAACCACCTTTTTTGCTAGTATAAATCCAGTTAACTTGGCTGTTATACATTAAGCTCTGGGGTTTTAGGCCACAGTGTATGTGTAAAATTCAGACATGGTTATTTCTGCCATGTGCAGTCATATAGCCTACTGTACATGAAAATAATATTGCATGCCATATTTTTTTATTCCCTATTCACAAATGGTTTATTTAAATCTCAATCAGCATATGTGATTACACCCCTTTGATTATACTTGGATACCCTTTGATTATCCTTGGATACTGCTACTGCTGGTGATTGACCTTTGCCTGTTTACCTGTTTTCATTATTATTAATAAAGCTGCACATGGATCTCAACTTCAATGACTCATCATTACACACATGGTTCAAACATGGTCCACACAAACTGGTGAGACGTAACTTAATTTGTTTAGACTACTTGTTACCATTACAAAACTGTGTAGAGAAAAAAATGCTGCAAAATTAAACAACTTCTCAAGATATGGCCAAAAGTTAATTTTACTGAAGTAAAAGTAAAAATTCTCATAAAAGTTCATTTTCATCTCACAAAAGTTAATAAATGGCTTTTATTGAAATTATTTTTTAGTTTATCTTCAGTTTATCAATGTATTTTAATTAGATCAGATAATGTTGATAGAAGGGGATTTTTTAATTTATCAAATGATTGAATTAAAACTAAATTCTTTATTTTATAATGAAAATAGAGCCTGTAACACGTTCAAGCTCAGAGATGGAAGGGAGGCGATGGAGATCAGTGATTCAGTCAAGTAAGGCTCTTTATTTCTCTGCCTTCAACACTCTGCGTACACTGTTCTTGGTAATTTATCAGTTTAATCAGATCAGTGTAACACAAACTTTGTCAACATAAACTTCTCTGAGTCTTCTGCTTCACAATAACATAAAACCCTCAATAAGACACACCACTCATGTCGTTCTCTCTCTAGTTCTGTTGGTGGCGTGGCCGTTTATATGCCGCTCTCCCATGCTTACTGGAATTAGAGTCAGGTGTTAAGATATAATTTAGCTCAGGTGCAAGCAGCCTTAAAATCTGAATTCAGGCCAATTAGTCCCCAAAATAAGCAGATGGGTGAGGCGGGAACTAACTGCGGCCTCTACTCTGTTTTGTTCCTCAAAATTTCATCAGCAGGGTCACCATAGTTTATTTGTGAATATCCCCATGCACACACTTCATCTTCACTGTTTTAGCTGTGCCCAATGCCTCGTGTTGAACCAAGCCTTGGTGGACCGTGGTTTGATTACAACCTGTGTCAACCAATGCTTGGTGAGTACACCCCTTGATCCTTACACCGGTAAGGTACGTTCCAGCCCGGTCGGGGGCAGCCTGCAGGGTGTCCGGGATCTGGACCACTGTCCCCAGCTCAATCACAGGGCATTGATCCCAGAAGTGCCCCGGATCCCCACAACCCCAGTAGGCTAGTCCAGACGCCATGCCCACACCTGCACGGAAACTGGCCTTGGAGCCGGATCTCCTCGCCTCTGCGGGGCAGGGATGGGCTCTGGGGAGTGACCAGAATGAGAGGGAAGGGGGGAACACATGGGGGAGGGGGGGAGCGAGAGAGAGAGAGGGGATGGCTCTTCTGCCCTCGGGTACACCACCATATGGTCCTCCAGGAGTTGGACAGCTTACTCCAGCAATGCCAGGCAGTGGCACTGGACGCAGTACAGCGTTCCTTTTGGCAGATGAACGGTGTAATGGGAGTGCTCGATCAGTACCACCTGGTCGAGCACTTCCACAACATCGTGGTTTCCCGCCAGCAGCCATTTCCGGCATGCATCTCAGAAACGTTGGGAGAAGGCAAATGGGCGGTCGGTCTTCCCCAGCTTCAAAGACCGGAAGAGCTGGCGCTACTGTTCCGGACTATGACCCACCCGCTCCAGGATGGCCTTCTTCAGATCATCAAAGGCCAGTAGGTTAGCCGCTGGCAATTGTTGGGCAGCAAGCTGGGCTTCCCCAGACAACAACGGAAGGAGCCTGGCCGCCCGCTGGTCACGAGGCCAGCCCCAGATCTCGGCGGTCCGCTCAAAAAGATCGAGGAATCTTCCGGCACCATTTTCAAGAGCATGGGTGGGGGAAGGGGGCAGTAGTTGTCCGGGGTCATGGCTGGGGCCCTCTCCTGGCCGAGGAGGCTACGGATCATCCACTCTCCAGGCATCATGTCCTCTGATTAGCTCGAAGGATCTCAAAGAACCAGTGATCCTGGTCTTGGTGCAACTCAAGCAGGGATTGTTGGTGGCTCTGATGTAAGCTGGCGAGGGACTGGAGGATCACGGCCATCTGGGAGGACTCCATGGGGCGTACCAGCGACACCAGCATAAAATGTTCAAGCTCGGAGATGGAATGGAGGAGACGGAGAGCAGTGATGCAGTCAAGTTGACTCTTTATTTCTCTGCATTCAACTTTTCTCAGTTTAATCAGATCAGTATAACACAAACTTTGTCAATTGAGTCTTCAGCTTCACAACTGGTACTTAGTCAACATAAACTTCTGAGTCTTCAGCTTCATGATAACATAAAACCCTCAATTTGACACGCCACTCACTGGTCACTCGTGTTGTTCTCTCTCTGTCTGTTGGTGGCGTGGCTGTTTATATAAAATTATATAATTCCAGTGATCTCTCCCCATGATCACTGGAATTAGAGACAGGTGCTAAGACATAATTTAGCTCAAGTGCAAGCATCCTTACCGCTTTTTCTCTCCGGACAGGCACTCGACCACGCCCCCACTGCAACAGAGTCATATGTCATGTTACAATGTGCCTATGGGACACGTTTTAACATTACACTTTCCTTCTTTTCAGGTAGATGGCAAAAAACGTAAATGCTGTATTCATGAAACTTGACCACATATTTGCACCAGACGTGAAAAATTAATGTGAAAAAAGAAAAAGAAATTTGAACCCTCTTGCCAAAACCCATAAAATGCCATGCTCCTTATAGAATGGGCTTGAATAACCAAAGGCGAAGGTAAACCGCTCGATTTGTAAGCACTTGAAACTACATCAGTAAGCCAATAAGACAATCTTTGCCTGGACACCGAAACACCCCTCTTGTGACCACCAAAGCACTCCAACAACTACTCTGACTTATGCCACTGACTAGTACGATGAACTTAAACTCACAGTGCCTGAACTGGGCAAAGCATATACAATCTTTTATGCTCCTCCAACTCAAATAGTAGAGGATAGAAAGCCTGAAAATGATTAGTCTGGGAGCGAAATGATGGAGAAATGGTCTTAACACCACTCTTAAACACCCTGGCTCAAAATCTATACATAAGGGAATGACCAACAGGGCATGCAAATCTTCCTTTAAAATGATGCCAATGCAACTAGCAGGTCCATTTTAAGAGTCAGAAACTTGTCAGCGAGTGTTTCCAAGGGCTCAAACAGAGAACCCGAAAGCACCTCTAAAACAATAGATAAATTGCATAAGGGAACATGGATGGGACAACAATGTCTAAACCTGCACACCCCACACACAAAAAAGAGACAAGAAAATGACTACCAACAGAGACTCCATTGATAACGCTTGCTCAGCCGCTATAGCGGCAACATAGACTTTAAGAATTAATGCTTTAAAGCTTCCTAGTTCATGGAGTCCTAGGATTCAGAATGGTATCAACCACGGTGGGGATAACCCATCATTCAAAAGAGTGCCCCATTGAGGGGCCATACCAATAACAGTTTCACTTTCTCCAGGCATCAAACTTTGTCTGGACAGGAGGTCCACCCCAAATTCAACTGGCCTGGGACATGCACAGTTTGTAGAAACAGCACATTGTCCTGTTCCCTCAGAAAAATGCAACGTGCCCATCTCAGCATGGCATGAGTATGTACTCCTCATTGGCGATTGATATAGGACACCACTGTCCTGTTGTCCAATTGGATGAGGACATGGCTGCCCTGAATCTCCGGGAGGAAAATTCTTAATGCCAGCAGCACCGTGATTATCTCCATACAGTTTATGTGGCAATATTGCCGTATTGCCGTTGGCCTGTCCAAACCCCATTGGCTGGATGGCCCTAAAATACAGCACTCCAACCCATGGAGGAGGCATCTGTTGTTATAATTTTGCGGCAACACACCTGTATCAACGGAACACCCGACATCAAAAAGGGAGGTCCGTTTGGTAGCACTCATGTGTCACTTTGAAGAGACGGAACGCATGTGTCAGTGGCTGAAGTCCCTTTATGGAGTTTATTCAGCACTGAAATAGTTATTGCATGCAATATCCCTGGGGAATGCCAAAAGCCTGTGAAATGTTCTCGCAAGAAGTACACATCCCACTCTGAACATCGCTATACACTGATGAAATGACAGAACACGAACTAGAGATAGACATGCCTGCATTGCACGCAAATCTAGCTCCAAACTTAGAAACAGAGTTTGTTGCCTTGACAACAGGACACTCTTTTCTAGGTTACATACAGCCCTAGATCAAATGGCTGAGAATGACAAGAATCTCGATGTTTGGCAACCAAACATGAGAGATAATTAAAAATGAGGAGCCTTGTAGCCTCAAGGACGTCAAATCCATGCATCCATGCATTTTTGTAAAAGTGTGTAGTGCCAGCGCCTGAGAAAGCACCTGTTCTTTATTCACTGTTACCCCTTTTGGGAGTAAATTCCCCAAATCAAAAATGGGGCTTCCCAAACAGAAAGGTCTAATGCAGGGGTGACCAATCCTGCTCCTGGAGAGCTACCTTCCTGCAGAGTTTAGCTCCAACACACCTGCCTGTCATTTTCAAGTAATCCTAAAGACCTTGATAAGCTGGTTCAGGTGTGTTTGATTAGGGTTGGATCTAAACTCTGCAGGAAGGTAGCTCTCCAGGAGCAGGGTTGGTCACCCCTGGTCTAATGGAACAACCCCATTGAACACCGGTGGAGCCCGTCTGAATTGAATTACATAACCATGTTTTACCGCACGAAGTACCCAGTTCGAAATCCCCTACAGCTATTGCCAAGCCAAAAGACGGGCAGACAAAGGGATTAATGCATGGCTCTTGCCTGCAGTGTGACCTGTAACCACTGGATGGTGTGGTTGGCTTACTTTTGGCAACTGTCCCAGAACCAGCGGCACAGCAGAGGGAAGCCTTCGCTCCTCCAATACTGTGGCTGGTTGAAGGGAATTTGATAATGTTTTTGCCTTTATTGTATTTAGGCATAAATGATGGGTGCTCTGAAATGTATCTACAGCAGGGACGCTGACAGAATAAACCTTTTCCTTGGTATTTGAACTGGGAAAAGTGTATGAACATTGTAGAGGAATGTTTATTTGAGAAAACTGGTTCACCACAATGGCCCCAGAATTCTTTATGGAGGACAACGTGTGGTGCTTATGTTCACTGTGTTTTATTTGTGTACACTTCTGTCCGATGAACATCAAATTCTGTTATGCATGTCTCGAAACCTTTGGTCAAGGAGAAAGAGGCCAAATTCGATCAGGCAATTATAAATTCAGGCTGTGGAATTGGAACAAGTGGGCATAACGCCTCGTGTTGAGAAATTGTGAGCCTCGAAAAGCGCAGCTGTCCCTGTCGGACCCTTGTAATGTTTGGCAAAAAACACATTCAAATTGCTATGATATCTACGTTGTATAAATGACGTCCTTACGTGTTCACCACTCAAAAGAGAGGATTAATAGTCCTCACTTTGACATGAGTTGTTGGAACAAACACAGGCTTAGACAAAATTGTGCACTGAAGAACAGAAAATCTGACTCGATGGCGCAAAGCGAGCAATTTAATGGAGCCTGTGATGTTCCACCAGCCAATAAATTGCCGTGATTGTACAAGGGCTTCAGGCCAGGTGACACTCAGGACATGTACCAATGCAATTACGCAGCTTGAGTTCCTATGAGAGGGAACGAGCGCTATGTAATGCTCATATTTATGCATCAATATAATCAGAATGTGCATACCAATTAAAACTGCTTTTAGTAACTGAATCACTAGAGGTTTATCGGTATGTGCTCAGTATACACACACAATAAATATGGCTTGTCCACATTTGACTTTGCTTTGCCGCTGCCTGCTGCATTTCAGTTGCGAGAGAGATTCACAGGTCAAGCACAAACTGTGAAAAATGAGTATAGCCTAATTAAATATTATACTATATATCAAAATGGAACGTGTGATAATTTCATACATTTATACTCATAGTCAGTGATATGAAGTCAACAATAGTGTATTGCCATCGCTGATCAATATCGTTTGATGTGCATTTTATTGAAACTGGCTAAGGTGGTCCCATGTGAAAAATTATCTCACTGGCACTAGCAATCTGTGCTGTTTCAAAGAATGAAACATGACTACCTTCTACTGATCATGTCTCTCCAGTACCGCCTAATGTTGCGTCACACTGCGTGATGTCACAGGACATTATGAACAATTCGTCATAGTATATTAGTCATGTTAATATTTCCATTGACTAATTAATTAAAATAACAAACAACGAAATGCATTCATACATTTGAGAGAATATCTGGAGGAGAGAACACTACCCTTTAGAAAATACCAGGAAAAAGAGAGAGCAATTCTCACTCAAGCTTCTATTTATCACAGGTCAGTGTTTGACATTCTAAATTTGCTAAGACAAGGAGCCGCCGCCAACGTGGGCTGACACATTTACAAATCCTCGCTCGATCAGAGATCTTTATTTAGAGAAATAAACAAGGAGCAACAATGCTGAAATGCAGAGGAATAAATGTGACCTTTTCCAAACGGAATCAAGACTGACATGCATTAAATTAATATCACAAATCAGTATGAGTGATTTGCTTATTTTGTACATAATAATTTTTGTGTTTTTGGGAATAACAGTGAAAGGGGAAGATGTACATTTGAATTAGATTAAAACGACAGTTTGTTTCTGCTCTAGATTTCTTTTTATCACCAGCCCATTAACTCCTGTCAGGTCTGTCATTCCCTCAAACTGCCTCGCTTTTTATTAAGCCTCTTGGCATGTCACACTGTACTTAACACAAACAAAGCTACAGAGGGAGGAATACACATCTGTGTGCTGTAAGTGGAGCATTACCGGGACTGGGGTTTTGCCTCAGTTTGGCATGTAGACCTCGGGCACAGAGTATGGATGGTCTCACATTTAGGCCTTAAGTGCAACTACATCAATGTGAACAGGTGAATGCACTTGTGCTGTGAAGTGGCCAGGTATGTGGCCCACTTCCCTGCTTAGACAATTCATATGTGTGAATGAGCCATGGATGAGTTTTGGTGCTCCAGTCACCAGTAATACACTAAGGTTTGGAGTTAAGCTGGTGTGACTCTGGCAGAGACTTAAATGGGAGGATTCCTGGTATAACCAGACTTGAGGTAACCCAATGACTAATTACACTAAAAGTTGGTTATAGCCATGAACAAGACTTTAAATTAAATTAAATAATTCTTATGGACCTATTTATATGGGGGACGCAAATGTGTCCAACACAGAAGTTCAGAAGATAGCAGAAGTTGGGTCATGTGTCTGGAATCAGTATTGACAACTGACAGCTGATAAAAAATAACTTATAAGTGGTATAACACTGTGTCCTAAATAGATACAATGCAGTATCTCTCTGTCCACATTGAATGCGAAACTGCTGTGCGACACAGCTCAGTAACAGCCAATCACAACCCATTTGATGTTTAATGTACTGTTATGAGAAGCTGTATTTTGGATCAATTATATTTCAAAGTTGGCAGGGCTGCCTAGTGCAATGCCGCAGAAATAATTACTAAGTGACTAACAAAATGTCCTATTACTTGTTGCGGTCAGCTAGGACAAAAAATATCTCCATTAATATGGAGTTAACTGTATGGTTAGGACATGGTATAATCAGACTGATCACACTGTGAGTTCAGCAACAGTAGGTCAAAATTGGTGAAATCAGTCTGTGCTCACCGAAATTCGAAATTCACTGTTCCCCAGTTGCCAAAGCTGGATCTGTTGGTGAGCATATGGGCACATGTCAGCTTCAGGTTCTAGGTGAAATGTTCACAAAGTGGCACCAAATGTTGTAAATTATATAAAACAGTCAACAGGAATGCATATTTTATTAACTACATACATTAACCCAAATTCCAATCCTAAACCTAATCATCAATGGAGTCAAATTTACATTTTAGAGCGAAAATGCAACCCCTGAAATGAGCTTACCATTCCTCCCTGGTTTCCATAGGACCAGAACCCATGTTTCGTAGGTTGTGCAGTAGCTCAAGAGGGAAAGGTAATCACAATTAAAATGATGCACAAATGTCTAATGGGGGATTGCGTTTGTCAGCAATTCGTTGATTGGTGTCGATTTCACGGTCCACTCTTAAAAATAAAGGTTATTTTTTGCCATGTTTGGTACCATGAAGAACATTTGGAACCTCAATGGAACCTTCCAATTGCACCAATTTTTCCCCTTTGGGGAATTAAAAATAGTTCTTCTATGTCATAACAGCGAAAACCCCTTTTAGGAATATTTATTTTTAAATGGTTAGTTCACCCAAAAATCATTCACTCACTCTCATGATATCCCAGGTGTGTATGACTTTGATTCTTCACCAGAACACATTTGAAGAAAAATGGAAAAACATGTTATCTCTGTAGGTCCTTAAAATGCAAGTGGATGGTGATCCAGCTTTTGAAGCTCCAAAATAACAGACAGTCAGCATAAACGTCATCCAGATGACTCCAGCGGTTAAATTAATGTCTTCCAAAAAATCATGATTGCTTTTTAAAAAAAACTCTTAACACATTTTAAAATGTGAAAAAATTAATTTTATGTACTGTTTAACTCTAAACCATCGCTTCCAATCAGCAGCAGTATGCGTGTGTGATGTATTCACGTTGGCGAGTGAGACACTCTAGAACCGAAGCAGGTGCGGCACACCCGACAGAGCAGCACCTTTTCAGCTGAGTAGAAGGAACACTGTTCAGAAGTATTGTTTGTTTTGGTTTAGATCTGTTCAACCAAGAAAAGAATGTAAGATTACGTCCATAACATGGCAACGTGAATACGTCAAACGGGAGACAGCATGAACTCCACCCTCTCATGAAGCTTACTGGAAGCGATGGTTTGAAGTTAATAAGTACTTAAATATTAAATATACTTATATATTGATTATATCACTTTAGAAGACATGAATTTAACTGCTGGATTAGTATGGATGACATTTATTCTGACTGCCTGTTATTTTTGGAGCTTCAGATGGTCTGATGAACATCCTCTTATTATATTATTATATTAAGTATTATTATACTTATATATTATAATGTATATTAAGTACCTTCTGAGCTAAGATATTTTTCTATTTTTCTTCAAATATGTTCTGCTGAAGAAAGAAAGTCATACGAACCTGGGATATCATGAGGGTGAATAAATGATGAGAGAATTTCAATTTTTGGGTGAACTAACCCTTTAAGAACTATGTAAAAACCAATTGCTGACAAAATGGGAATATATTTATTATTTTTAATTTATACATACCTAGCAACATTTCATTACAGTAGTCGTATAATAATCATGTGAAACTGATTAAATAAATTGAATTCAGTTAAATTCATTCAATTCCAATACAATTCTATTCAGTTAAATTTCATTCCTTTACCCAGTTGTGTGATAAAATACTGAGGTTCTGAAATCCTCATATACTATTAGCTAGGTGTTATGCATTTCTTATATGTTGTTAGAGGTAAGAGGTATGGTGAATTATCCAGGTGAAACACATTGTTAGTGGTTGAAGTAAGTCCTTTTTACTAGGAAAATTTTGTAAGGGTCTAGACAAGTGATCACCAACTGTGAAGCAGCAATTTGTTTACTTGAATATTCTAACTACTGCTCATAAATCAAAGCTTTGTATAAGAAAAATAAAATCTCTTCAGTATTTTTTTTTTATTTATGAAATTATATTCATAAAATGGGATTTGAAAAATTAGTTTGAGTGCTCAGAAATATTCTCTATGAATCTATACTGTCTTTCCAGCCAAATAATGAAATTAAACTTCATCTTATGTATTTTAAAGGATACATAACATGCATTTAATTTAGTTTTTAGAGATTTTTTTTTTTCCCAGTATTTATTATTAGTTTCTTATCAATACATAAATCATTGTAGTATGTCAGACTAAAAGCATTTACTGGAGTTGGAGAATGTGATGGCGAGCACAAGGTCCGGAACCTAAGCAAGTGTGGACATTGACAACTTGGAAAAATCTACAGTATCTTAACTCTCTGTCATCATTAAAACTCGCAGAGCACTTGTTGCCGAAAAGTGAGTGTGATAACCTAGCACCCTGGACAAATTTCCCACTGTGACCTATTGCTTATGGCCTCCTCCATCAAAGATTTTGAGAAAATTCTCTCCTGCCTTCTGATGATAAATGTTGAGTGCCCATGGCCAGACTGAGTTCGTTTTAAGTATGTAGAGTGCAATTACATATGGAAGCACCCAGTAACAATATTGAACAATATGTACTTTAATGTAATTATGTTATACAACAGCCTGCAATTACACTTTGTTGTTGTTGCCATTAATTATATTAATAAAAATGTATGAATTAGTATAGGCCCGCCTTTCGCCCAATGTTAGCTGGGATAGGCTCCAGCCCCCCGCGACCCTGTACACAGGATAAGCGGTTGACGATGGATGGATGGATGGATGGATGGAATTAGTATAGGGAACATGGGCTCTATAATATAAAGTGTTTCAGAGTGATTAAGTATCCACTGATCCCAAAGTTCCTATTGCATTTAATGGACTTTTAGTGTATGATATTGCAAGGCTGACACAACAATTCCTTGTCGGTACTGATTATACTAAATTCCACGAGTGCCATTGATGAGTTCTCAAAACACTGTTTAAAAATGACAGCCATTAGAGAGTTTCATTATGTCACTTTGGACTTGAAGCACTGGCTAAGGCCATTTTCAAAATGTTATACAGCTTATAGGATTTTGAGTCACAGATATATGGAATGTGAATTACTATGCATCTACTTAAAAACACATGTTAGACCTACAATATTCCACCAAATGTTGACCCAAATAGCCTAACAGAGTTGATTGAATGAACAATTTCATATTGAACAATGGAAAATGGTTTGCGCTTATATAGCGCCTTTTTAAACTTAGCGGAATTCAAAGCACTTTACACTGCATCTCATTCACCCATTCACACACCAATGACAGCAGAGCTGCCATGCAGTTGGGAGCAACTTGGGGTTCAGTGTCTTTCCCAAGGACACTTCGGCATGTGGAGCCGTGTGGGCCAGGAATTGATCCACCAACCTGCGATTAGTGGACAACCAACTCTACCACCTGAGCCACAATGTTGCTGATGTGTGACACATTCATAAATTATGTTGTTAGTATTATAGGCTTATTTTTTTCTGTTTGCTGACTTTATTTTTAGTGTTAGTGTTGTTTTATGTTGCCACTGGTGATGTAAGGAGCTATTATTTTATTTATTTTATTTTTATTTTTTTTCTCCCAATTTGGAATTCCCAATAAGTCCTCATGGTGGCATAGTGACTCGCCTCAATCTGGTTGAGACCGTCAACCCACACATCTTATCACTTGGCTTGTTGAGCACGTTACTGTGGTGATATAGCGCATGTGGAGGCTTCACGGCATCCACCGCTCCATCCACGCACAACTCACCACACGCCCCACCGAGAGTGAACCACATTATAGCAATCACGAAGAGGTTACCCCGTGTGACTCTTCCTTCCCTAGCCAGCGTCTTTACCACTCAGCTACCCAGGCCCCCTCAGGAGCTAATTCTTTTACTTAATGAGTTTTGTTGATTGTCATCGTTATTGAGGTTTTTGTGTTAAGAGTTGAGGTCTATTGAGTGTCTATGTCAAACAATTGTACACTTTGCCTTACCTTGCAAGACATACCTCTCTCTTCACAGGCAAAGATTGCAGTTAATTTCATGTAAAGTATGAATTAAAGTTACTGTATTGTGAATTAATAGCTGTCTGAACAAGAAATATGTAGTTCTCAAACAATCATTTTTGCATTTAGTAAACAAACAAATTTACATTGATTAAACAAAGCAATATAATTATTAAGACAGTCATTGAGACGCTACACAATGGTTAAAGACATCCATCTAGAGCATGATAATATAGTACATAGAAGAAGAAAAAACTATTGAAAAACAACGCAGAAACAGGGCCGCATTAACACACAGGCTAACCTGGGCTTACGCCCTGGGCCCCTGGCTACAGGGGGGCCCCTGTGTAAAACAAAATGCAGTGTCAACAGCTTCTAAGACCTTGAAATTGTGTGGAACAGCTATGTCCAAAGCTTATGTTAAAAAAAATATATATTTCCTTTACATTGATGTATTCTTACAAACCATCAGATAATTTGTATAGGTATTCCAGTTTTGTGCATAATTACTTTTAGTGGTGAGTAATTACGAGGCCAGATGCCACTCATTTTTCTTCCAGCACTACATATATTCTCTCTAAACAACAATCTCTTTTTAAATGTCAAAAACGCTTCCTTATTTGGTCTTTGCAGCTCCGAGCCTCTCCTGAACCCCAACCCCTGCCAAGCCTTAATAGCCTTTTCTCCAACCATAAACAGATTGAATATTTATACATCCTCTTCCTCTTCAAACCACTGTCTTATAAAGGACATTTCCAAAGTTCACTGTAAGGTCTGTCCAACTCTCATTCCTGCTCCCCGAACACCCACCCTTTCTTGCAGAGCTGTAGGGCTGCTAGGTGGGTCTAACGAGTCTCCATGAAGAGGGGGTCAGCCCATCTGGACATATTTGCATGGGTTGAAACTGCTGCAGGAAGGTGAGGGTAATGACTTGGGTATTTCAGTCTCTGATGTCTGGAAGTTGGTATTGTGTTAGCATAATATATGCTTTTGGAATACAAAATGGTACAGTTTATAGGCAAAAGAATGGATAGTAGTGGGCAACTACTACTCAAATTATCCACACTATATATCTTTATTTTACAGGAATAGTATAAATGTAAAGAGAGGAAATGATAGGGAGAAAAGGTGCAAAAGGATCAGCAAATGTTGCAAGCCAAATTCAATCTCATGTTGCTACATGAGAACCAAGTCTAAACTGAGCAGGTGTGTTAACCATTTGGCCATGGCTCAGGCAAATGTATAAACCAAGGTGTGATTAGAGTTCAGGTGAAATGTTGTCTCTGAAGGGTGCTGCTTCTGGCGAGGTGAATATAATGCTTTCGGCGGCAGATAATATGCGGACACTGCGCTCCCGACACTTTCCCAAACAACATCAAAGTGGAACAGATCATGTAAACACTGAGCACATTACATCAAAGCAGAAGACTTCATGTTTATACCCCCAACTCCCCTCTCTCATTCTCAAATACAGTGGCATTCTTGCATTTCACAGGGCCTGCCTGTATAAGCTTTTTTGTTTTAAATTTTATTTTTAGTATTTTATATTTTATTTTACCAGTCTCAGCAGACTGTTTGAGCTGCTGGTGAAACATTTTCTTTGTTTACAGAGAGATGACAATGAAATTGCATCAACTGTATTTTACACTTTAATGTTTACACATGCCCCAAATGCATGTGTAAACATTAAAGGAGTAGCTCACCCAAAAATGAAGATTCTGTCATTATTTACTCACCCTCAATGTGGTTACAACCCATATGATTTTCCTTCTTCTGTGGAACACAAAAGAAGATGTAACACTGCAAATAATAATAATAATAATAATAATAATAATAATAATAATACAAAGTATTTTTGAATTGTTTTCCAGTACAAAATATCTAAACCTTCTTAAATAATTTTACTTGAGAGGCAAAATAACAAGATATCTTGTCTTGTTTTTTAAGAGAAATCAAACAAAGAAGTTAATGCTTCTGCTTAAAACTAGAAAATACTATTTGCCAAATGGTGAGACAAACATGAATCAAGAAACCTGATTAAAATTAAAACAAGTGTATTTTTCTTATACAATTTGCAAATATGTTTTTTCTTGTTTTAAGCATAAACCCCAATAAATGCTTTTCTCTCTCTCTCTCTCTCTCTCTCTCTCTCAACAACACTTAATATCTATAGTCATTCTGCTTCTCAAGTAATTTTTCCAACTTTTAAGAATGTTTAGATATTTTTACCAGAAAATATGACATAATACTCAGGCAGGCAGTTTGGTCAGTCTCAGTAAACAGTAGGGATGGGCATTTTGGTCATGTTGCCTCCTTGAGAACACATCGAGTACTTGAGCGGCAAAGACATGTACATAACTGTATATACAATAACATGTCTGACAGAGCATGTGAGCGGAGCGGAGCATTGAGTGGAGCGATTATAATTCCACCTGAGTGGAGAGCGCATTTCTGAAGATTCCACTCCGCTCTCTCTTTCAGGCCGCTCAGTGATGCTCGGTCAACCCAAACTGTGCTTCATGATATGCTGGTTTGGGAATCTGCAAAATAAGCAATAGGCCTGAAGTTATGGTGCTCAAACATTGCTTTAGTGAAGCTGCAAACCTTATAGCCTATAATAATTGCAAAGTGTAACTCAAAGTTAAGAACGAGGAAACCGAAAGGGAGTGTGGAGAGACCTTGAGAATTAGCAAATATTCCTTTTGGAATCGTACACGTCACATTTCCGGAGAGCACGAGGATGTGCTAGGTGAACATGGTAGTGCAGCAAAAGGTAGGCTAGTAGACTACACTACTATTTGATAATAAATTAATAGATAAGTAAGGTATCTTGTTGTTTTGTCATCATGTCAGTGCAGCTGCCAGCTATATGTGAGCCCGGTTCTGCAGGGTTAGCAAACGTTAGAGCACCTTCAATTGAATATGTAAGCTTAATATTATTGGCAAAGCATTTTTCATTGAATCCCGGCAAACACACACAAAATCTCCCTGTATTAAATCCAATAAACATGTGTGATCTTGCAGATCAGTGTGTCATAATTTGCAGGTGGATAATTTTGCTTTCATTTCTCCATTGTACAATTGAGCATTTGATTAGTAAAGATTTCCTCTCGCACAGAGAATTTTGCGGAATTGTCAGATTTACTCGACCACTTGTTGCTTTCGATTTCTGCTGAAATTATGAAGTGGCACATAACTGCTGGTCAGTTTCCCAAAGCCAAATCCACACCTAACGAGAAGTGAAACGTAAAAAAAAAATGACTCTAGATTAGTGGTTGCAGATAACATCTTCGACATCGCTTGCTGCATAGAGAAAAAAGCTATAAATGATTGTACATTAGGAAAAAAAAACTTTTCTTAATCAAATGCAGTGTAATATGTGAATCAAATTATTTGTATTTGTTTTGCGATCATTAAACATGATTTCATATAATATATATTGGACAAAATCTCACTTTATGCCAGACAAATATTTTTTATTTGTTAAATCCATGGTTAAACCTTGCTGTATATAAAAAGAGCGCAAGCACAAGACATGATCGTAAGACATATGTTAATTCCAGATTCACTTTCTGCTACTATAAATACAAGGAAAAAAAGGAGGCATGTGGTATCTACTAATATAATAATTATTATATAAATAACCACAGTCCTTTAGATTGCATATGATTCGTACATATAAAATTGTAAAGAACATTAATAAAGCAACAACACTGAAAAAGAGAAAAACATGAATTGCTCTTTTCTGGATAACTTAATACACACTTTAAAACTGAACACAAAATAAGGATGAGAAATAGCTAATTTTAATTTACAGACACAAAGTCTGATAGCATTAAACCAGAAAGCTATTCATGTATCAAATCTACAGTATAATCATTCCATGGAGAGAACTGAAAAACAAATATGAATTTCACTTTTACTTTCAATATTTTTCCTGGTACCAGTCAACATTTTCATTATTGCCATAAATGACTCAAACAAACTTTAATGTTGAAAAGATTGTGGTTTTCTGGGTCGGTTGTGTCGGTTTGTGATTAAAGTAAATAAAGGTAATTTAGAACTGAAAACAAAAAAAACATTAAGGCATTATTTGAAGATGTTCAATGACATATGTGGTAACAGAGAATTATTTGACTGATAACGAAGGTCTGGTAGACCCGATAATCTAACAGCTGTTGTAAACCAGTCCAAAATAAACAGCACGATTTTATTTACAAAAACACAACAGTACAATCACATAATTTCTGATGCGTACATTACTAATCATTTGATAATTTAATAAATGTCGGCCTATAGTGTATATTTCACTTAGAG
Organism: Xyrauchen texanus; assembly: GCF_025860055.1. Lineage (NCBI taxonomy): Eukaryota > Metazoa > Chordata > Actinopteri > Cypriniformes > Catostomidae > Xyrauchen > Xyrauchen texanus. The sequence goes on along the minus strand of NC_068318.1, from coordinate 14,956,512 downwards.
GAGCACATAAGCCCATGTGGGCAAGGGGCAGTTGCTCGGGCCACAGTAGTTACCCCCTTGTACGTGCTTGGAACCAAGTATACTACAGAGAAATTTAATGTTGGAGTGGGATTTGAGTGAAATTTTTTTACCGGTGAGTGTGAGCGGTAATTGAGCAGAGCGTCCGCTTGGGCCATGAGTGGCTGAGTGGAGCGTGCACACATGGAGCTGGTTATTTAGCAGAGTGTCACCGCTCAGCGTCGCTCACATGCACTCACTTGCATTGCATCTTGTTGTTCCAGTGTATCGTCTATTCATAATTATAGGCTGTTATAAAATAATATGTTCCAAAATGTACAAAAGATTGCATAATCAATATATAATGCATCATATTTTTTCATTATGGGAAGATTTGCTGCCCAACTCAATACAAGTATGTGCAGAATGCATGTCTGTCTGTTCTTTCTTCAGCTCCCTACGTTTGTGTTTAGTTGTCAGGTAATTGTCACTGAATTTCGAATTAAGCGAGAAGTTACATCATGCATGATCACCATCGATCATCATTTTTATGATCGATTAGTGCTGCCCTATCCGAGTACCGGAGAACTGGTGTACTCGTGCCTACCTCAGTAAACATTCACTTTCATTCTTTGTATCAAAGATACAATGAAAGAAAATGGTGACTGAGGCTGTAACTTAAGTCCCAAACATTCTGCCTTACATCACTTTTTGTCTTCCATGGGAGAAAGTCTGCCATAACAACATGTTTTTGTAGTAACATCAAAGGTGACATAATTTACAGAATTTTCATATTAAGGTGAAGTTTCAGTTTAACACAAACAAGCAGCCGAACATCACGGCCATACGACCTGCATGCAGAAACCTGTGAAGAACTAGTATATGTACCAGCAAACAGATATAAAAATGTATCGTCTATTAAAGTATGAGATAAACATATGCCTCACACATGCGCACATGCCCTGAGTAAAGTTGGAGCCCGTGGCTGCATATGTTATCAGGATGTTCTGGCAGTGAAATGAGAAGATATCTTCAAAGCTGGTCAGGACTGACTTCCAGCTCTTTCTGAAAGTGTGTATGATAAGATGGCAAATGAGACTGTGAGAGACATGTAAGCAGCAGATATTAGTCCATCACACAGAATCATGTACGCAAACTTGATATCCTGCAAATTAGGTGTGACATGTTTGCAAAAGACAACTGGATAACAATGCTGAACATTTAAACACAGTTCAGGATTTGTACAAATAGGCTGTTGTTTATCAACTAATTACAGACATTGAGTGATGATACTGGGATTATAAATTAATAGCATTCAAAGGGGCAGAAATAATCCTAAATGGGTAAAAAAAAAAAAAAAAAAAGCAGCTTTGCTAGACTAATGATACAAAAACTAGAGAAATGTGCAAATAGACACCACTTTGCTGATCCACACAAATCTACAATATTGATTAAAAATAATATTTTTCCCCTTTTTTATGGCAAAACATTTTGTTGTATCATTAAACAGGCTCAGTATATTGTTTCCTTGCTGCCTGTTTGCTCTGTGTGTGGTGTGTGGGTAAAATACAAATAAAATAAAATAAAAAGGAGTGTGAGAGACATTAAAGCAGAGCTCGATCACTGTTGGGCATGTTGGTCTGACTAGAGCCCCACTGCAGATCCACACAGATGTAATCCCACTAAACAACCTGATGGCAGATAGCCTAGAAGGTAGAAAACAAGCATCTGCTGGAGGAGTAAACAGTGCAGCAGGGAAAGAGGTAAAATATGGCTAGGAGCATGTACACAGATATTAAACATGTCTCTGAGAACTAGAGAGAGAAATAGAGAGAGATTGAGATTTTAAAACTAAGAAAGGTGACTACTTTGAACACCAACCGCTTTGATATAAAAGATAAGACTATGCTATGACATTTTTTCATATATTTCCTGTTTACATTGTGGTAATTGGTGTATAGATGGCATAAGCTGCACGCGATTTGTTTATCCTGGTCTCAAAGAAACACGTTACCATACCTAAGTTTTTGTGAAATAGTTTTTACATGCCTTGTTGTATTGTGACAGTTCCCTGGTATTGAACACTTTCACACAAAAATCATGAGTAGAAGGGGAGAGAACGTCTTGGTTACTGTTTTAACCTCTGTTCCCTGATGGAGGGAATGAGATGTTGTGTCAATGTAATGACACTAGGCGTCACTCTTGGGAGCCCCAAACACCTCTGATCTTTGAGAAAAGGCCAATGGGAATTGGTGAGTGGAATTTGCATGCAACTCCCCCAGACATCTGTCTATAAAAGGAGCTGGCTTGCAACCACTCATTCAGGTTTTGCACAGAGAAGCCGAGCCATTACAGCGGTTAGTACAGCGTTGTGGCAAGAGGGACACAACATCTTGTTCCCTCCATCAGGGTACGGAGGTTACAACAGTAACCAAGACTGTCTGTCACACACTCAACGTTGTGTCGATGTGGTGACACTAGTGGTCCCTATACAAAACACCCAACTAGCTGAACTGTGTTACGTGGATTGCCGGTGCAGGTGCAAGCAAGCTGCTTCGTACCTATTAGCAGGTGCATCCGGTCTGCACGTAGCCTCCCCCAACGCCCCAAGAATGTCACACAGTCCCTCACACCTCGGGGAAGACGTATCTACAATGGGAACAGGCTGCGGCAGCATTCGGCTGGGGCTAAATGTATTTGTGTCAGGGAAGGTGTCCTTTCCCAGGAGGTAAAGACACCACGGAGACCACATCCTGCCCGAAGGGGAGGTTAACATGTGACAAATATGTCAACCACATGTGGAAGATGCGCCGTGGTAGGTCCTAGGAGAGGAGCTCTACAAACACTGTGACTGGTGGCAGAGGAAGCTCTGCACAAGGGAGACGTGGAGTTACCAACAGGGAAACCGTACCATGGAAAATATATCACAAAGGGTTACCACAGGTAACCAGCACATGTGGAGCACCTACCCCAGTACAGGGCAACCTAGCACACTTACTGGGCCTCCACAAGAAGTCCTCCACCGAATTCGCCAGCCACAGGGCTAAGGAGGAAAGACATCCAGGGTTCACCTTCTCATGAACTCGCATGGGGTAAAAAAACCGCCACCTGCTCCGCATACTTACCTGTTCATACCTAACAACACACAGGATGAAACCGGATCAACCCGCAGATTATAAAATCTCACAAAGGTATTGGGTGTTACCCAGACCGCTGCTCTGCAGATGTCTGCTAGAGAGACGATGTTGGCTAGTGCCCAGGAGGATGCCACACTCACTGTGGAGTGTGCTCGTAATCCCAAATGGGAGGGCATGTCCTGGGTCTGGTATGCCAAAGCTATGGCATCCACGGTCCAGTGGGCAAGCCTCTGTTTGGAGACAGCATTCCCTTTCCACTGTCTGCCAAAGTAGACAAAGAGCTGCTCAGAGCGCCTAAAGCTCTGTGTGCGATCCAAGTACCGGCTAACTTGGAGTCGACACGCCTTGACACTTGCTGTAAGGGGACCCCTGCCTGCAGAAATGCAAGGTCTGTCCAAAGCCTGAACGTGCGGCGGCAGATCAGCATGATGGCCATGCGAAGCATGCCGCGGTGCAATGCCCATCTCGGGACTCAAGTCTGAAGTCATTGCTGGAGCAGTCTCATATGCATCAACACGAGTGGCGTGACCACCGCCGAGGACGTCATATGCCCCAAGAGCCTCTGAAACTGTTTCAGTGGGACCGCTGTTCTCCACCTGAACAAATTCAGGCAGCTCAGCAGTGACTGCTCGCACTCATTCGAGAGGCACGCTATAATGGAGACCAAGTCTTACTCAATCCCGAGAAAAGAGATGCTCTGAGAGGGGGAGAAAGCCACTGAAATGCGCTGTATATACAACAGCATATGCTTCTCATTGTGAGGTGAATGGAACGGCAGTGGAACTCGCTGCTCAACACCACTCGGCTCCTTTTATACCCATATGTCTGGGGGAGTGACATTCCCATTGGCCTTTTCTCAAAGATCAAACATATTTGGGGCTCCCAAGAGCGACCCCTTTGTGTCACTACATCGACACAACATCGAGTTACAAAGGAAACCTTTGTAAACACTGACACTAATTCTGCACCCTGTTTCTAACACAATGCGATCTTATGGCTACAAAACACTTTTACTATAGCTTATGACTTGTAAGGTGATACATTTGAATGTTTATGTTGGGTGACCTCCTTGTGGTCGTGATTAGGGTTCTCACTCTCAATGGGGCACGTGGTAATTTGTGCGTGGATCATGGAGAGTATCATGAGCCTCCCGTGCTGGGTCTCCGTGGTGTCATGCACTGCGAGCCACATGATAAAATGCGCAGATCAACTGTCTCATAAGTGGAGGCAACTGAGACTTGTCCTCCACCACCCGGATTGAGGTTAGTAACCACTCCACCACGAGGACCTACTAAGTAGTGGGAATTGGGCATTCCAAATTGGTAAAAATATTGGTAAAAAAAATTAAATTATAAAAATCGAGACACCTACGTTCTGTTATATTTGTCTACAGGGCGGAGTGCGGGCCAGGTGGTGATTCTGCGCACCTGTTCCTTATCAGGCTAATTAAGCTTCTGAGAGGGATAAAGGCAGACTGTGGATGGTGGTGCGACAGAGAGAGATTGTTTACGGGTAGCTGACCATCATGTCTGTGTCTTTTGTTGTTTTCATTAAAATAGTATTTATATTGTCAAGCCGGTTCTCGCCTCCTCCTTTCCCTTATATCCCTTCACATCTACTTTTTTAGCACTAGGACAAGTTCAGTCTGAAAGACCCCAAACTGTATATTTGTGCATTAGATAATCATATTACATTTTGGAATTTACAAGTGAAGTAAAGCATTACTTTTTTAATTTACAGATTAATTCATGAGTTACTTTTATCAGTGCTCAAATGGGCAATGCACATCACTTTTCAATTTTTTTACTATATTTACCAATAAACACAATTGGCAACAAGATGGGCCAAAGCACAATAATGTTGTGTTTTTAAATGCAAAGTTCCCCAAAACTGCAGTGATACTGCAGATCCTTTATCTACAGTCGAGTTCCTCCTAATGTTGCCAACTGCCTTAAGCATAAAGGCGCGACATTTAGAATTCATAAGTCACCTCTTTCTAGTCTGATTTTCCCCTGTCTGTTCTACAACCTACAAACAGTTTCTGCCCTTTTAGCCCCACAGTTGGCCTCTGGGGTGGGTCACTCATCCTGCATCTGTCCTGAGGAGGGTCAGACTTCTGCTTGGCTCCCAAAGCATCAAAGCTGAAGGGCCGAAGTCCAAAAAAAACAAGTGATTTAATACATATTTTATACTGTGGATCATAAATAATAAAAAAGAGGTGGAATTTTTATTAAATTTGTAAAGCTTAAAGTTTCATCTGAATGGATGTTGGTGAGAAGAACAAGTCTCCCTCTGCCTCTATATTCGCTTTTGACATGTTTTACCAACCTTTACAGGGTATATATGCACTGACTACCTATCTTACATTAAGACAAGCTCTTCTTAATTAACTAACAGGATGTTCTGTTTGACCTGCTGTGCTCCAGAGGGGCGATGGATGGTGTTGCACAGGAGTTAGTAATTTTCACCAAAATAGAATCTTTGTTCTATCTCTAAATTAAGTCATCTCTCTTTCTCTTCAAATTAATCCACCCTATCTAAAACCTGTCACCTGGCCCCTCCCCCTACTACATGATCCCCCTCCCTTTTACTCCACTCCTTCCGCTCATTAAATTATAATGCAGTTTTAATCAGCTCATCACCTCTGGAATAAATCTGTGGAGATGTCTTCAATTCTAATACTGGAATCAAATGTTACAGCATTTCTCAAAGATTGCTCTTTCCCTTATCGCAGGAGATTAAAAGGAGTTCTCAGATGTGTTTCATATAAGTATCAATATTGTTTCAGGTACAGTTCCTCCTACAATTCCTTTGAGATAATTGTTGGCATGCATTAAGTGTTTAGAGCTATGAACTTGTGGAGAGCATCAGATAATTGGCTCTTTGAAGAATTTGATGAGTTGAATGAGTTCATACTTAATTCTCTGATTTTCAGTTGCTGACTTTGGTGTCTTGGCCATTTGAAAATAGAGACAACTACACATATCATTAAATGTGAAGAAATTTCTCCATTTCCTCTCCATTTAATCATATTGTTTTCTAGGAGAGAGAGCCAGTTGAGATTTTAAAGAGATCTCATTTGTGATTTTTCATTTCTGTTTTTCTTCTTTCACGAGTTAAACAACTCCCATACTCTAGCTGGGAAAACACAAGACCTAACCTATATCCGGCCCATAAATGAATGGACCCAGGGGCAGGAGGTGTAAATAAAGTAAATTGCTATAGGATACCATAACACGAGGCTGTTTGAAAGAGACGGTGAAGTGACAGTCATTTAAAAGCTCATCTGGTCAGGCTGGCATGGTGTTACTCAACAAGACAAATGGCTGGAGTAGTCAGCTCACTGTAGAGGCTTCACCAGCAGCTAGGGGAAGCCTACTTAATTGATATTACAAAGCTGATAGAGAAAGTTCTGCACAGGTTCTTAAAGGGTACCTATGTTTCTTTGTCTACAGTATCTCTCCTCTTTTAGCCATCTTGGTATGCTGCATTTTTCTCTAAACCCTTCATCACATTTCCTGTCCAGCTGCTTTTGTTTTCACCTACACACACATCTGCTTTGAATAGAAATGGAATATATGTTCCTGTGTTGTTTTCTATTTTTATAAACAACATTGGGAGGAACATTTCTATAGCTAAAGTGCATCTTTATGCAGACGATACACTAGTTTATTCAGTTGCCTCTTCTCTGAACCAGGCTGTTGTTGATCTTCAGCTTGCTTTTCAAAAGCTACAAGTCTCATTATATGATCTTAAGCTCACACTTAATGCTAAACAACTAAATTTGTTATCTTTTCTAGAGCTCAGTCCCAGACCTCAGATAATGTTGGCATTTATACTTCAGGAGGGGACTCAATTCAAAAAGTATCATCTTATAAGTACTTGGGTATCAGGGTGGACGATAGGCTCTCTTCTAGCATGCATATTGAACACCTAGTGAAGAAGCTGAAGGTTAGGCTGGATTTTTTTTTTATCGAAATAGGGCCTGCCTTAATTTAACAGCTAGGAAAAATCTTGTACAGGCTACATTCATAAGTGTTCTTGATTAGATATTGGAGATATTATTTACATACATGCAGCTTCTTCTATACTTCCCCGTCTAGACTCTGTGTATCATTGTTCTCTACGTTTTATAAGTAATTCATTGTCTAGTACACATCATTGTGTACTTTATAATTTGGTCTTGTGGCCTTCATTAAGCTTAAGGAGACAGCATCACTGGTATTTTTGTATCTATAAAGCCATACAGGGAAAACTACCTCCTTATTTATACAATCTTTTGTCACTTATCAAAAGCTGTTATGATTCTCGCTCCTCTAGATGGCTACTCTACAGGGTACCCAGGATTTGCTCTAATTTGGGTAAAACAATATTTTCTTATTTTGCACCTTGGTCATGGAATTCCCTCCAGAACACATTACAAATGAATCACCTTGTTACCTTGGGAAAAAAAGTGTATGACTGAAGAGTGCAATTGCTATGTATTAGCTGGATTCTGTAATTGTAGTCCATTGTTTTAATTATTGTGTCCTATTTTTGTCTTATGTCTGTTTTTTGTTGTATTGATCTTTTTAAAAAATTAAATTCACTGTATGTGTTATGAAAAGGACAGCACTGTAAGTTTACCTGCAATGTAAATGTTAGAGATTAATACAATTAAGATATTTCATATATTATCTTTTTTACTGATTTTTGAGGACCTGACTGCAATAAATAAATAAATAAAACTTGGTTAAAGTAATCGTATGGTAAAAAAAATATTTAACAAGATTGTATATATCATTTTACTGTAAAATATTGTTAAAATTTGGTTGTGGATATAAAAAGTATGAATTACTTAATAGGTGAACCTTTATATTATGTTGAAGAAGGTAGTTAAAAGATTTAACAGTACCTGTATTTTTACTGTAAAATACTGTTACAACTATATTTACAACTATCTATACACTTTAGATGTAAAAACCATGAATTACCTTAGTAAATGGTGAAAATATGTGTTTAATACAACAAATAATAATTATTTAACAAGACAATGCATGCTGTAAAATATTGTTTAATTTAGAATTTTAGGATAATTAAATTATGAATTACCTTACAGTTAACTGTGAAAAGTTCACTTATGTACATCAGGGTGTTTTATGTCACATTTTGCATTGTTTAGTTACCATAACTTTTATTATATTACTTTAGTGTCATGTTCGTTACCATGATGGTTTTGTCTTTGCGTAGGTAAAACTGTGCAGTGTCTATACATAGGGAGTAATTGGTCATCATTCCAGAAGGGGCCACCTTTGATGAATTTCATCATGTGGCCTTCTGTTTTACTACCTGTGTTACTATGGTGGTTAACAGTACATTTAAAAGTAGAAAGCAGATTTTTGTAGTCATTAACAGTACATAATTTAATTTGATATATATATATATATATATATATATATATATATATATATATATACTGTTATATATATATAACAGTATTTTACAGTAAAAATACAGGTATTGTTAAATCTTTTAACTACCTTCTTCAACATAATATAAAGGTTCACCTATCCTAGTCCCGAAGCCTGACACGGCCCTAGTCCCAAAGCCTTACACGGCCCTAGTCCCGAAGCCTGACACGGCCCTAGTCCCGAAGCCTTACACGGCCCTAGTTCCCGAAGCCTTACACGGCCCTAGTCCCTCCTACGGGCCTCCTACAGCTCCCCCTCCAGAGCATCCCACGGCTCCACCTCCCGAGCCTCTCACGGCTCTGCTCCCAAAGACTCCAGAGCTTTCTATGGCTTCGTCCCTAAAGCCTCCTTCGGCTCCACCTCCAGAGCCTTCCAGACCTACCCCCCTAAAGCCTCCCTTGGCTCCACCTCCAGAGCCTTCCAGGCCTTCGCTCCTAAAGCCTCCTTCGGCTCCACCTCCAGAGCCTTCCAGGCCTTCGCCCCAAAAGCCTCCTTCGGCTCCACCTCCAGAGCCTTCCAGAACCCCACCTCCAGAGCCGCCTACAGTCCCGCCTCTGACGGCACCGCCTTTCACGGCTCAGCCCGGACTTCCTGACCCCCTTCCTGTCCTGTGGCCTCTTCCCTGGCCTCCGGACCCTATTCCTGTCCGGTGGTCACCTTCCAGACCCCTGGACCCAGTCCCTGTCCTCCAGTCGCCTTCCAGACCCCCTGACCCTGTCTCTGCCCTTTGGATGCCCCCTAGATCTCCCGACCACCCGCCTGTCCGCTATGTTCCCCCTGACCTTGCCTTGAAACTGCCCATTGACCCCATGGACTGTCTCATTTCCCTCTGTGCCCCTTGGACTGCCCTCTATTTTGTTTGTGTGTTTTGTGGGTTGTCTGTTCAGGGGTTTTTTGTTTGTTGGGATCGTCCAGCACCACTTCCCAGAGTTCACGCTCCTCGCAACAGAGCGCGGCCGTCAGGAGCCGTCCGTTTTAGAGGGGGGAGTACTGTCACGAACCCCGCTCCCTCGCTCCGCCCCCTCGAGCTTCCACGCTCGTTCCGCCCCCTCGAGCTCGCACGCTCCTTTTGCTCCCTCGAGCTCGCACGCTCGTTTTGCCCCCTCGAGCTCGCACGCTCGTTTTGCCCCCTCAAGCTCGCACGCTCGTTTTGCTCCCTCGAGCTTCCACGCTCGTTTTGCTCCTACGAGCTCTCATGCTCGTTAGCAGGTCTCCCTCCTCGGGCTCGCATGCCCGCTCTCCTATCACCAGTATTAATTTCACCCGCACTCATCCCAATCACTAGATCATTAGTTTCACCTGTACTCGTCTTATCACCCCTTTATTCGTTACACCTGCACCACTCATTAGTTCCCCTATTTATATCACAGCACATTCGTTTCACGCCCATTGGTTATTGTATTTAGTTTCCCGTGTCTTTGCCCCCCGCTAGTCTCGTCTAGTTTTGAACTCCTCTTGTCCTCCTCTTAGCTTGCCAGCTCCCCTTGTTCCCCTGTCTTTTGCTCCCACTAGTCCCGTCTACTCTGATCCTGTTTCCCGGCTTCGACCTCCCCACTCTCGTTGACCACTCTCTCCCGGATTTGCCCCTCTATTCTATTCTGATTCCCCGGCTCCGACATCACGCTCCTCTTTGACGCCTCTTCACTGGATTTGCCCTGTTTGTACTGTTGCCTGCCTTTGTTGGAATAAAGCAGTTTTCTCCGACATTGTGACTGTCTCGTTTTGTGTTTGGGTGTGCGGGTTACAGTAATTCATACTCGACAGCCCTAATATATATATATATATATATATATATATATATATATATATTAGGGATGTCGATTTAAAGCGTTAATAACGTGCTATTAATTTTACAAAATATAAAGCGTTAAAAAAATTACCGCATTTAATCGCAATGCTTTCCTGAGAAATTCAAGCTTGTAGTACCACCTGTTAACTCCAGAGGGCACTAAGTGAAATTTCAGCTGTGTGAGCAACACACAGTTTATTACAGTGGACAAAACATTAACAACCCGTCAGCGGACACACATCACAAACATAAGTTCTTGCGTTCAAAACACTTGAAGGAGCGCAAATGCGAACTAAGGGATCTCAAGATATGTTTAAACATTGAGTATTAAACTATATTTAACTTGACACTGTGACCTAAACATTTTACTTTTATGACGCAACACACCCGAGACGTGACTCGAGCATGTCTGACACAGGTCGTATGGTCTTTATCTCACAAATATTGAATTACCATGAAGGTGTCCTTTAAACTGTTACACCGTTTTTACCCAGTCAGTCTTTATTTAAGAAACATGCTCCTTGAAATAGATCCACTTTGCTCCTTCTGTAATGCTGTAGATGAATCTTCCCCTCATCTTTTTTGGGAATGTGCCCATGCAGTAGTATTTTGGAGAATTTTTTTTATATATTATTTAAATACTCTATGTACCTCCAACAACCCCAAAGCATTGAAAACCATTGCACCATGTAATGAATATAATGTCTTGGCATTATTGTAAAATATATCTGTAGTATTGTGTACTATGTATACCCCTGGCTTGTTTAAAAAAAAAAAAGTCTGATACAGGTGTATATTGACGGGTCCTTAAACAAGCCCTCATAATAAATCTCCAACTTATTGTTAAATTCACTTGTGAAATGGATTGCTGTGAACTGTGTGCCAATGTTTGGATTATGATCAATAATATGGTAGTAAACAATACATTGTATTCTAAAGCCGCTTTTTGAATGGTCTTATCAATGATTAACTCTTCTGCTACAGGAATGTAATACATTTGAATTATCTGAACATTTTTTTTTATATATATATAAATAATATATATTTTTATATTTAAAGATAACTATGTATAATCATTTTATCATTATATATTGAATTATTGTTATATGAGGGGCTTTCTCAGCAAAACTTTTAATCGATTGACAGCCCTAATATATATATATATATATATATATATATATATATATATATATATATATATACTGTATATGGCAGTAAACTGTAAATTATACAGGCTCCAAAATGGCATCATGCAATGCCTAAAAAATTTTTTTCCCTGTATTTATTATAGTAAAGTTCTGGCAAAAAGAGCTACAAGTTTATTTATTTTTACCTGTGTGTGTGTGTGTGTGTGTGTGTGTGTGTGTGTGTGTGTGTGTGTGTGTGTGTGTGTGTGTGTGTGTGTACAGAGGAAGTGAAAGGGCGGTAAAGATGTTGGGGGGATAAGGGGGTTGACATTGGTTGATAATTCTCTGTGAGCCAAAACGGCAGAATGTTTGAGCTGTCAGTCAGACACACACACATGCACACACACACACACACACACACACACACACACACACACACACACACACACACACACACACACACACGTTGGTGTGGCTATCCTTTTGAGGACTCTCCATAGACATAATGATTTTTATACTGTACTAAAGATTCTATCTCCTAAACCTAACACAACCCCTAAACCTAACCCTCACAAAAAACTTTCTGCATTTTTACATTAAAAAAAAACAAAAACATAGTTTAGTATTTTTTAAGTGATTTAAATTATGGGAACACTAGAAATGTCCTCATAAACCTAATTGATAGCATAATAACTTGTAATTACAAGTTTGTAACCTAAAAAAATATCCTCGATAACCATCCAAACCCAGCCGACACACACACACACACTTTCTCCAACCTATCTGAGATGTCTGATAGGGTAGCTAATAGTCCCATCGATGTGGAAATAGCATCATAAAACAAATAAGATGCTGATGTGTCTCAAACAGGAAAAAAATCAATTACACACCGTTTTTAGTTTTGCTGCTGTGAGACGTAAAGGCCAAACACAATTATCAACAACATGAAAACAAATACAATACAAACTGACAGAATCACATGAGCAACTATCTGGTTTATGCCAGCAAAGACTGACCAAGGGAAAGCAATTATATTACATAAATCATAAACCACAACGATTTTTAAGTAACTGCAATCAAATTGCATTTTCTTATTTCAGATGGAAATGCATTCCTTTGATGACTTGTTTACATTCTAAAGTTACAGGGTGTTTTTACCTTTGCTTGCAAGCTTTTCTCAATCCTGTGTACCCTTTTTCAAACACTTCACACAGTTATCTTTGCAACATGCATTTTGACACATCAGTAAATTTCTCTTCCAAAATTAACTAACACCACCAAAACATTTCAGCTCATTCTACCATATCATAGCAAATATTGTTAACAATAGTTTGTCATTAATTACACAATGACCTTAAAAAAACTAAATATTTTATCTACTTTTTGCCAAACATCTTGAATATTTAAAAACAAATATTTACAAACATGCACAGGATTTTCAGGATAAACTGCAGTGCAACTTATATGAACAAAACACAAATGTGATGCTGTAATATGGCTTTATTTGGTATTTTCTGAATAGAGTAGTCCAACAATATCAACACACTAATGCAGTCCTTCCTCTCAATTGTCTTACACTTTGCATACACACCCCTCTTTTGTATTCTTCAGTTCATCTTGAGTATTCATCACTATGAAATGATGGTAGAAATAAAGCATTTTGCTCAATTCAGTTTATTATACTGTATTAAACATACATTTAACTGTTTTCAAATGTAAGTAAACGTGTGCAAAACTGGCTGTAAATTCAAAGAGTTATCTAATGGTTGAGTTTGAGTGAGAAAAGATTTAATGATTTTTGAAAGATGTGGTCACTGATTTCATTTGCATCAAAGCATTGACAATATCAACAGTTCAGCCTGACACTGATGTTGTGTTATAATGAAGAGTTTTGAAAAAAAAGGATGTGACCAATTGTAAAATGATATATAAGGTAAAAAGAAGAAAACAAAGAAATTAAACAGAATTTTGCAAATCAGCATTAAAAGATCTTTGATTGGTCCTATCAACATTCATTTTGCATAAACAAATGTGTATGTGCCTGTCTCTGTACATATTTGTTTATGGCTCTTTGGATATTTGTGGCTTTAATTATTTTATATATTGTGATTTGCATTACGCAATTAACACTACTGTTTCAATGTGTTGCATTTTTATATTATTGTAATATAAAACAATAATTGGTTTAAAATAAAACAGTTTACAGCTGCCCGTAAACGTTCTCTCTCTGTCGCACCACCGTCCGCAGTCAGCCTTTATTCCTCTCGGAGGCTAGATTAGCCTGATAAGATTAGCCTGATAAGGGACCGAATGTGTAAAAACACTACCTGGACCCGCTCTCCACCCTGTCACAATTATTATGTACTGTTTCATATGTATGTAGTGTATTGTGTATGTGTAACCATCACATAATACATTTGCAAGCATGACAACACAATTAAAAGATATTATCTGATTTGCACTCATGTGTTCTTGTTGCTCATCCAACCTTTAATTCTATCGTTTGGGCTTATAAACTATAAGACACTTTAGGTGCAATCAGTGCACTTCCAATGCAAATGAGCTCATCTGTTTCCAAGATCCCGTTGTGACCGAAACAGAATGATGAATGATGACAATAAAGCATGTTGTTTCATCAATTTCTCTTTAGGTATTTTGCAACAAGAATAGACACATTATCACTCAACTCCAGTACACCATTGTTACTGTGAAATGTCTAATCGTTCACATAAAAGATTGGAGTCCACTGATTTACAATAGACATAGGAGCCAGTTATAATTACTGTGTGATATATGGGGGTTATAATACCATACTGAACAGCATAATATGATAAAAAGCCTCCATGCATTCCACCTCTGTCACAATCTGTGAGGGTGGTCGCCGCCTCCGAGCATTGAGGTGTGACAGACCTTTGATGAAGAACTTCATATAGACCTGTTTGTGCAGTAGCTGGTCATTCTGAGCTGAAAGAGACCTGTGGGGATTCATATTAAGAGACCTCTCATTAGAGAGAGTGAGGCATTATGGAGTCTTCAAGGCTGTTTGATGGCCACATATGGTTTTTAGTGTTTGCTTTTGGAATGTCTGTGTCTCTCTGGTGTAGATCACAGAAACTGCTGGTTAGCCCTCAATAATATGAAGTCACGGGGATAATGCCACCTGTTCATGCTCAAAAATGTTGCCAGAACTATGACTGGAAAGTTCTCAGTTTAGCGTTTTCCTACATAGGGGTGCAAGTGGAGACAAACAATGACCTGTGGCAAAACTGGCAACTTACAATGGCAGACCATTGGAGAAGCTAGATAATTCCAAACTTAAGTTGCCTTGTCGCCATGTTTTCAGTCAGCGAATAGTCTGTGGCCAAAAGTCTCAGATCACATTGTGATGGTCTTGTAGCAGTCTGATCACACTGCTACCCACTTAAAACACTGCCCCCAGTGGCTGAAGCTCGAAGTGGTGTTGAATTTATGCGCACGCTCCAGTTTCCAGGTGAAATGTCCAGAGTTGTAAATGATGCCATATAGGAATGCATATTTTATAAACTCTATGCTCTAACCCTAGACCTAACACTTAACCTAAGTGTCAGTGGTGTAAAATCATAATCTTAGAGGGAAAATGCAACCTCTGAATCACGCTCATCATTTATTATGTGAATACAACTTCATGGTTTCCACGGGACCAGAACCCACTTCTCAGAGGCTGGTAGCACAACAAGAAAAAGGTAAACACGTTTGAATTAGAGCTGTCAGTAGATTCAATTTTTTTATCATGATCAAACTTCTCATAGTTAATCGCGATTAATCTTGTGATAAATGACATTTTACTCTATATTTTCTTATTTTCTGTCAAAATGTATTAATTTACTTCTTTGGAAAGAACAGCACAATAGAACAAAACGTCTTGGTTACTGACGTAACCTCCGTTCCCTGATGGAGGGAACGTGACGTTGTGTCGCTGAGTTGACACTAGGGGTCGCTCTTGCGGAGCACGGCCATCTCTGATTTTGAGAAAAGGCCAATGAGAATTGGCGTGTGGAATTTGCATGCCACTCCCCCGGACATACGGGTATAAAAGGAGTGACGCTGCAAATACACATCAGGTATCGCACTGAGGAGCTGAGCCAAAGACCCGGCGCTTTCAGCGGATGGTTCAGTATTGTGGCTAGCGGGAACACAACGTCTCGTTCCCTCCATCAGGGAACGGAGGTTACGTCAGTAACCGAGACGTTCCCCGTCTGTCACTCAGTCGACGTTGTGTCGCTGAGTTGACACTTGGGTTCCCATGGAAAACTCCACAGAGCTGAACCGAGTTACGCAGACAAGCGGTGCGAGACGGGCAAACCTCCTTGTGCCTCCTAGCCAGCGCAGCAAGCTGTCGCATAACTACCCCCAACACACTGGCAGGCATGAAGCAGTCCCCTGCACCTAGGGGGAACAGCTAACTGCTCAGAAGTATAAGGACTGGCTGGCCCAGCCGAGGCCTTCTCTCTATTTTTCTCCCCTGTAAAAGAAACGCAATCGTTCGGCTGGGGGCCAAATATAAATGGTCCAAGCTGGGGGGTGTCCCTCCAAAGAGGAGGACACCGCGGAAACCACACCCGGCCCCGAGAGGGGGGTTTAGGTGGAATACACACACGGTCTTACCAGCTAGCAGCGGAAGCACATCGTGTGGAAAGGTGCCGTGGTAGACCCTACCCAAAGGTGGGGATGGGTTACTACAAACACGGCGACCCAGGGCAGAGGGCCCTCTGTCCAAGGAAGACGCGGTTTGCCAGTAGGGAAACCATTTTGCGGAATATACATCACATGGGGTTGCCGAAGGGGGCAACCAGCACATGTGGAGCACTTACCTCAGTACGGGGGCCTAGTGACGTCCGTACCGGGGCGGCAGTGAGCCTCTCCGAAGACTCGACAGCCGCTAGGCTAGGGAGGAAGAACGTCCAGGGTTCACACTTCCTGCGAACACAACTGGGGAAAGAGCGCACGTCTTCACCTCAAGGGAGGGGAAATGCGTTATGCACAAGCGATACACCCGGCCAGCTGACCCGAACTTACCTGTTTGTGTCACCTGATAACACACGGGACGAAACTGGCTCAACCCTGAGGTTATAGAACCTTGCAAAGGTGTTAGGTGTTGCCCAACCCGCGGCTCTACATATGTCTGCTAGAGAGGCGCCATGGGACAACGCCCATGAAGCAGCAACGCACCTGGTAGAATGGGCTCGTAGGCCAGCAGGGGGCAGCACATGCTGGGCATGGTATGTCATCGTAATGGCATCGATGACCCAGAGGGAAATCCTCTGTTTGGAGACAGCGCTTCCCTTCCGCTGTCCGCCAAAGCAAACAAAGAGCTGCTCGGAGCTTCTAAAGCTCTGTGTGTGGTCCAAGTAGATGCGAAGAGCATGCACCGGACACAGCAACGTAAAGGTTGGGTCTGCCTCCTCCAGGGGCAGCGCTTGCAGGTTCACCACTTGATCCCTAAAGGGGGTCGTGGTAACCTTGGGCACATAGCCCGGTCAGGGTCTCAGGATGACGTGAGAGTAAGCCGGACCGAACTCTAGGCACAGTTCGCTAACAGAGAATACCTGCAGGTCCCCTACCCTCTTGATGGAGGTGAGCGCCGTCAGGAGGGCGGTCTTCAGAGAGAGCGCCTTTAGCTCTGCTGACTCAAGGGGCTCGAAGGGAGCTCCCTGAAGGCCCCGAAGGACCACAGAGAGGTCCCACGAGGGAACGAGAAGCGGCCTGGGGGGGTTTAACCTCCTCGCGCCTCTCAGGAACCTGATGATCAAATCGTGCTTCCCTAAATACTTACCTTCCACTGCATCGTGATGTGCCGATATAGCGGCTACATACACCTTCAAGGTGGAGGGGGACAGTCGTCCCTCCAACCTTTCCTGCAGAAAGGAAAGCACTGATCCAACTGCGCATCTCTGGGGGTCTTCACCATGGGAAGAACACCACTGAGCAAACAGACGCCACTTCAGGCCGTAAAGACGCCTTGTTGAGGGGGCTCTCGCCTGAGTGATCGTGTCTACCACCGCTGGTGGTAGGCCACCTAAGTCTACCGTGTCCTGTCCAAGGGCCAGACATGGAGATTCCAGAGGTCTGGTCGCGGGTGCCAGATGGTGCCCTGACCCTGAGAAAGAAGGTCCTTCCTCAGGGGAATTCGCCGGGGGGGGCTGTCGCGAGGAGCGTGAGGTCCGAAAACCAAATCCGGGAGGGCCAATAAGGGCCACTAAGAGGACCTGCTCCCTGTCCTCCCTGACTTTGCACAAAGTCTGTGCAAGTAGGCTCACTGGGTGAAACGCATACTTGTGAAGCCCCGGGGGCCAGCTGTGTGCCAGGGCATCTGTGCCGAGGGGGGCCTCGGTCAGAGAGTACCAAAGTGGGCAATGGGAGGATTCCGGGGAAGCAAACAGGTCTACCTGTGCTTGGCCGAATCGACTCCAGATCAGCTGAACCACCTGGGGGTGGAGCCTCCACTCTCCCCTGGATGTAACCTGCCGCGACAGCGCGTCCGCTGTGCTGTTGAGGTAACCTTGTTATGTGAGTGGCCCGCAGCGACTTGAGTCGGTGCTGACTCCAAAGGAGGAGACGGCGGGCAAGTTGTGACAAGCGGTGAGAGCGTAGACCCCCTTGGCGGTTGATATATGGCGCGGCGGCTGTGTTGTCCGTCCGGAGCAACACGTGCTTGCCCCGGATCAATGGCAAAAGCCTCCTCAGGGCAAGTAGTACTGCTAGAAACTTGAGGCAGTTGATGTGCCAATACAGTCGCGGGCCCGTCCAAGGGCCGGCGACTGAGTGCCCGCTGCACACGGCACCCCAGCCCCGTTGGGAGGCATCTGTTGTAACCACGACATGCCTGGAGACCTGGCCTAGGGGAACTCCTGCCTGTAAGAACGCTAGGTCTGACCAGGGGCTGAGAGAGCGGCAACACGTCTGTGTGACAAGGACGCGGTGTGTGCTGTGGCGCCATGCTCGTCTCTCGACTCGGGTCTGCAGCCAGTGCTGGAATGGTCTCATATGCATCAAACCAAGCGGTGTAACCGTGGCTGATGATGCCATATGCCCCAGGAGCCTCTGAAAGGATTTCAGTGGGACCAACGTGTTCTGTCTGAACGTACGCAGACAGCTCAGCACTGACTGTGCGCGCTCGCTGGTGAGACGCGCCAACATTGAGACCGAGGCCAACTCCATACCGAGAAAAGAGATGCTCTGAACTGGGACGAGCTTGCTCTTTTCCCAGTTGACCCGAAGCCCCAAGCGGCTGAGGTGCCTGAGCACCAAGTCCCTGTGAGCACACAACATGTCTCGCGAGTGAGCTAAGATTAGCCAGTCATCGAGATAGTTGAGGATGCGGACGCCCGCTTCCCTCAGTGGTGCAAGGGCTGCCTCTGCGACCTTCGTGAAGGCACGAGGAGACAGGGACAGGCCGAAGGGGAGGACATTGTACTGATATGCCTGACCCTCGAAGGCA
Source organism: Xyrauchen texanus (assembly GCF_025860055.1). Lineage (NCBI taxonomy): Eukaryota > Metazoa > Chordata > Actinopteri > Cypriniformes > Catostomidae > Xyrauchen > Xyrauchen texanus. The sequence goes on along the minus strand of NC_068318.1, from coordinate 14,937,535 downwards.
AACCGGAGAAAGGGTCTGTGCCGGGGAAGGATCGAGACATGAAAGTACGCGTCCTTCAGGTCTACCGCCGCGAACCAATCCAGATGCCGGACGCTCACTAGAATGCGTCTCTGTGTAAGCATCTTGAACGGGAGTCTGTGCAGAGCCCGGTTCAGAAATCGCAGGTCGAGGATTGGCCACAACCCGCCGCCTTTTTTGGGTACGATGAAATAGGGGCTGTAAAACCCCTTCTTCATCTCGGCTGGAGGGACAGGCTCTATCGCGCCCTTGGCGGGGTTGTGCCGCGGCTGGACGCGTGGAAGCGGAAGACCCGGGTCCAGGGCGCTGTACCTGCCAAAGAGAACCGGTGGCTGGCAGTCGTGATAATGACGGCCGGGAGACCGGAAGTGGAGCCCGGGGGCTGAGGAAACTGCTCTTTTTTTGAAAATGTGTTTCAAAGGGAAATAAGGATTCTCCTCCCGCCCCTCCGGCGGGGGAGGGAGTGGTCTGCTTACCAGCTCCCGAAGTGCAGTTCCCTGAGTCCCAGGGCTGCCCATCTCAGGGGCGCTTCGAAGCCTTCTTAGGGTTCTTGCCGGCCGGCCGTGAGGCAGGGGGCGTCGCCGTCCTGCGGGTAGCTCCGCGCCGGGGCTGGCCCCGAGGGGCGGGCTGTGGTGGGGCTGGTGTTGGTGTTGGTACCGCAGGGGGATGCGCTGGGCGACGAGCAGACGGGGTGCGGGGCCTGTAGCTCCGCCTGGGCAGGATGTGCTGTATAGCCTCCGTCTGCCTCCTTACCGTTGTGAACTGCCGGGCGAAGTCTACAACGGTGTCGCCAAACAGCCCAACCTGGGAGATGGGGGCGTCAAGGAAACAAACCTTGTCAGCCTCTCGCGACTCGACCAGGTTGAGCCATAGGTGGCGCTCCTGGACCACCAAGGTGGACATCGCCTGCCCGAGAGCCCGCGCCGTGACCTTCGTTGCCCGGAGGGCAAAGTCGGTCGCTGAACACAGTTCCTGCATTAGACCTGGGTCAGGACTACCCTCGTGTAGTTCTCTAAGTGCCTTGGCTTGGTGCACCTGCAGGAGTGCCATGGCATGTAAGGCGGAAGCGGCGTGTCCAGCAGCGCTGTAGGCTTTAGTCGTCAGAGACGACGTCAGCCTACAGGCCCTGGATGGAAGCATCGGGCGGTTCCGCCAGGTGGAGGCATTTGGCGGGCATAAGTGCACCGCGACCGCTTGGTCCACCTGGGGAATCGCAGTGTAGCCCCTTGCCGTCCCGCTGTCGAGGGTAGTGAGAGCGGAGGAGCTTACCGCTCACGTGCGGGCAGTGAAAGGCGCGTGCCACGAGCGCGTAAGCTCCTCATGCACCTCCGAGAAGAAAGGAACGGGGGCGGAGCGTGGCCGTAAGCGGCGCTCCGGCCCCAGGAACCAATCGTCGAGCCGCGAGGGTTCGGGGGTGGAGGATTCCACTCCAGCCTGACACTCGCGGCTGCCCGGGCAAGCATGGCTGTCAGCTCCGCGTCAGCCTACGACTGAGCCGCCGCACCCGAGGGTGGGAGCTCAGCCGAGTCTTCAGCATCAGACATGACAAACCCGCTCTCCGATGCCGCGATCGAAATCTCATCGTCGTCAGGCGCTCCGAACGTGATCGCGGGTCCGCTATGAAGCGAGCCGGCAACCGTGCCCCAGCGCTCGGTTGGAACATACGAGCGTGGCGGGGAGTGGGAGGTCCGTGGGGTTGTACCCGGCGGAGAGGCTCCCACTGAGGTCCCCATATCGCCCCCAGCCCTAGCCGACACCGCCTCATACCCGTAGGTAGAAGGACCGAGTTGGGGAGGGGCTGGGGTGCCCTCGCTCTTACGAGTGCGAGGCGCGACCGCAGCGTAGCCATGGGCATGCTCTCGCAGTGAGAGCATGAACCATCCATGAACGCTGACTCTGCATGGGTAGTACCCAGGCACAAGAGGCAACGATTGTGGCCATCAGACGGGGAGAGAGAACGACCACAACCAGGAAACACACACAAACGGAAAGTCATCTTGAAAAAGACGCTTCACTGTTTGTGCCACTCTTTTAATGTTTTTTTTTATATATATATGTATACGAGAGTATATATGTATATATAAACGAAGTTATTCACTCCGTAACTCTTTTATCAGCTGCTGAAGCGCCCACGGGTGTATGCTCAGCACAACGTAGTATGCGAGTGGGAGGACCGCTGGAAAGCGCTGTAAAGCCAACAGCTTGCAGAGATGACTGGAACAGCAGAGGAATTCAGCTCTATGGCTGCTCTCTCGGCTCCGAAAAAGATATCTGATGTGTATTTGCAGCGTCTCTCCTTTTATACCCGTATGTCCGGGGGAGTGGCATGCAAATTCCACACGCCAATTCTCATTGGCCTTTTCTCAAAATCAGAGATGGCCGTGCTCCGCAAGAGCGACCCCTAGTGTCAACTCAGCGACACAACGTCGACTGAGTGACAGACGGGGAACTATTTGTAACAATAATGCTTTTTTCACATTTTCCAAACTCCACAGTACAAAGACAGAAATTCACTAAAATAGCACCAATTCAAGTAACATTTACCAAAGTCTAAGTGGGATGTTCACTGATTGACAGAACTTCTATTCATTGCAATGCACATCAAATCTCTTAAACCTTCATCCTCCACAATATTTCTTGTCATCAGGCTGTATTTACTTTGGATACGGAATGCACATGGTTTGTTGCAGCGCAGCAAGCACGCCGTTGAACTCCATATGAAAAGTGTGTCTTGTTCTAACCGAATAATTCCAGTTGTTGAATTTACAAAATGTAATATTTTGTCCACCACTGAACGTTTCCCCTGAATTTGTATAGCAGAATATGGTGTAACACCCTGCAGCAGCAAACCATGAATTATTGTTTGTGACTGTTTTGTTATACATTAACAGCGAAATATTACTGATGATGTTTTGATAAGCAAGAAAACTGTACTTTAGTATAATTTATAGGTACATTTACTTTACTTGAGTTTTACCATAGCATTTTTTATTACTTTATACTTTCGCTCCACTACATTTCAGAGGGAAATATTGTACTTTTTCCAGTGTTGACAATGTATAATAATAATGTCAAATATTCTTTGATAAAAATGTTTGTTTAAGAAAGTAGCCTTATGAGTACCTTTGCATAGTCATGTCAGTGCACAATCCACATTGAAAAGGTCTGATTTCATTCCAACTCAAAAATGACCATATCTGTGAATTTTACCCCTCTAAAATCGGTCGGGCTCTACTACCGACTCAACTATAATCATCCGAATTGCCTGGTAATCATGGCTCTTCAGAAGCTCGGCGGCAGAGGGTACAAAGTTATGTAAAATTTTAGTGGAGCATCAACAGAACTTCCACGGTAGAACAAGCTGCGCAACAGGCTTGTAAGAATTGACATGCTTATATGGTCAAATGCTGACTTACAAAAGACGCAAAGAACTTAACTTTTGTCACAAGTATTCAGCATTCAGGTCCTTTCTCTAGCATGGACTCTCTATTGTGTGTTTGTTTGTAGTGTGTATACGACTGGTTCCACCTCTGTTCAGTGTTTACAACTTACACGGTGCTGAATAAAATGTCAGAATCTAATGTCAATTTGGTACATGCCTTAATTGCGATTAAGAAAAAACATACATTTTATACATTTTAAATGTATCACATGCCTTAATGCATTAATGCTGACAGCACTAATTTGTCTGATGGATGATGTTAATTTGGCAGAATGGGGTCGATTTCAAAGTACCGGAATATTCGGTAGCAACATGTCGATTTCTTGTGTAATCATGTACACACTTCTAAGACACTCGACAACAGTTTGTTTTTAAATCTGGCCGACCAGTAGTCAGGTAAGCACACTGTCTCTTGAGCAAGAGAGCAGCACTGACCAACAGCCAATATAATAGTGCAAAAACGACCTCAAGCCATTCCTTAATTTTGTTTGTTAACAGACAATGACATGATAGAAAGCTTAAAACTATGAGTCATAAAGTGTACAATGACATAGACTTTTAGTCTTGTGGTGTGTGCTTGACTTTACATGAACATATTTAATCCCAGTCCTGAAGCTCATTTAATTTTTCGTTTATGAGGAAAAAAAGGGTTGGAGGGAATCGCTGCAATTCTGAGCAACAAAGACCAGCACAGCGGTCTCCCCATATCCAAAGTCTTTGGTCCATTCCTTTGTGTAGCGAGTGTATCCCATGTGCCGGAGAAATAATTGAAGTTACTTGTGTGTAATTGAGTGAAATCCAAGAAAATATCCGGGTTATTCTGTAATGCTGCAACCTGCATAATTCATAGAATTTCTTCCAAGGATGACGCCCTAGTTCCTGTTCAGAAAACTGTATCAGGAAAAAGGCAACGTCATTCCATCTGGCATAAGCAAAGGGCACAGAGCACAGGCAATGTGATAAGACTTGGGCTGCTTTGAGAATGAGCGTGAAAGATATTTCCTCGCTAACTGTAAAATTGCAATGCCAAAAGCACAGTTTTCTTTTTTCAAGCAGCATTGTCTGGTTCTCTAATAAACAATAATTCATTTTAGACTGCTCTCTCAAGATTAGAATATGCATTTTACATAGTGTTGGTTAATGTTTCTTTGGATCAATGCCATTCACATTAATCCTTTTCTAGCATTTACTACAAAATAAAGGTTTAAAATCAGCATTATTATTTATTCATTTACAATTAACAAGCATTCCTTCAGCACATCCATTTATTCAAATTGAGCTACTGTGATTAGTCCTCCATTAAGGCAGCCAAGACATATTTTACTTGCTCATTTCCTCATATGTTTGCTGTGTTTTATTAAATTGCTTTTGTCATTGCTTTTTGTTCTGTCGAATTGTCTACTGTATGCAGCATAAAACCGTTCAGTGCTTTGACACAGTGAAGCCAGCCCTCCTGTAGAGACAGCCAGTGTCAGTGATTTTTCAAAGATTATATGATTTCTATACTTTCAAGGCTCCGGATGATAGATACTGTATTTCATGGTATTGTTGGAAGTGTTATCTCTACCATTTGAAGTTTCCTTACACAAAGTTATCGGGCTTGAAAAGCAGACAGAAACTGTTCAGTATCTCGCTGTGTTTTCAATCATTATGCTTGCTCTGTTTTATTCAAGGCTTCAGGTGAAGATCAGAGGTTTAGCAGCTATGACAACTCAGTATGTGTTATCTAGTATTCATACAAAACATTAAAGTGTGTCTATGTATTCAGCAGTGTGTATATTATTTATTACAGTTGCAAATTCCTGCAGCCAGTTAGAAGGTATCTATGTGCTCATTATGGTGGGTCAAATGTTGTCAAAACAACCGAATATCAATGTGGTCTTATTTTTAGTGGTTCTGGCAGCTCCACCAACTGGGTGTGTTTGGTCTTATTTCAGCATTTCTCCCCGGTACCTTGTTCAAGGCTGGATTCACCGCTGCGCTTGAGAGGCTGAAAGTTAGCAGGTTCCTTGGGCATGAATGTCTTGTTCTGTATAAACTGGCTCTACACTGTCATAAAGCTGTTGACCCTGAAATGTGTAGAAAAGGTTCGTGCCTGGGTTTTGTTCCTTAGCCACGCTAATTGTTCCCTGTGGTCTTGTCACGTGAATCAGCCACAAGGCTGAAGCATTAATAACATGAGTTTCTCGAAAATGAAAGTTTCATGAAAGTTTTTCTCATGTGTAAACGTATGTCTATGAAAAAGTGCCCACATGCATTGTGCTCTTCCATTCATGACTAAAATCATCAGCATGAGAAAAAGAGGAAAACAGACTGAATATCAGCAGCAGTAGAACAATGGTTATGTCATCCGCATGAATATTCTATGAAGTGAGGAAATGTTAAAACCATCTCATACTCTAAAAAGGAAAATAATCAAACTGCTTTGCTTGTGAAGTAGATCACTTACCAAAGCAACTCCCCTGCACCCCCCTAAGAGATTTCAGTGCCATTATGTGATTGTATCCCCTTTGAATACTTCTGAATACGCTGATTGGCAGTGGGGGGTGTCATTAAAGCAAACTGCTTAAAGAATGAGTCACTGATATTACACAATCAAAATACAAAAGACTGGTGATTTTAAAGTCTCTCACCTTTCATTAGAGCAGGTTTCACGCTGTACACTATTTGGATGCAGACCTCTTATATGCGACGAGCTGCCATTGTCTAGAGTGTTTAACTGAGTTCCATGAAAGTTATAAAATTTCAGCCACTGTTTGGGTGTCTAACACTGCCAGTTGCACAAGATGGCTGCAAGACACAAGCAAGCACAACGCTAATAGATTTTTTTGTTATAGTTTGTTTGGCTAAAATTCTTCGGAGACACTAATATATAGCAAAATATAGCTGTCTCATACAAAGTTGACATCTGACCCTTACCCTGTTGCATGTGGGCAGGCACAGTATGGGAAAGCAGCTACACTTTGATTGGCTGAAAGCGAGCTTGCGAATGACAGCCATTACTTAATGAGAGCCCAGGAGAAGTAACCTGACAGCTGTTTGTTTGCTGCTAATGAGAGACTGGTGGAGGAAAGAAAGACACACACTGGAGCTCTTTGAAAGAGGCTGCCTTCAGAGCGCCTGGCAAAAAGGATGTCCTGCCTCTCCTTGAGTGCTGGACTCGGGGCTATGCTGCAGTGCACTGCTCTGGAAGCTCCTGGGTTCTGCCATCGCTGTTCACCACAGATCAGATCTGATGTCTGCACAGAGACCAGGGAGATATGTTTCTGATAATTAGGTTTAACAAGTGCACATTTATTTAATATAAAAGATGACTACATAAAGACAGGCTTTGGCAAAAGGATACAACATTTAACACAGTTATGCAAGTGTTTTAGTGATGTTTGGGTTATTGTCCCAGATTTACAGTAGCTATACAGAATCCTACTTGTATTGTTCCTTCAATTTGAGCTTGTACACCGCATGGTGGAAATAATTAAAGGGATAGTTCACCCAAAAATGAAATATCTCTGATAATTTATTTACCCTCATGCCACCCCAGATGTGTGTGACTTTCTTTCTTCAGCAGAACAGAAAGATTTTTAGAAAAATATCTCAGCTCTGTTGGTCCACACAATGCAAGTGAATGAGGATCAGACATGTGTAGCTCCAAAAATCACATAAAGGAAACAAATAAGTAATCCATAAGACTCCAGTGGTTGAATCTATATCTTCAGAAGCGATATGATAGGTGAGGGTGAGAAACAGAGTTACAGTGGAGATTTAGAGTAAAAAAAGACATAATATTGTTCTGTTTCTCTCCCACATCTATTATATTTCTTCTAAATATATGGATTTAAATAAGATATGGAGTCTTATGGATTATTTTTATGTTTCCTTTATGTGCTTTCTGAAGTTGCAAAGGTCTGATCTCCATTCACTTGCACTGTGAGGACCTACAGAGCAGAGATATTTTTCGAAAAATCTTTGTGTTCTGCTAATGAAAGAAAGTCACACACATCTGGGATGGCATGAGGGTAAATAATTTTTATTTTTGGTAAACTATCCCTGTCAATGTGTAGTTTCCAACCAAAAACACTCTCAAGCATCTGTTGCACTCTTTCTAAAGGACAGCGTGCTTGCTGTCTTTGTTTTATACATACCTCTTCTCTGCTGGTGGTAGCAGCATGCTTTTAACAGACAGCATCAGGTAGCATGCTGTTACACCCAGTGCAGGAAACATCTATTGGAAACTACAAGGCTAAAAATATCAGGTTGAATCTTCCGTTTTGTAATATAAAACACTGAATTAAGCATTGCAGGCTCTACTTTCTGCTCTACTGACAACAAGACAGTCAATAAGGAACTTGGCAGACCAATTTTTTGAGGTACTAGAGTATTTATTCACAAGACATGTTGTAAACGAAGAAGCTTTTCAAGATAAACATGCTGATGAATCTTTAAAGAGAGTTCACAGGTTCATTGTAAACCCTAATTGAAATGAAGGTAACCTAATCTTGGTAATTTTCCATAATGGAGGGTTGTAAATTGTTGAGCATAATTTACGAGTTCTAAATTGCCCCCCTGAACTATTTAGTTATTTAATATACTTGTATACAGTATTACAATAGAAATTAATAGAAATAACAGTGGAGCTGGGGTGGAAATATTTGTCACAGAATAATAAGCAGCCTTTCATTGTGTTATAATTATATATTGATGAACATTATCCTCCCAAAACTTTAGTTTACTGTCTAACGTTATGATAACAGAAGAATCAGATAGCAGATAGCAGGGTTGGGAGGGTTACTTTTGAAATGCATTCCGCTACAGATTACAGAATACAAGCTGTAAAATGTCATTTGTAATGTATTCTGTTAGATTACTCAAGGTCAGTAACATATTTTAAATACTTTGGATTACTTCTTCAGCACTGGTAGATTTCTTCACTTGTTTTGACTATAAAAATTCTGCCAGTACAGTAAGACAAAATACACATGTTAAAAATACATTCTCTGAAAAACCTAAACATCTTATGTAGTGTTGGTTCTAAAACAAGATAAATCAAATTGATCTTGTTTGAAGGATTTTTAGATATTTTTACAGGAAAACAATACAAAAAATTATCAAGAATACGATTTTTGCCCTAATATCAAAGGTCTTACTAGAAACAAATAAATTATGATCCACCGTGAATTTTCTTGATAATAAATATGATTGTGACTGGTAACAATAAAAGACCAGATAAAAATATTAAAAAAAATATTACATCCACTGGTATGTGGATGTAAAATGGCTAGAAATAAGATTTTAGATTAGCGTAAAGCTGACAATTTACACAAGTTTTATTTCTATTTCTTCTGCTCAACTTACTTCAAACGTACTTCTCTGTCTGCTTGTATGAATGTAACACATCATAAGAAAGTGTTTCACCGCTGTTCAAATGCACTTTAGATCACATCATTTATATGTATAAATGTTTTCCATCTGAAAGGACTAAATATTAAATGAAACAAATGACAATAAAATGCAATGTAATCTCTTCAGTAATCAAAATAATTTTTGAATGTAACTGTATTCTAATTAACAATTATTTAAATTGATATTGTAGTGGAATATGTGTAATTTGTATTTTAAATAACTAATCCCATTACATGTATTTAGTCACTCCCCAACCCTGAGAACTAGTATACAATAAAAACACAGTACAAAAGTTTTATTTATCATATTACTTCCATGGCCCTTATATGATATATAGTTTGGTTATGAGAACATATTGCCTATGATAAAATAATAGTGTTATCATAACAATGAGTAGTTCTATTGTGACACAGTACAAAGCTGCTTTTAATGGTCTTCTTGATTTCTTATTTAATGGTATGGGCCCAACCACCGTAATTTAACATGAAATAAACCGACATGGCTTAGATGTTGATCAGCAGCTTTCAGTTCTGTTGCTGCAAAATGTCTTCGTTCATACCCCTAAGCTGTACAAATGCACAATGCTCTCGTTTTTATACAGTGAGTTAGAGGTCAGGCATTAGGTCTTGCTCTTCACACCAATTTGTTATCCTATTCAGCATCCGTCAGAATGTGAACAGCAACATCAGCCCTGCAAGTGCATGCCTATTTATTTATGTCTGCGTGGATGAAGGAGGAGTGAATTTACAGGGTAAATTAGAAGAACGGCCTTTGCCAGCGGTGCGTGCGTCCAAACGCCCGTGGGTGGCGCCAAAAGAGCAAAGAGCGCCTTACCCGGTTCAGCTCTTAACTGTTGAATGCGTCAGTGTGTATTCGCTCATTGGATGAGATTAGCTCAGAATCCATGCACGAGAAAGTAGCGACACAACGTGCAGAGCTCCGTGGGCGACCATGTGAATGGTCTGGTGCGTTTTAAATGTTGAAGTCACCCTTATAATTTCAACCATTACTGATAAAAAACAAAAAACGACAAACGTTTGGCAAAAGTATAGTTCTACTAAGAGCTGCAAATACATACACAAAATGTTATGGGTCATGTATATTATTAAAAAAATATATTATTTTCTTAACCTAATTGCGCCCTCCTCGTCAAACAGCTTGTGGCGCGTGGGTTTGAGAGCCCCACCTCCTCTCGCTTCCCGCATCTGCCTGTTCGCGCGGCTAGAGAGGAACAGCGCGCGGTGCTGAAAAATCTCCTCTCTCACTCTCTCGCATGCATAGAAATGCATGCAGGATTAACCCTGTGCGGAAAGGAGCCCAGTGCCAAACCTGCGTTGATAATCTACTTCTGAGGAAAATGATGGAGGGAAAAGCCAAATGTACACGTTCTGCCATGTATTACTGCAATTTGAGATACATTTTGTGAAATTGTGCTGTAATTCCGCGAAAAGTGAGTAACGAGGACCACTATCAAATCGTGAGAGGATCCTCTATTAAAAAAACAAAACATAATCTGAGTGTTTGAGGATTTACTGACTGAAAACGGTGGAAGTTGCTCATTTTAGAACTGTTTCTATGTTCTATGAAACAACCAGTAACATTTCAGGACCTATCGGCAGCGGTAATTTCTCATTTATCATCAGTTAAATCTGCCGACGCTATAAAACTGACGCGGAGTCGTGGGAATGGCGTGGAGAAATAGCGCGGTCACTTATGGATTGTTTTACAACAGAAGGATTTTATGTTTTCTTGATGTCTGGATTCCTTAAACAAGGGGTGTAAGTGTCTGTGTTACGTCGAAGGAAACATCAGCTGTAGTTGATTCTCAGACACGAAGCATCGGTCGCGGTTGAGACGCAGGGATCTGGCGAGCGGGGGAAAAAAGTGATCGACGAAGGTAGGCTACGAACTTTATTGACGTGACTGGAAAAATGAATAAAACAGCGGATAATGTTCAATAGCCTACGTCGACTGGGTCACATTTAAAGATTCGATCCACGGCCATTCGATCTGTGCCATTGGAGAACTATTGGGATTTCGATTTTATTTGATACATGATCGTGAATTGTAACTCAGCCTTTTATTATTTCGAAATTACGTACGTAATGGCCGAAAATCTATGATGTTTTATTAATGTGTTCCAGGATCTATCGGACTTATGGGTTTACGAATAACCAAATGACACTTGTTTGTCGCAGCTCACATAGACTTTGCCTGAATTCAGTGCGATGCGATTTTAGAATTCGTACTAATTTGCACGTATGTCAAATCAGTAGATACAATAGGCTAGCCTACGCATCCTGCCGAAATTCTTTGACGTAAAAAAAATTATTCGTTTAAATTCTGCTGCAAAAAAGACAGGCATTGCCTACATTCAACGACCAGTTGAATGTAGGCTATGCCGCGAACAGGCGTACATGTACTGTAGCCTACGTCATGCATAAAAATTTAATTTTCGTTAATAACTCGCTACCCAGCGGCGCTGATTTGGATTTTGTTTCACGGTGCTGTAGATATAGCAGATATAAGCGAAATCGCAGTGGTGCGCCCACCTGGGCTCGCTGGGTCAACAGCAGGATGAATGTTTGGTCAAATCCCTGTAAGGCTGATTACAGGATTCCCCCATCTACCGTCTCCACCCACAAACCTCTCTGAGCTGCAGGGAAGCATATAAAGTGGAGTTTAAGATACTAAACATTTTTAGATGTTAGTTAAACATTTTAGCCAATAAGGTAGATGCAAAACAATAATTGATTTAAGATATACTAAAACACAATAACAATTATTGTTTTGTGTGGGTGTGTGTGGGTTAAATATCTCTTATGATAGCATTCTTAATGAGTTCATGTAAAAGAAAAGAAAAAAAAAATCCTGTTTGTCCAGAAATCTAACCTCATCTTAAATAGTCATGCATTCCAATTACTGCATTCATTTGCCTGTAACATTGCAAAGTGTTTATTGGGTGAGCAAAGGTTAATAATATGGGTTATTGATTTAACTGGGCTGAGCTGAAATGCTAAACCTGTTGAACCTGAATGAACGTGATAACAGATCATTTGATCATTTACAGCACTGCAGAAAAATAAAAGGTCACAATACTTCAGGGAAAATAAAATGTCTGCATGAACTATCAGTCTCAAGAACGGGGGTGGGGTGGGGGGTGGGGGGTCGGTGTATAGGTGTCAGGTGGCTTGCACGGACCCAACACTTACAGTGAAGTATTAATATATTACAGTATATATAAGTAGGCCTATGGTATGAATATATCATATTATTTACTTTTAATATTTTTGGTATTTTAAAGATTCAAGTATTGCAAGATTTGCGAAAATAAAGGGCATCGAGCACAAGCTGGTCTTGAATAAATGATTTAATCAATTACAATAATGACAATTGTGCATGTGCACAATTTTATTTTTCACTCTGTGCTTGTGCATTGTGGGATTTATATCCAAGTGGCTCGAGTGTTTTGACTATGTTCACCAAAATTCCTTCAGATCCTTTTAATGATTCAGTGACCATTTCTGGTGATGCCAGAAGGTGGTGACAAATGAGTGTCTTTTGTGAAATTAGTTAGTCACTGAATCAACGATCAAAAGAAAATTGTAATCCTTTAAAATATGTATGTCTACAGACCTACAAAGAAATTTTAGTAGAAGTTTTAAGCATTATAAGAACAAATCAAATATATCATTTCCCTACAGTTTTTGAGCTGCTGAGCATGACAACAATAATAGTCTTATAATAATTATAATGAGTTTCAATAACATCCGTACATTTTCATGTATGTATAAAAAAGTGTGTCTACATATCTATTCGCTTCAATAAAATGCCTAAGCGTTCTAAGGACACAGCAGATCAATCTTTTTTCATACAGTTTGCTGATGCACACCAACATAGAGGTAAAAAACAGGAGCTGATATTAAACATAGTTTATTTAACACAGATATAGTAACATGCTTAAAATGGCAAAAACATCCGATTAAACTATTACCTCACAATCATAATGTAAAAAGCCTAACTTTACGAAGGCTCATGTACTGATATAAACTCCACTTATAATGTGTGCTTTAAAGGATTTTCTTTAGTTTTTTTTTTCTAATGCCGTAATGCTGTCAATCAAGAACAATATGCCAATAAATAGCTCTCATTTGTGTGTGTTCCTCATCTCTAGATTATTAATTTAGATCAACATCAATGAAAAACATGGATAAATGTGCATTTTTGAAAGCAACTGTAGAAATGAAGAGAACCGCACTGATTAGACTGTTTGACTGAAGGCCTGTTACATAAAGGTTGTTTCGGCTCATGAAACTCACCTGTGATTGGATGGATGGATGCTCAATCAGCCCAAAAGTAACACAATGCAAAGAATACTGTATACAAATCCACCATTTGGACTCTGTATGGTTTAGCTAGTTTGGAAATATGTGGGGGACCAGCATATGGTCTCATGGAAAGTCGGCATGCTGTTTCCGAATGTTCCGGAACCCTTGTATCGGCATACCGATATGCCGACTCACTGACATGACTTATCTCCTATTGGACATTTTTGGAAGGGCTCAACAATAATTAATTTCCCTCGTGGCACGGCTGTTAGCGCGCTGCGACAGTTGCATGGGAGACCACAGTTCAATCACCATTCAAACAAGGAAGTTTGTAGAAAACAATCACAAGCATGATAAGGTTGCATTTTTATCCAAATCATTGCATTTTGTCTCTACTAATGGTTATGGTTAGTTTTGGGTTTTGGTTGGGGGGAAGATTAAATAAAATAAAAATGCATCTTCATTGCTTTACACCCTGTTCAGCTGAAAACAATTCTGTTTACAACTGGCTTCTGGTAATCTCTCCTGGATATAAATGGATGTCACACTTGATTATATGCTCTGAAAAACGTACCGTTTTAGCCTCTGGAGGCAGTGATTTCAAATTTGGTCAGCGTATACTGATTTCAGCTAAAGAAAAATAGGCACACACTTGTCGAATTGTTTGTGCGATAAGGCTTGGGGGGGACAAAAATCATCTTTTTAAAGAGTGAGGCCTCACGGCTGCTACACCTTTGATTTCAAAAGAGTACTTAATATTTTCAGAGCTGTATAAGAATGAAACACTGGGTTTGTCTGGCTTGTTCATTTAGAAATTCTAGGTGTTTACCACTATTCACTAGAGAGGCTATCCTTAGTGAACATATGTTCTCTTTATTGCCTCTTCACAGCGTGTTACCAGCTGATGTATTTGAAACAGAATTATAGTATATTAAATGTTTTCATCCACATATTGTCTGTAGCTCACACTTGAGTTCAAAGCTCTTATAATAACCCTTTGTTCATCAGGCACTCTGAATAGTTTTAACCAACAGCACTTGCATAGTTTGTTGAGTGTTTGTAGACTCTTATCAGGATGAGATGAAGTGCTTATGCTCTTGGGTTGTTTCAAGAGGCTCTTATCTAAAGAGTGTTGCTGGTTTTTACATTTTTATTACTATATGATGTGTTGGAATAATGGATGAAACCATGTCAGCTTGTTGTGGCTGTTGAATGAAAAAAATAAAAAAATAAAACAAAGATTGGCTAAGATTTTTACAGGGAAGATTTCTATTTTGTTTTGATGGGGCGTTTATATGCTAAAACTGGCTTAAAGGTCGTTGGTTGTGTGCGATTTTAGTTTGGGTTATCAACACAAATAATTCCTTGGACTACAGTTCCATGACTACAAACTAAAAGCCCTCTACAAATTCAGAGAAAAACTTAAAGGTTCCAAAAACCAGAAAGTCACAAAATGGCATTTTCTCCATTAGGACATAATCCATGTCATCTTCATGGACCAACATGTCATAAATGTTATGAGTATTTTCAAAAATCCCATTAGCTCCACTATTCCAGTCTAACTGCATTACTGTAGGGCCCACCTCCCAAATGCCTTGAGTGCAAGTTATTGCCTAGGTCTTCAGAAGCTATGCTTTATGCCACAGTCTCTAATCATGTTTTTACCCTACACACTATCAGTGCAGCTAAATCGACAGGAGGCTGCTCTACAAATGCAAAAAAAGAGGACACATCAATACCTGGGCAATTAGTGCATCAATACGCTGCACTCCCATTCTTAACAGATATGGTGGAATTGGATTTCTGATTGGATTTCTATGTATACTTGTGTTTAGCTATTTTGTATAACACTTATTTACTTTCCTTTGGATCATGGCCTCTTGCACAGCCTGTATTGATCTGGTTTGACTCATGCTCCATTCAAGATGTTACATGGATGTTTTGCATACATAAACATACAGGGTTCTTCAAAGACCACTGCATTAAGTGGTACAGCTCAATACACTGTCCACTGTTCTTTAAAGTCACAACAATAGATCTTCTCACTCAGGAAATAATTAAACTCTAAAACCATTTGGTGCTTAAAAAAGAGAGAAACCTGGAGCCAGGGGGATATGGATCAAAGTAGATGCTAAAATAGAGACTAGTGATTAATGAGGAGGCCTAGCAGGTTGAAAATCAAACATGAGCATTACAGTGTGTAAATTAGCCTGAAGTTTCTGAGTCTTGATGGGACAGAGATTTCTCATCTGTCATGAGTAAATCTGTACTCTAAGATAAGGGCTGGCCTGCAGGTGCACTGTGACCTGGTAGTGCAGCTTCTTATTTTACCACTGTTTTACAGAGAGGGGATCTTTTACATTCTGTGATGCTGAATGGTTTCTTTGCTGTGTTAGCAGTCTTCTGTCTCATCAGCCCTTTCATTGAGAAACTGCCCATTTTATGTTATGAGCCAGTCAAATGAGTGTACCCTTAATTAAAGGGAAGTCATCCAGCATAATTGCCCCAACACTGGCTGTAAATATGCATTGGATTAAGCATATATTGAGAAAAGTGTATATACTGGTTATAAGAAGGATTAATTTATGTTGTAACTAGCACAAAGCTTGCTGAGTTGTTGTTTTTTAGCCTAACAGTAGCCCATGCCTTCATATTAAAAAGCCCATTAGGAAGTGTCTTATTACTTGTTCTAAATCATAAATTTTCAAAAGCAGCTTAGTTTGGACAGGCACTCATAAGGGTGATAATTAACATTTTCCCATGTGTTGAATGATGATTTATGAGAGATGATTTAACTTCCAGATTTGAGCAAAAAAAATTAAAAAAAAATCAATTGGAGCAATGTGCTTTCAAATCATTGGCTGAGGTTAATTAATTTAGCTTAATGTCAAAGGAGTATAAAGCAGTTTGTCATGGTATTAAACACCTTTAAGAATGAACGTGGTATAGTTGGCCTTCTTTTCCTTTCTTCATGTAAAAGTCATTGTCTACTCAAAAATGAGACTGGTAAATAATGAAAGATAATGAGGAAGGAGGCTTTTAGTGGTGTCAGGGGAAGAAGCATTTTCCGGAGAGCTTTTACAACTCATGGCCTTAGAATTATTTTTCATAATGTGTACAGAAAAAAGTATGCAGTGTGTGAATTCTGTTTCACCCTAGTCCTTAACTGTAAATTAAATGAAAAGATGATACAACAAAGTTGGTTTCTCTATGTTTACTGAAGAGAATACTGCATGACACACTTGTTTATGATTTAACCTGTTTTTCACACTGTTTTGCAGACTGAGGTGTTACCTCTCTGTGTGCTCATGGATCTCCCTGTGGCATTCTTTCTGCTGTGGGGACTGCTGCTGGACATGTTGAGTGGTGCGGTAGGTGGCATTCTCTACCGTGTGCATGAGGAACAGCCTCCCAGCACGCTCATTGGCAGCCTGGCGGCAGACCAGGGCCTACCAGACACTGGACACTTGTACAAACTGGAGGTGGGTGCTCCTTATTTGCGGGTGGATGGAAAGACTGGGGATATCTTTACCACTGAGATCCCCATAGACAGAGAGACTTTAAAGGACTGTCGCAACAAAGGCAAGCCCTGCTTTCTGGAGTTTGAGGTGTCTGTCACAGACCTTATTCAGAATCAGAGTCCACGGCTGATAGAGGGAAGGATTGAGGTGCAGGATATCAATGATAACACACCACAGTTTCCCTCACCTGTCCTCACCCTCTCGGTTCCAGAGAACACCCACATGGGGGCACTCTTCTCAATTCCGCTGGCCACTGACAAAGACACAGAGAGGAATGGAGTAGCTGACTACACCTTAACAGCAGGACCAGAGGCTGTAGCACTCTTTGGTCTGCAGGTTGCAGAAGACCGTGGTGAAAAATTGCCTCAACTGATTGTTTTGGGAAGCCTTGATAGAGAGCTGAAAGACTCCTATGACCTCACCATCAAAGCTGTGGATGGAGGCAATCCACCTCGCTACAGCAGTGCCTTGCTGAGGGTCGTGATCGCTGATGCCAATGACAATGCACCCAAATTTGAAAAATCATCCTACGATGCAGAAGTTGCAGAGAACAGCCCAATCGGACACTCTGTGTTGCAGGTAAAAATGGAAAGCATGTTTAGTGTTGTCAATCTTTAGATCCAAACAAGGCAAAATAAATTGTCTATTGCATCATCTTGAAGTGTGAAATTTTAATGAACAGTTGTCCCAACCTCCCAACTTTCTGTTCTTTACTTTGATTCCTTTTATCAATGGAGCAGGGCCTGGAATTTCAAATTGGCATTTTGTAATTACCAGAATAATCCAGTTTGATCACTGCATGCACATTCTTTTGGTTAACTTTTATTTAGAGATAAACATTTGAAGTTTGAAAGTAACAAGAAAAAATATGAAGAGTCTATAAGGTTAAAAATGACTCGGTTTGTTCAGTTTGTTTTTTAAGAAAACCCTGTATAGATATGACCTAGAAATTGTATTGTGTGTCAATTTGTATATGTTCCCGGTATTGGGCAGTATTGGTAACTTCAGCTCTAAATTGTCTACTTTCATTCGTGGGATATTGTTAGCTTGTGGTAAAATACATCAATTGGCTCTGCTGCTAATAGCTGACTGGTTGGTTTAGTGGTTCTATTATTGTCATTGATGAAAAAGTTTGCGAGTTCAAATATGTGCTTTTGTAACTTTTTATTTTAATAAACCAGGATTGCATCTACACATCTTGAGTGGGGAGACATGTGTTTGCATATTTCTTTGTGTTTCGACTGGAAAGGAGCAAGTAGAGTGTGCATTTGTGTGAACAAGAGAACATTACAGCTGTTACTCAACGCCACTGATAATAGCCACAAGCACTAATCTTTCCATTCAAAATAACACATGCTTGCGCCAGATCGCCACTTATTTTAACTCACATGAACAAAATTCATGTAATTCGTGTTTACGAAGGAGAAAGTACCATCCACCCGATCAATATAAAGTTATATGTGCCTTAACATAAACTTCTGTCAAAACATTACTGTGCCTTAGAAACATGGGATACATAGGATTTAAAATATAGACAAAATATTTTTTTTGTTACGCATGGCATGTGTGGTCATCATTGAATGACTTTTAATAATAATAATAATAAATGTTTTAATCATCATCAAGAATAAAAAGCTATTTGAAACAGGTAACAAATATAGGAAGTGTAACATTGTCCATAAAAGTAACTAAGACATATGGTACAACATTCTAACATAACTGCAACTGAACAGGATTAACATTACCAGTTGTTCAAACAACACAACAAAAAGAACAGTACTTGATACAGTGCTACAAACAAATGCGTCCATCAACTCTGCGTCCATAAATTATTTAATGCTCTCCAATTATTAAGTTGAAAGGTGTGCTGCAAAAGCATAAATAGAAATGTGCATTCGTAAAAATGCTAACATGAGATGGTTACCTTCTAGGCATGACCCTCCCTCATGGGGGCTGCCATGTTAGGATCACATGACCAGCCAAATACTCCAAGTTTAACTTTCACTCATGGAAATGAAAAATGTCTGACGGTGAATAGTGAAATTCTACAATGCCATTGGTTACTGAAAACTATAGCGCTTAAGTGATACATCTATGTCCCTATGTGTCTGTATAAGTCAAGACATATGCCATAATGACCAGCACAGCATAAACTTAAAATTACTAAGTGCACATAAAATGCCCTATGTCTAAAACATGTACATTTGTGGTCCAGTCTTGTTAATTTTGTTTAGTCTTTTGTATGTGTAAAATAAGTTTTGCACATTATATTGTTGTCTTAGTATTTAATAGATTGTCATTTGATTTCCATTCAGGTTGAGTTGTAATTCTTTTTTGGTGTTTTCTATTGTAGGTGAAGGCTAATGATTCAGACTTGGGCCCTAATGGTGAGATTGAATACACATTACATCAGGAAATTGATCCTGTTCCAAAACTACTCCAGATAGACCGTTCCACAGGTATCATATATGTCAAAGGCCTGATAGATCGTGAGGAGATCAACAACCTCAAGTTTTACGTCATCGCACGAGACAAAGGCCCCTCACCCAAAAGTTCAAAAACATATGTTTCTATTGATGTGATGGACCAGAATGACAATGCACCAACAGTCGAGATTCGTGGCATTGGACTTGTGACCCATAATGATGGGGTAGCAAACATATCAGAGGACATGCCAGTTGGCACTGCAGTGGCACTAGTGCAGGTTTCAGATAAGGATGAAGGGGAGAATGCTGTGGTGACCTGTGTGGTTGCAGGTGATGTTCCTTTTCAGCTTCGGCCAGCCAGCGATTCCTCAGTGGATAACAAGAGGAAGTACTTCCTGCAGACTACAACACCTCTGGACTATGAAAGAGTCAGGGACTACCGGGTGGAGATAGTGGCAGTGGATTCAGGCAACCCGGCTCTGTCCAGCACTAACTCTCTTAAAGTCCAAGTGACTGACACAAATGATAATTCCCCCATTTTCTCACCAACCCTATTTGAAGTGGAGTTTGCTGAAGAGAACCAGCCAGGGGAAAAAGTATTAGATGTATTCGCCTCAGATGCAGACATTGGCACAAATGCAGAGCTAGTCTACAGCATTCTTGCCGACTCTTCAACAAGGGGGCTATTTGAGATTGACCCCAACTCAGGTGAAGTACGTGCTCGGAGCCCTCTAGATCGTGAGCACAAGGATCGATATGAGTTCCGTGTTACTGCAGCTGATAAAGGGGTTCCTAGTCACAGGGGAACTGCCACAGTTGTAATCAAGGTGCTTGATCGGAATGACAATGATCCCAAGTTCATGCTGAGTGGCTACAGTTTCTCAGTCTTGGAGAACATGCCTCCCCTTAGCCCTGTTGGCATGGTAACTGTACAGGACATGGATGAAGGTGAAAATGCTCAAGTGCAACTTTTTGTGGAACCAGATGTAGGGAAATTTGTGATCCAGAATGGCACAGGCACTATCCTGTCCAGTATCTCATTCGACCGCGAGAAGGAAAGCAGCTACACATTCCGGTTGAAAGCTGTGGATGGAGGGGACCCACCCAGGTCATCCTACGTTGGTGTGACCATTAACGTCCTTGATGAGAATGATAATGCACCTGTTGTCACCAAACCATCTAACTCATCCTTCAGACGACTGTCTCCAATGGCTGCCCCAGACAGTGTTGTGGAAGTAGTTGAAGCAGAGGACATTGATTCTGGGTCCAATGCTGAGCTGGTATATAGCATAGCAGGTGGAAACCCACATGATCTTTTTTACATCTCTCCGTCTGATGGAGAGATCACGCTAACAAAGGAACTAACTCGAAAACATAGTGGTTTGCATCGACTTGTCATAAAAGTGAGTGACAAGGGGAAACCATCCCGTCATGCCATTGCCTTGGTACACATTTACGTAAATGAGACCATTGCTAATATAAGTCACATTGAGGCAATTGTGGGACACAGTTTGTATACCCCACTGGACATGGACATTGCAGGAGACCCTGATTTTGGTTTGGCTGCCCAAAGAAGCAACATTGTGTATGGCAGTTTGGCTGGAGTGGCGGGCGTTGTCACTGTGATTGTTGTGGTTGTCTTTATCAGGCATCGCCTTCAGAGGGAAGCTAAGAGTGGTTACCAAGCTGGCAAGAAGGAGACCAAAGATCTGTATGCCCCCAAGCAAGGGCCAAAAAGTGGCAAGGGTAGAAAGGGTAAAAAAGGTAAGCCACCAAAGTCACCCAAACCTCTTGGAGAGGAAGAAGACGTCAGTCTTCAAAAGAGTCTCAAATTTAACCTTGATGGGGTTAATGACAGCCCCAGGATCCATTTGCCTCTGACATATCCACCTGGAAGTCCTGACCTAGGCAGGCACTACCGTTCCAATTCCCCATTGCCCTCCATCCAGCTCCAGGCCCAGTCACCATCTGCCTCCCAAAAGCACCAGGCTGTCCAGGAGCTACCTGCTGCCAACACCTTTGTGGGAACAGGAGGTGATGACAACTCCACGGGCTCAGACCAGTACTCGGATTACAGCTACAAGACCAATCAACCAAAATACAGCACAAAAACGGTACAGATCTTTATTTCTATTTATATATGTGCAGTGCTTGCATTTACTGAAAAGGGTCTAACCACTGTTGTCCTGTTTGGTGCTAAAATAGTGGGTGTTTATTATTGACTGTATGACTATATTTTCATAATAGATTATTTTCTAATTTTTCAAGTGTGTTTTGGGTGAATTCCCAATAAAGCTCAAACATGCAAGAGCAATAAAGGCAGGGCATCTTGTCATACATGAATTTGCTTGATAGGTAAAATGTCTGTTGTATTTCAACACGTTTGCTATATTCCCTGACAACCTACTCACCATCAGAAAATAGTTTAAAATAAAATTTACTTACTGCTTAGTCAATTGTAAAGATCCAGTCATGAAAGGGTTCTTTTCAATAGTTTATTCATAATACCATATCATAATGAGTGAATGTACTCATTCATGCTCATGGGGTTTCACTGTAATTTTTGGGATTGTGAATAGGGTATAAAATTAGTGTTTCCTAGAGCTCATGGTGTCTCTCTGGTCCTGTAATATAGTCTCGTAATTAAGTTACTTTAGGCCACTATTTAAGGCAATTTCACCAGCCCCACTTATGGGGCTTTTCCACTGCATGGAAACTCGACTTGACTCAGTTCTGCTCACTTTTTGAGGGTATTCCACTGTGGATAGTACCTGGTACCTGGTACCTTTTTTAGTACCACCTCAGTCGAGGTTCCAAGCAAGCCAAACCGATAGTAAATGTGACGTCAAAACCCTGCAGATCACTGATTGGTCAGAGAGAATCATCACTACCAGTGTCACTAGATTTGCAACACAGAACATCAACCTGCTAGTTTTAAAGTTAGCCACAGCGATAGCAAAAAATATTTTTTCAGGAAGTGTCTCATCTGTTGGCCGCAAAGCTGAGACATGGCTACCACCGGACCTACCAACAGTGTAGGGAAAAGTTAAAAAAATGTTTAAGTGATTACAGAACCATCAAGGAAAAGTGGATGTGTTTCAACCAAATCGACACTATGGCTGAAGTCCACAATGGAGGATGGTACGTTAACTCTATACTCTTCTTGAAAGCTTCACTTTATTTTGTTGACCAGCTACTGGAAAGCTTGTTTCTAAAACAACCAGGCCAATTTAACTGTTACACTTGTGTAAAATCACCATGCAAACAAATTTATGCAGCACAATGAGCTAGTAGCTAACAGCTAGCGGCCGTGTTGTTGTTTATTGTTTTGTGTCACATTTAAGATGATGTCAGGGCAGTACAACTATGACGATCAGCCTAAAATCCCACCCATGTTGAGGCAGCACTTAAACATCAGTGGAAAAGCAAGCTCAGAAAGTAAAGCGAGTAGAGTCGAGTCGAACCATATCGTGCAGTGTAAAAGTGCAATTAGATGCCAGTTCAATGCAGTATGCTCACTTCAGATTGACACCAAAGGGGAAAACTGAAAAGCACTAGCTGCAATAATATGTATATTTTGTGGGTAGATTGAGTGTTATCTCAAGAGAGAGTGAAAGTGGTTTCCTGTTCAGAGGCACATTACTGAGAACAATGGTATATGGGTCCTGACTCCGTCAGTACCAGTCTACTGTTTGATAAACCCAGCAGATGCTAGATGACAGTCAGGGTGAATGCAGGCCTTCCAGACTCACTGACTGGGGAGAACAGTTACCCACGGCAGCTCCCACACTGTGATGGACAGCATATAGCATGGAAGTGACAATAGACTCCAGCTATGTAGATTGTGTTGCATTTGTGTGTGTTGTTTTTATATGTGTACTTCCAGCTCTCTGCATACACTCATGATTTGCTTGTGAGAATGTGGGTTAGAGGTTCTCATGCATGGCCTGGTTTTGTCAAGTATCAGATCAGAGTCCCGGACAAGAACATAAGTTACATAAATAGATATAGTATCTGCTGATTGATAGGCGTATAAACATGGGACAGATGTTGACTCATGTAACATTTCCTGGCAGATGTGAACTCATGAGGGATCCCTCTCTACTGCTTCCGCTTTCCCCCACCCAACCCCACATTAGATTTAACAGATTGACCAAAATATATAATTAAAATCCCAGCCAAGCTGAGTGACAGATGTGGAAAGTGAAGCGTGGCAGAGTGAATGGTAATACGCTCACCGCTGATTCAGTGCGCGTGGCAATGTGCTCATGTGTGTGTGACAGCCTTGGCTCAAGCTCTCCCAGTTTAAGCTTTGATGAGTGTAAACACAGTGGCCTTGTTTGCAGTTTATTGACAGTGAGGATTGAGCGTGATGACTGGCTTCACTGCTCCCCTTCCTGATCTGTAAAAAAAACTAATTAAGAGGAGTTTGTTTGTTCGGAAAGACTTAGGCCTATACTGAGGTGTGAAAAACTCCTCAATTTACAGTGGCATGGCCTGACTCCATGATGAGAGATTTGTCAGAATGTGTAGCTATGTGATGTGTTTTTGAGAGTGGCCATGTGTGCCTTTCACAGATCATGAATCTTTTCAAAACTCTTTCTCTATAACCTCTAAATGTGTAAGACTGGATGGCATTTAGTGCGAGGACTGCATGGGCTTATCAAGTATAGTGCTAATAATTAGCTTGGTTATTGCCAATATCTAACACCTTCTATTGAAATGTGCTCCCCTCTCCGGAAAAGCCTAAAGTGATAGACATGTGCACACAGAGGGGGATCAAGGGTGAGACCTTCCCAGTTATTTTTAAGTGGGTGTGATGAGAGCTTGTGAAGCTGTAAATCTGTACTTAAATTAAATCCATACAATTAAAATAGCTTATTAGACAGAGATAGCATTTGGTTATGGTTTTTTGACAGATTTAGTACTCGACAGGTACATCAGCCAAGTACTTGACTCTTAATGGAGAGGGGAATGGGAGATGGAGTGATTTCTGTCTCTTTCTAATTGTTGGTAGAAATACATATGCATCAGATGGACATCTTTTGCTGTTGCATCGTGTCTCGCTATCATCTTGTGCAATAAGTGTTTGTTTTTTTAAATGCATTGCAAATTTACAGATATGGGATCACTTTAAAATAAGGTTGTATTGATTTAGCAACAGTTAACACAATCATTAGCCTAACATGACCCAATAATGAATACAAGTTTACTGCATTTATTAACCTCGGTTATTGCTAATTTCTGATCAATTTTTTTTTTTACATGAAAAGTTGTATATATTGACATAAGTTAATGCATTATGAACTAACACAAACAATGAATAATAGTATTTTTATAAATTGACATAAACCAAGATTAATAAATGCTGTAAAATAAATTATTGTACTTCGTTAGTTCATGGTACCTCATGCAGTAATTAATGTTATCGAAGAGAACCTTATTGTAATGTTTACTTTACAACTTTTAAAAGCTGCAGTGTACTGTTTTTGAATGCAAGATAATTTCCTGTGTGTTCACCCCCTTAATCATCTCCAAACAGATTGTTGAGCCTTGTAGCTTCTCCTGACTGAAAGTCACTGTGTTCCTACATTGTTCATGTGCAGTGTACTATATAATCTCTAACAACTTACTGCCTAATATACCATAATAACCATTACATCCCAAAGTTTTCAAAATTGTTCAAAGCCATTGCTACCAAGTACTGGGCTATGTAAGTTCATCTATTCTTAACCAGAGTCTACAGTCAATGTGTTATTCCCCAAACCCTTTGTCAGCTTCACACACTCTACCACACAGTCTTGTATTTTCTGACAAGCAAAGCTTTAAGATAATAAGATTGCCTTTCTTTCAAACATTCTTCCTTTCTCTGAATGTTCTCTCCTTCACTTTAGTAAATTACACACTTTATATAACTAATCAAACACAACCATAAATCAGCCCATGTACAGAGAGAAGCTAAAAGTGTAAATATTCAGTACCTTTAGAGCTCCCTGCTCTTTGCACTGTTGCTATCCCACTTTGTGATACTATATGAGGCAGCCTTGTTTTGTGAAGTCTGCCTCAAGGCCCTTACAAGAATCCCACATTTTAAGTATCTGCTCTGCCCAGCTTTGGCTAATATCCATTGCAGAATGCAGCTGTAAACCTCAAAACTGGCGCCCACCCTCTCAGATCCCCCCTCAGTGAATACAGTCCATAATACTCTCAGACTGCACCTCATTAGAGCACAATACTGCTGGCACTCAACTCTCTCTTTGCGGACCAATATACTGTTAGGTGCGAAGGTCTCACAGGCTCAAACACAGTGTGAAGACAACTGCTGCACTTATGGGAATTTGAGAAATTGAGGCACCCCTTCAGCCTGCAGGGAAGAAAACTGTAGTAATTATCAAGAAATACTTTTATAAAAATTTTAAATTATATATTGTGGAGATAACTCAGGCAAGTGAGCACAATAAGGAGATGTTCACATATAACTTATTTTGTCTGTATGCACTGTTTTTTATTGCTTTTCTATGTACACATGCTAGATGGATGTCTTTGGCCATTGTGCTACTTATGGCTGTTTTGCAGATTATCGGTTCAATCCTACGACTATTATGATCTAAAATTTTACTTTAGTGCCTGTATGTATTGCATTACATATTCAACTACATTTAAAAGCTTTTACAATTGGAATCAAATTTCACAGTTGCTCAAATGATAGAGCATTGCAGTGGCAATGCAAAGGACCGGGGTACGAGTCATGAAGAGAGCGCAAGTCGACACGTGAGGTAAAATTGTCATAAGCACAGCAAAATGACATGTTTGTTTCAACAGTTGCTTTTTTTCATTTCACATTTGGTTTTGTGACTCCATTGGTTAGGTTTAGTTTCAAGGTTTAGGATAGGGAGGTACAGTAAATTCTATTGATTTAAAACTCCATAGAGCATTAACCTAAAAAGTTAGAAGAGTTACCTTCTGATAAAGATATTAGAAACTTTGTGGAAAAAGAAGAGCAAAAAAATTATCTTGATTCAGAGATAACTTTGGAGGAGCTTGGTGAGGTAATTAAGGCCTTGCCTGCAGGCAAGGCTCCAGAGCCAGATGGCTTTGCCACTGAATGCTACAGAATTGGCTCCATTTTTGCTAGAAGTTATTCTGAATCATTAAAGAATGGAAAGCTTCCGTCAACCACGACACAAGCCCAGATCAGTCTGATACTTAAAAAGGTCAAAGATCCAAGTGAGTGTAAGAGTTACCGTCCAATATCCCAGATCCAGCTAGACATTAAAATATTGTCATAAATATTCAATGTTTGATAATATGTCAATTGTTTGGGCATTTTATTCCTAGCAAATTTGTCTGATTTAGTTAAGAGTTAATTTTGTAATAAAAAGGTTTTCAAGCGATGTGGGCAGGTAGGCTTCATTACTTTTATCTATGATTGGGAAGGTTAATGTTATTAAAATGTATTGTATTCCAAAATGTAACTACCTGTTACAATATCTCCCTGTAGATGTCTCACTCTCTTATTTCAAGCAATTTGATAGCATTGCGAAGTCCTTCATTTGGAATGGTAAGTAACCCAGATTATATTTCAATAAGTTACATAGGCCATTTGACAAAGGTGGGCTAGGCCTACCCATGATTTTGTTTTATTATTATTATGCATTCAGTCTCAGACATTTGGCTCATTTGTCTCTTCCACCTGAGAGAGCCCCTCCCTGGTTTTGTATTGAACAGGAATTTCTGGCCCCTATTTCACCATTGCAAAGCCATTCTATCAAACTAACTGGAGAACTGGACCCCTTCTGCTGGTCAGAGTGGATTGTGAGGGGGGTTACTACACACGGTGGGTGACCTATATGAGAGAGTTAAAAATTTGGTTCAACATTCAGAACTGAGACTTACAGATCTCAGTTCTGTAAGTATTTACAGCTGTGCCACCTGCTTTTTACTGTTTTTGGGTGTAGTTTATGCCCCCTTAAATGGCAGTTACTCAGGGAGTGGTGATTACTGCTTTTGGAAAAGGTCACAAGGCATTAGTGTATTACTCCCTGCTAATTCAGAGTCTGGGGGATGGAACTTCAACTTCTCTTAAGTGATTATGGGAGAAAGATCTAAACTTGGAGGAGAGAGTGTGGGCTAGGATTCTAAATAACATAAAGTCTGCATCAAGAGATGCAAAGGTGCGCCTGATGAAATTCAAGATTTTACATAGAGTATATTGGACCCCTCTAGATTGTATAGACTTGGTCTTAAAGACACGCATACCTGCTGGAGATGTCAATCAGTAGATGGAGACACAACCCATGTCTTTTGGAGAAGTGTTAAGATCCAAGAATTTTGGTTAAGGATTCAGAGTTTTATGTGTGAGGCGTTGGGCTACCAGATTTTATTTTGCCCCAAACTCTGTATTTCAGGCGATGGGGGAGTCATTAATATGGAGAATAAGCACATAAAAAACTGGGTCCTAACTAGCGTTATAATAGCCAGACAGATCATTTTAAGAGGTTGGAAGTCAGCTGGAACACCCCCATTTCAGGAGTGGTGTTTGGAGATGGGCAGGGTGGCAGCTTTTGAAGAGGGGTCATGCAGACGACTGGGGAATTTAGACTTGTTTGTGGGGAGATGTGTCGAATGTTTTTTTATAGGGCTTTCGTGGGAGTGACAGCGGAGAGAGAGGTGTAGTGAATTTGTGTGATATATATATGTATTTAAAAAATTTTTTTGTCTATAATTATGTGACCACTGGGGTGTTGTTGGGGGTCGGGCTGGGGTTGGGGGTTAAATATTGATTCGGTTTGTATATGTTTTTCAGGGCTCAATGCTAAGAATTTTTTCTAAAAAGTGTCCCGGTTGGGCCTATATTTAAAAAAATATGTCCGAAGATAAATATTTTTTACATATCTTATGTTTTTAATACAATGTCCCCCAGAGACCTGGGTAGCTCAGCGAGTAAAGACGCTGATTACCACCACTGGAGTCTCAAGTTCGATTCCAGGGTGTGCTGAGTGACTCCAGCCATGTCTTCTAAACAAAAATTGGCCTGGTTGCTAGGGAGGGGAGAGTTACATGGGGTAACCTCCTTGTGGTCGCTATAATGTGTGGTTCTCGCTCCCGTTGTGGCGTGTGGTGAGTTATGTGTGGATGCTGTGGAGAATAGCGTGGGCCTCCACACTCGCTACTTCTCCGCAGTAACGTGCTCAACAAGCCACGTGATCAAAGATGCGCAGGTCGATGGTCTCAGATGCGGAGGCAACTGAAATTCGTCCTCCACCACCCAGATTGAGTCACTATGCCTCCACGAGGACTTTGGGCGCATTGAGAATTGGGCATTCCAAATCGGGCATTCCAAATTGGGGAGAAAAAAAATTCAAATACAATGTCCCCCAAAATGTAATCACATTTATAATTTGCAAGATATGATTTATGCCTTATGTAATCCCATACATGTACTTTACAGATATGAATTAATAAATATAACATATCAGCCGCCCTGCCATTTACATGTGTGTTTTTAAGCCAGGAGTTCTGTAGAGGAGATGATGGGTTTTCGGTCACCCGTTTAGTCATGCTGTCATGCAACTTTTGCCCATGTGTAGTGTTTTCACAAGAAGGATCAAAGATTATTCAGTTAAAGATTTGATTATTAGCTGAGAGAACAGACTTGCTACTAAATCGGTTGTGATGTGTAATATACAGTAGGTCGATATTAGGCCCAATCTGTGAATTAACAATGTGTATGTAACATGAAATCAGACAACCTAAACAATACCAACACAGACTGATATACAATGAACAAAAACAAAAATACGTGTATGGTCCAGAAATGAGACATGTAACAGGTGTTTTATGAGGATGATATGAAGTAGACTGTTTCAAATATTCATCTTCACCCTGTATCTAAACAGCTCTGATAATAATAGCCTAATAGCCATAGTGATCTTCTTTTCATATCAAATGGCATTATCATATCAAATTAATGTTTTGTTTTGAAACATTACCTAATTAAATGTATACTTACATTTTGGATATTGAGCAGCTCGTGATTTCCAGACGTAAGTTTATTACGTCTCATTCGGCTCTTCATCTCTAAAGGCAAATTAATGAGAGAAAATGTGTTTGTATATTACAGTGGGAATAAAACAAGTGCTCTGTCCCTTTACGAGAGCGCATGCATGTTAAACAGACTACGCTGCACGAAGAGATGATGATGATACATATGAACGGAGAGACATGGATTTTCAGTCCTTTAGAAAGAAACTGTCTCGGGTTATGACTATAACCCTTGTTCCCTGAGAAGGGAACGAGACACTGCGTCGTTGAAAACGACTCTTTGGGGAACGCTCCTTAGCGTGCGCCTCTGAATTATGAATGAAACTATTCCAATCTTGATTGGTGTTGCGTCATGACGTAACATGTGACGGCATAACCGGATGCATAAAAGTGACGCCGGTACACATACACATTAGCCTAGCGATGAAGCAAGCCGCTCTCAGGCCTTGAGGGCGTGGCAGGACGACGCAGTGTCTCGTTCCCTTCTCAGGGAACAAGGGTTATAGTCATAACCCGAGACGTTCCCTTCCGAGGGAACTCGCACTGCGTCGTTGAAAACGACTCTTTGGGGAACGAATGCCCACTAGGCCACGCACCGAAAAAAGGCCTGCCCTAGGGTGAAACTGAACTCAGGCACTCAGCTAGGACGAGAGCACACGCGTCGCCAGGCGTACTAGGGAGGTGCAGACTGTAAAACCTGATGAAAGTGTGCGGGGTAGCCCAACCGGCTGCCTCACAGATCTCCTGGAGGGGTACTCCCGATAAGAGAGCCCTAGAGGACGCCACGCCTCTAGTTGAATGAGCCCTCATGGCCAAAGGTGAAGGCAAATTAGCACCTTGTAGGCCGAGATAATAGCCTGAACAATCCAATTACTAATGGTTTGTTTCGAGGCAGGGAGCCCCTTCTTAGGTGACCCAAAACACACTAACAGTTGGTCCGACCTCCTCCAAGAAGAGGACCTCTCGAGGTAAACACTCAAAGCTCTGACAGGGCAGAGCAAATGGAGCCTCTCTTCTTCTGCCGACACATGAGGTGGAGGATAAAAAGCCTGCAGGACCGTAGACCGTGCCGTGTTAGACGGCACCTTAGGCACATAGCCAGGTCTCGGGTGTAAAATGGCTTTAACTCCGCCAGGGGCAAACTCCAAGCAAGCTGGCGTTACTGCCAGGGCTTGAAGATCACCCACCCTCTTTAGAGAGCTAAGAGAAAAGCCATCTTGAACGTCAGGTCCTTGGGCGAAGCCGACTGAAGGGGTTCGAAGGGGGCCAGGGATAACCCTTCGAGAACCACCGCCAGGTCCCAGGCAGGAACCCTGGACCTGGTTGTCAGTCTCATCCTCCATGTACCACGGAGAAAACGAATGACCAGCTGGTGCCTCCCCAGAGGCCCATCACTCAGTGGTGCATGGAACGCCGAAATGGCAGCCACGTACACCTTAAGTGTGGAAGGGAGAGACCCGCAGAGAAACGATCTTGAAGAAACTCCAGAACTGAAGCCACCGGGCAGTTAACTGGATCTAATTCATGTTCTCTACACCAAGTGGAGAACACATTCCACTTGAGGCCATATAATCTCCTAGTAGACGGAGCCCAAGAGCTAAGTATGGTTTCAACCACCCCAGCTGATAGACCAGTATTTAGGTACTGAACCCCTCAGGGGCCAGACCCACAGTTTCCACAGCTCTGGACGAGGGTGGAAGACTGTGCCCCCGCCTGAGACAACAGATCCCTCCTCAGAGGAATCTGCCATGGCGGAGCTATCAGGAGTGAAATTATGTCTGAGAACCATACTCGGGCCGGCCACATGGGGGCAACCAGAAGTAGACTGATGCCCTCTTGGCGGACCCTTTCCAGGACTCCCGGGAGCAGAGCGATCGGGGCAAATGCGTACAGGCGAAGCCTCGGCCAAGCCTGTACCATGGCGTCCAACCCCAGTGGGGCTGGATGTGAGAGGGAGAACCAAAGTGGACAGTGGGACGTCTCTCGAGACGCGAATAGATCCACTTCTGATGGTCCAAATTTGTCCCATGTATTGTCCGAACGTACTAGGACATGGTAACCTTTGATGTCTGGAAGGAAGCTCCTCAGAGCCCTGAACACAGCCAACATCTCTAGACAGTTTATGTGCCAAGCTTGATGATGGTCCTGCCACAGACCCCTGGCAAAGCGGCCGTCCATGACCGCGCCCCAGCCAGTGAGGGAGGCGTCTGTCGAAACGGTTTTCCGGCGACATGACGCTCCCAACACTGGCCCTAGGGACAGGAACCAAGGTTTCTTCCATATTAGCAGAGAACGAAGGCATCTGCGCGTTACTCTGATTATACTGAAATGGATTCCCCTTGGGGAAAACACCTTGGCTTTCAGCCACCACTGGAGGGGCCTCATGTGTAGAAGGCCCAAAGGTATCAAGTTGGATGCCGCTGCCATGAGGCCCAGCAGTCTTTGAAACTGCTTTACAGTGATGGCCTGGCCTAGTTTTAACCCGGACACCATCGCCAGAATGGACTCGATACGTGCAGGAGACATGCGTGCCTGCATCGTAACAGAGTCCCACACAACACCCAGAAACGTTGTGCACTGGGATGGTTGTAACACACTCTTTTGTGTTGAGTCTCAACCCCAAACTTCGAATATGGCCAAGGACGACATCTCGATGCCGAACCGCCATTTCTCGAGACTGGGCCAGAATGAGCCAGTCATCGATAAAATTCAGTATGCGGATGCCCTGAAGTCTCAGAGGAGCAGGAGCTGCATCCATACATTTGGTGAATGTGCGGGGAGAGAGTGCTAGGCCGAACGGAAGAACCCGATATTGGTAAGCTTCGCCCCTGAAAGCGAACCTCAGGAACCTCCTGTGACATGGAAGGATGGGTACATGAAAATAGGCGTCTTTTAGATCTATCGTGACAAACCAGTCCTCGGATCTGATCTGACTCACGATGACAGGAATGGTAAGCATTTTGAACCTGAACCTCCTCAAAGGCCGGTTCAAAACTCTGAGATCTAAAATCGGCCTCAACCCCCCATCCTTTTTTTTTTTTTTTTTTTTGGAACTATAAAGTACCGGCTGTAAAGACCGGACTCCCTGTCTGAATGAGGAACACATTCTATGGCCTCCTTCAGCAGCAGAGATTGCACTTCTTGTTCCATCACCTGAGCCTGCTCCGGAACCACTGTAGTCTGCACCACCCCAGAGAATTTGGGGGCGGTGCCCGAACTGCAGTTTGTACCCTGATTTTATTATATGCAGGACCCATGCAGATATGTTGGGAAGATGATTCCATGCCTCTACAAAATCTACTACGGAACCAGCCTCGAGGCTGGTCTCGGTGTTTTCGAGCACTGTTCTCGACTTCCTGAAGCGAGATACCGGCAGGATTTAGTCGATACAGTCCTTGTGACCACAATTGATGTGTGTTTTTTATTTTTGAAATTGATGTGGCCCGAGCGTCAGAGACGGCGGGAACCGACACCGATTTCCTGAGGACTCCGCTGCGAGAGCAACCTCGGTTGCCCTCCGAGGTTCTACCACCTCGGTAGGACCTCTATCCCGAAGCTTCAACTAAGGGAACCAGCCTCTCGAGGCTGGTCTCGGGTGTTTTTCAAGCACTGTTCTCGACTTCCTGAAGCGAAAGACCGGCAGGATTTAGTCGATACGGTTTCTGTGACCACCACTGATGCTTGTTTTTTTTTTTGACACGAACGGCACGGTGTGCATTCGCTGGAAATTGATGTGGCCCGAAGCGTCAGAGACGGCGGGAACCGACACCGATTTCCTGAGGACTCCGCTGCGAGAGCAACCTCGGTTGCTCTGCAGCGGGGGGGGGGGACAGCCCTCCGAGGTTCAGAGACGGCGGGAACCGACACCGATTTCCTGAGGACTCCGCTGCGAGAGCAACCTCGGTTGCCCTCCGAGGTTCTACCACCTCGGTAGGACCTCTATCCCGAAGCTTCAACTAAGGGAACCAGCCTCTCGAGGCTGGTCTCGGGTGTTTTTCGAGCACTGTTCCCGACTTCCTGAAGCGGGAAACCGGCAGGATTTAGTCGATACGGTTCTTGTGACCACAATTGATGCTTGTTGTTTTTTATTTATTTATTTATTTATTTTATTTTTTTTTTGACACGAACGTTCAGCTGTACGTTCAGCTGGAAATTGATGTGGCCCGAGCGTCAGAGACGGCGGAAACCAACACCGATTGTGTGCGGCCATGTAAGCCCTACTTATTAAAGCAGATGTATCTCTGCAGGGCTTACTAGGCAGCGCCGGGTTTTAGCCCATATACCGTGCCCCCAAAACATCATCTGTAATCAAACACTGGGGCTGGAGATACGGGACGAATGCGGTTTACCCCACGATCTCGTTTTAGATATCTTTGTGGAGATCGGGGATAAACGGCAAACCCCGGCGCTGAGTTTGTGATCTGTGCCGCAGGAAACGCACGTCTAATTGCTTTCAACTTGCGTTCCCTGCTCATTTTGTGGCCAGCTGATATTCAGTCTGGCCACGGCACGCGTCACAACCTCAATCAGCTCCTCATAAGCTTGGCCAAAAACTGGCGTGCTTGGCTCACGGTCGATCCGCATCGATGCTGAGCATATCCACTTCCTCGGAAGCAGTGAGCTCAAGCAAGGGGACCTGATCATGGGCAGAAGAAGCGCGACGCGGGCTTCTGCACCACTCACAGTAGGCTCGGGATCCTCAAGCGAAGAATGAGAACGTGCGCAGCAGTCTCATTCTCATCTGCAAAATCCGCTCGCGAACCCCGCGATTTCAATCGCCGCGCTGCCTCAACAGACGCGGGACCAAAACCGTGGGGAACGCGAGCCTGACCGTGCTCATCGAAGCACGCCAACCGGAGCGCAGCACTCTCATGGGTAGTGCTTCACAACTTTCACAGGCAGATCCCTCGAGAGCTGCCTGTGCGTGCTGTGCTCCCAAACAGTTCACACATAAAGCGTGCGTGTCCCTACCCGTAATGAAACGAGGGCAGGAGTGCACGCACTTCTTGAACTGTTCTGTGGCCATAATATTTTTAAATCAGACAAACAACACCAAATAAGACAAACAATTTCAACATAGAGCGCTTGCTGAAGAGCGAAAGCTAATGTGTATGTGTACCGGCGTCACTTTTATGCATCCGGTTATGCCGTCACATGTTACGTCATGACGCAACACCAATCAAGATTGGAATAGTTTCATTCATAATTCAGAGGCGCACGCTAAGGAGCGTTCCCCAAAGAGTCGTTTTCAACGACGCAGTGCGAGTTCCCTCGGAAGGGAACAACATTTAAAAATGAAAAATGTGGAGATTTCACACACTGTGAACACAGAATGTGCGGGGATGCTTAAAATTTTGCACAAGACATTAAATCCCACTATGAAATTCTTTAAGTGGTATTTTTGACTGCTATTTTCTACCCATTGGAAATAGCTGCTGCTTAAATACTTGGAAAAGAGCAGTGCTAGGAGAGTACGCTCGGTGTCTGCACGATCTTGTGCATGCACATGACACATGACACGTATATTATGCATTTGCAGGTCTTTGCAAGATAAATATACTTGCGCTCGCTCCTCGGTTAAAATACTTCGTTAGCTACATGCACATTTTGTGCTCTCACGCTTGTTGTTTGCTTGCACTAATGTTATAAATGCAGCACTGGCCCAATCGGGCAAGTGACAGATCCTACACACCCGGTCCCGTATTAGGCTAATTATGCCTCCGTGAGGGATAAAGGTCGACTGCAGAGTATCGTGCGAGAGAGAGAGAGATCGTTAACGGACATGTCCATCATGTGTGTGTTTATGTTGTCTTTTAAGTTTATCATTAAACTATTATTTATATTGAAACGCCTCCTCCTTTCCATTGATCCCTTTACACTGGGCTTGACAATAAGGACTGCCCGATGGCCCAGGGCCAATGTGAGAAAGA
Source organism: Xyrauchen texanus (assembly GCF_025860055.1). Lineage (NCBI taxonomy): Eukaryota > Metazoa > Chordata > Actinopteri > Cypriniformes > Catostomidae > Xyrauchen > Xyrauchen texanus. The sequence goes on along the minus strand of NC_068318.1, from coordinate 14,902,426 downwards.
TTCGGGCCAGTTGCTAGAACTGTCACTTGCCCGATTGGGCCAGTGCTGCATTTATAACATTAGTGCAAGCAAACAACAAGCGTGAGAGCACAAAATGTGCACGTAGCTAACGAAGTATTTTAACCGAGGAGCGAGCGCGAGTATATTTATCTTGCAAAGACGTGCAAATGCATAATATACGTGTCATGTGTCGTGTGCATGCACAAGACTGTTACAGGAAGTACCCCCCCATTTTAATTATTTCTGTTTCCCTCCCCTTGTCCCCTCCCTCGTCCAGGTAGATGGGGATGACCTGCCGGCAGACTAGACGTAAAGCACGCCCTCCCTCCAAATGGTGGGGGGGGTACTTCCTGTAACAGTGTAGTACCCCCCCAAAAAACTGTAAAATTTAAAAGAGGGAAAAGGCCAACGCAGAGCGACAGTGAGAGAGAGAGAGAGGAGAGGGAGATGAAAAAAAAAACTTACTCGCCAGTTCTCCGATACACCGCAGCTTGTTCCTCGGCCACTCCTCCACCCTCTATCGGACGACAGCCGCGCCTCTCCGGGCGGATCAGAGGCAGTCCTCCAGTCCCTGGCAGCGGTTCTCCCGCTCCAGGCGGTCGCCAGTGAGCCCCTCCCGCTCGCGGTCGGCGGTCTTAAACCCCGCCACGTTTCGGCGGCCGGTAGGCGAGTCCTACGGCCCTGACCGCTCCAGGCGGTCGGTTAGGAGCCCCTTCTCCCCTCGTCCCCGGCAGATGGCCGCGGCTGCTCCGTTGGGGTGGATGGTAGTGGCGAGAACTCTACTACAGCGTATCCCTCCTCCTTCCTGGGTTTCCGGCACCAGTGTAAAGCGATCAATGGAAAGGAGGAGATCCGGCTTTTCAATATAAATAATAGTTTAATGATAAACTTAATAGACAACATAAACACACACACGACGGACATGTCCGTTAACGATCTCTCTCTGCCGCACGATCCTCTGCAGTCGACCTTTATCCCTCACAGAGGCATAATTAGCCTAATACGGGACCGGGTGTGTAGGATCACGACCCGTCCCCGCCCTCCGCCCTGCCACACCCTGTTTTGCTTTTCTTTGTTTAATTGATGAATCAATAGAAAATCTTAATATTAATAAATAAATAAATACAAAATCTTAATATAATAATATTGATATGCAAAAATGTTGTCACAGTCACATCATTTTAATGAGATCAGGCTTTTTAAAAGCAGGTCTCACACTTTTTTTAGCGCAAGGATAAGTTTGGACCCTAATATGAAATTCAACAAGACCTACAGCTACAAAACAGCATCCCACTAGTGTGCTTGTGTCAACACAGTTAATGCCATGAAGACAACTGGGTGGGTCAAATATGCATTCTTGTTTGTACAGAGTCTCTCTAGAGGGCATCCCTGGGACCAACAAGTGTCTGCAGACACTTACGGACTGGTCTTGGCTAATACTTCAGAATAGATTGACCTGGACAAATGCTTAGGGATTTAGTGCAATGGACAGACATATTGTCCAATTGGGTAATATCATCAAGGGCAGCAGAAGCTTTAAGACAGTGTTACCACTAAGGACAGTTTTCAGTTCCTTCACAGCCATTTGCAGTTGAAAATACACATTAGTATGCCCAAACTGGTTCTTCTGCCAAAATGATTTACTAGATATCAGCATGCCATTGGATCTCTACTTCAAATAAATGAGGCCAACATGACATTTTGAGTCTGAGCTAATCGATTCTCATGATCTTGACAAGCACGCTGGGATGGGCCCTGCAGAACTGACACTGTAGAATTTGATTATCTCTCTATCCCTCTCCCTTCATCTCAAAAGGACACTATTTCAGAAACTTGAGGCTCAAGTAGTGGAAATGCCTGTGTAAATCGTCATGCTTTTGGTCTTGGTCCTTGTGTTTGCGGTAAGCGATTTCGATCTATCATTAAATTATTACCTGTTAAAGGGATTACAGCCACTACCCAGGGCAGTAGATAGTTTCTCTGTCACCGTAAGAGATGGCTGATGTTGTTGAGCTTTTCGACAGCGAAGCTCATTACACCACAGCAGAACACTGATGTGCAACTAATGATAGTGTCATTGCAGACAAGGATGACAATAATGATAATGATTATGGTAATATCCAAGTGTTCGCAGTCAGATTCATTTCCTCCCATACATATTTCTGCACACAACCACAAGGAGCTTGATTTATGGGAATGTTGTCTTAGAAGCATTTTTCTTCATACATGTTAATGTTTAAGTGATGTCGTTTTTATCCATGGCACCAGAGGAATCGCATCTCTAATTTAATCAAATTACCTTCTTAAAAAAATGAAAATATGAATATAGACAGTGACATTCTCATTCTCTCTTTATCTGTTAGCCTGAGCTGATGAAAGGCTGTAGCAATTGTATTCAGTGCCTCTGTCTCATTTCACTGCTGGCAAGAACGCATTCTGTGAGCCACCAGCAGTCAGAGCCACACTTAATAAAAAATGTGAACCTCCTTTAGGCAAAGCTATGTTGAGGCTCAGCTCCCTGATGGCATTGCCTTTAGCTCAGATATTTTATCACTACTCATTCCAGCCTCCTTTACCTTCCACCAGGCAGATTAGTGCTTTTATCAATAAGCAGCTTAGCGCCAATGCTTCTCTCAATAATGTGCTATGCCATTTCTCTCTCACCGCTTTAACTCATAGATGCTCCTTTTCCCCCATCTATCTCACCTCCTCTCTGAGCTGTTTTACTTGTTTTCTTTTTACTTGGATAGTGTACTCTTCTCTCAGTTTTTTCTGTCTATCTTCTGTGTTCTTTCTCTCTATGTCTCACTTTTTTTTTTCACTATGCAAATATGAATTGTTATTTTGCTCATTGAAAGGCCAACAAGGCCAATCAGATTTCTGAGGTGTCAGTAATGAAGTATCTCATTATCTCATTGTGATGAAAAATAAACCTTGCATGATGTAATTGCCTTGTCATGGGCTTTGAATGTTAACTGGGTGGCACATTTCTCCATTCAGCATGTTGCCATGGAGAAACAGGCAACAGCTCTGCATTGGCTGCTGAGGCTTATTTGAAAATATTGATGATATTAAAACTGAAGACATCATAAATAAAGAAGGCAAACAATCTCCTGACGACTGAAGATGCCCTGAGCCACATATATTTTCGTTTCATTAATATGATTTTCTTATTTGAGATACTGAGAGGGTCTTGTTTTGTCATCACACCAACAATACTTTTTGTGAGCCCCCACCAGTCTTCAAAATACCCTACCTTGCTCAGCCAGCTTCACAAGAAGTCCATATTAAAGATTCTAAAGGCATATGGTTTTGGTCAGAAACAACTTTGAAATGTAAATAACTTTTCAGTGACAATTTTGATGCATGTTCGGGAGCGATGTAAGAGAAGCTTAATCGCAATGACTGTGCACATCAGAATTTATCTTGTTTAGAACTAAATGAAACAGGTGAGTCCTTTTTTAAGCTTTAAAATTAGTCACTATCAACTGCCATTGTCTTGAAAAGACAAACTGGGGATATTGTTTAACATATCCTTTTATGTTCTGTATAAGAAAGAAAGTCATACAGGTTCAAAACAACAGTGAGTGTGAGTAAATTGTCAGAATTTTCATTTTCGGGTAAAGAGCATGGCTATGCTAGATGGTCCACCATCTAGACCAGCACCAAACCAGCATTAACTAGCCTGGTCTTGTCAGAAATAAGGGAATCATGGCAGACATTCTACTGCATTATAAAATAACTTTTAAGACAATGAATCCACTCGATCCATTTTAGTGGACACAGGTCTCTGTGTCGCCTTTGGGTCAGTGGGAAAGTTTGCACTGCAGAGAGCGAAACAAGGACAAAGTCCTCTTAGATAGCTCACCCCATTGTAGTGGTAGAGAGCTGCATGATATGCATTTAGCTCCATTAGGGAGGTATACGTTCTCACACAAACTCACACCTTGCAGCAGGGCCGTCCATAAGGGGGGATAAAGGGGAACGTTTTCTGGGGCCCAGCCGCTAGGGGGGGGCCCATGCAGTCCAGCAATAATTATGTTCATCCTAAATATCAGGTTACCATATTTTATGTTGAACCAAAAAAGCACCATTAATTGTTGAAAATGCATTTTATTTAATGCTGCTTGAGTAAAATGTAGCCAGTGTCATAATGAAACACCCCTCTCCTGAAAATGGTCTGAGCAGGCTATTTTTTTTTTAAAACGTAACGTAACGTCAAATCCGCCAGTGCTTCAGCGCCAGTTTGCGGTCAGCAGAAAAGTGACAAGAACAAAATAATTAACTTAATATTGTAGTACATTTAGTTGGTATGCCAGGGCCAGCTAATAAATCAGGGTGCCAGAAGAGAAAGGAGAAGAAGAAGAGGGAGCTGGCAAGGGCTTTAGACCCAAACAAAATTCGACTGACCAACTTTTTTCAGTCAGCTCAGAAACCTGTCAGTGCTCCCAGTCAGGCTAACGATAGCCAGGAGGCTATTAGCTGAGAGAGCCACCACCAATTGCGTAAGATGTTCTGCATTTAACCAGAGGTGGGTAGTAACAAAGTAGGCCTACATTTACTTGAGGATTTTTGGGGAAAATTTTAATGAGTTTATTCCAAGCGAGCTGTATTTTTTTCTGGGCATGAGCTGACTCTCAATTCACAAATGAATCACTCTTTTGAGTCGATTCTGTTCAAAGACTTCATCAAACAAGTTGGCAGATCTGTCTAAATCGGTTCGCTGAATCAGTTTGAATGATCTGTTCAGTTCCTCGCGACTGAATCGCCTGAAGCGCTTTCAATTCACACTCGACTCGAAGTCGCCTAACAGGAAGATTTGAGAACATGCGTTGGATGAATTGGCCGTGGACCTAACGCTACAGTACAGTCAAGTGAGAGCAAATTTTCAAATGCATCACATTTTTTGCCAGCGTCAGCGATGAAGATCTTTATTAATTGAACATGCTGTCTGTGAATTAATGATTCCACAGGATCGATACAATCGATCTCATTTCATTCAGGTAATACATTTTACAACCAAACAGATTATTACGCCATGATAGCACTACTACAAAGTATGACATCATCGTTTTTTTGGACATATTAATTTATACAATAAGCTACCATTGTTCACAGTTTATGAACCTGCCATCACGCGGTAGTTTGTGTGTATTGCGCAGTGGCGTGCAAACTCGTTTGAGAGAGAGAGACCAGCATGATATGAGTAGCTTAGCAGATTTGGGGAGGGCCCATTCACTGGACCTTTTCAGGGGCCCAGTCATTTCTGTGGGCGGGCTTGCAGTGGTGTGTTGTTACACTTACAATCAAGCTTCATTACACAGCCGCTTCATTCATACATAATGCAAGTTACAAACTACAAAGAGAAAACACTGTTTCATATTTGACCATGATATGTGTTGCTGCAGAAAAGAAGCCTGGGGCAGACTCGGCAGTGCTTTACTTTTACAAACCTACTGGTAATATCACTTACAGTAAGTATACTCTGATCATGAGCACACTCTGCATTAGAAATGATGCAGGGAATACTGTATTTTTATACAGATGACAGATGACAGGAAATCATACAGTCCTGCAGCAGTGGCATGTAGCTCTAATTCTCTGGCTTTGAGCTGTCTCTGACTCAATCATGCATCGCACCCAGGCAAAAACAAGTAAATACAACTAAATCAGTCCTTCAAATCCAACAGTCATCGTCAGAGGCTTGTCAGTCAAACCCTCTCGACAGCCCCAAGACGGCCTCACTCTTATACTGAGATGTCAACACATAGACTCAACTCCTAACCCATCAAAAACAAGTGCTGATAAGAACTTCCCCCTTTATCGCCACCCCTGAGGAAAAGGCAACATTGCAGTTTTTCGGGGAAACCAGCAAAACAGTTATGTTTAAATTGCTCAACCCACATCTTCAGTGACAGGTGTGTTTAAGGCCAACTTTAATATGTGATGCTTCAATACAATTTGTAGTTGTGATGGAAAACATACATTTTATTGTGTCCTGGATTTGAGAATAATCCACTTAACCTAAAATCCTGCAAAAACAAGAAGTGATAAACCACAAAAAGTGATAAGGAGATATGCTGTTATGCATAATTCTCTCCCCTGCTTTCTCTGGCTGGCTTGAGCAGTGATCATTATTTTTCTCTTCCTTCACCATATTAGAATATTTCATGAATATTGAGCTTTCTCTGGCTTTTTTCTCTGGCGGAATTTTGTTCTCTGCTGTTTCATGTTGGCACTAAAAGAGAACAAGGCTTAATTGTATAAGTCTATAAAATGGGGTGAGAGAGGAGAGGGTTCTGACAATGAGAATTGTTCTGATGTGCCTCCTTGTATTAGTCTCAAAAGCTAGAGCATCAAGCCAAATGTATTCCAGTATAAGGGGGAAAAGAATGGAGTTTTGATGTCTCTAAGACTTTATAGACATTACAGTTTCATTTTCTGTTAAAGCATGGTTCTCTGTAAAGCTGCTTTGAAACGATGCACGTTGTGAAAAGTGCTATACAAATAAAATGACTTGACTTTTGAATGTGTTCTGATACAATTGCCCTGCAGAATTAGTCTTCAATTGTAGTTGAAAACTTTTTAGGTTGAACTTAACCGTGTGGAGTAACATGCTCAAATCCCTCAGCGACATAGGAACTGTACATTTGCAATTTTATATGGGTCTGTGTATGTGGTGTTGATTTTTATTTAAATGTATGATATTTCTTACAACATTGATTATGGAAGCTAATCCCTTGTCTGACAAGAATTTTTCTTTTTTTTAATAAAACACCTTGGTGTGAAAGAGAGAAAATGAGAGACACACAGCGAGAGAGAGAGAGAGAGAGAGAGAGAGAGAGAGCGAGAGAGTCCACTGCAGTCTAATCTGTCCATTTACCTGTGGTAAGAGATTATTCGGGTGAGTGCTCTAAAGCACGTTTAGAGATGATTATTTGCATGGCAGTCTTATGCTCTTTTCTGGATAGAAGGCATGTTTAAACACGCCTAAAGGTCACTGAAGTGAGAGGGAGAGATAGCACTGGACTGTGCACCAGTGATAATTTTCTGTCCAAAAGCACTTGTCTGGATGATGAAATACAATTAAAAAAATTTAAAAAAGCAAGAAAATGTTATATAAAATGAGAGCAGGTCGATGAGAGCAGGTTGGCCTGCAAGCCAAATTAGCTTGAATTTCTTGGCATCAGACCTTCACAGACATGTGAGTTTTTCTTGCCCTCTTTCAAAGTGGAGACTTGAGCCATGCACCTCAACTATACACCACAGGCACACATAAATTACTGCACTGTCAGCACAGATTACACAAACATCCGATCTCTTTCACTCATGTTTTTCTGTTTCCATAATACAATGAAGATAATTGTGATAATAACACATCATTATCAGTTTTATTTCTATGACTGTAATCAGGATGCAGAGCAGATGCCCTTATCTGCAGCCACTGACATGGTTCTCAGTTGTCCATTATGCTCTTGGATACACAGAAGAATTCCGGTTAATTATCTAGCTGCTTGAAAAAAACTCTGTCCATTCCCCGTTGGGTTTTGAACTGGCAGGCAGCGGGCCACCTGCTTTACCATGTACCATAACAGAGAGGAAGAGAGATTCTGTGTTATATTAAAATATTTTTTACATTGCTTTGGCGATATTGCATTTTGCATAGTGACGTCATTTAAAGCTCCATTGCATTTGAATTAAAAAAAAGTTTACTGCAGAAGCTGTGCTCTGCCATTCATTTCACACCAGTGCTTTTGGGTGGTCACACGATACCAGTAAATTAGTTTATCCAATTCTGCTGGCAATGCATTCTGGACTGCTTCCTCAGCTACGGCCTTCCTCACATTCCACAGTCATACCAGTCCCCGCAGGGTGGAGAGAGATAATGATAGGATGTAACAGAGAGAGAGGGTTTTTAGCTGTTATTGCCACCACTGTTTTATAGAAAAATCACCTTGCCCAGTACTTACTCTAGGGCAGGGTAAGATGTCCTGCTCAGTATGTTTAAGAATTTTGAAAAGATCTGTAATTTAATCTTAGGTCTAAAACAAAGATCTTTTCCATTTTGTTGAGTGTAAATAAACTATTTATGGTTAAAGACAATCAAAAGTATCCTTTAGAAGCTCTGTACAACAGGACTGAATATATCTGTAACAGATGATGGACAGGCAAGGAGGAGGTGGAAACAGTAAGCACAAAGTTTAATGGTAAAACTCAACTTAAAACAAACATGAACACAGACACATACAACACAGCCATGTGCATCTCTCTCTCTCTCTCTCTCTCTCTCTCTCTAACTTGCGACTCCAGCTCCCCTTTATCTCGCTCTCCCACTGATCAGCCTATTCAGCGCCGGCCGAGCATCATCACGGCCCGGCCGTGCCCTCCTCTTCATCACAATATAATACAAAGCTCTTCCTCAGGCAAAGATTGTGTGTGTAAATATCTGTGTGTGGGCGGGTTTGGGTTGCTTATGAGGAAATTTATCTAGGTTACAAACTGGTAATTACAAGAGTATTATGTGATAAATGTGGTTTTTGAGGGCATTTCTAGTGTCCCCATAAATCAAATCGCTTAAAAAAATATACTAAACTTTTTTTTTTAAATGCAGAAAGTTTTTTGTGAGGTTAGGTTTAGGGGTAAGGTTAGGGGATAGAATATATAGTTTCTACAGAATAAATGTCATTATATCTATGGAGAGACCTCATAAGGATAGCCGAACCAGCAGTGTGTGTGAGTGTGTAGAGACTCTGAAGGGGGTTTTAGGGCATGATTCATCCTTCCTTTTATGTGGAAGAAGCAAACCAATCGGACAGTGACAAATGACCCCGTACCCTTTTCTCCTCCAACTGCTACCTCCTCGCTTACTATTTTCCCTTTGTCCCCTGATTATATTGTCTTTGTCTGCTTCTTTTGAACTCTTTGTGCTCAGTGTGTCTCTGAAGGAAAGGCCCAAGGCAAGGTCTCAATGTGTGGCATGCGCACCAAACACTTAATTCAGAAATAAGTCTTAATTGCCCAATTTTACTTTCCATGTTCCAAATTTTACAAACATTAGCATTTCTATTTACATGAAATTCAATTACCAACAGTGACATCTTAATATGTATTTAAAGGAATAGTTCAGTGAAAAATGAAAATGATCTCATCATTTACTTACACTCATGTCATATCAAACCTGTTTGACTTTATTCTTTATAACACAAAATAAGATGTAGTTGTCATATCTCATATGCCCCATAGTGGTTATGTTGGTCTTATTCATTTTCATTGTACGGAATAAAAGATGCAATAAAAGTAAATGACGACTGAGACATACTCCCTAACATACACCGATCAGCCACAACATTAAAACCACCTGCATAATATTTTGTAGGTGCCCCTCGTGTCACCAAAACTGCGCCAACTCGTATCTCAGAATAGCATTTTCCACAAGTGTACAGAGCGGTTGTCTGAGTTACCGTAGACTTTGTCAGTTCTAACCAGTCTGGCCATTCTCTGTTGACCTCTACAGAGGCATTTCCATCTGCAGAACAGTTGTTTTTTTTTTACACCATTTGTAATAAATTCTAGAGACTGTAGTGCATGACAATCCCAGGAGATCAGCAGTTACAAAAATACTCAAACCAGCCCGTCTGGCACCAACAATCATCCATGCGATTATCTAATCAGTCAATCGTTTGGCATCAGTGCAATGTGTAAAATCATGCAGATACGGGTCAGGAGCTTCAGTTAATGTTCACATTAACCATCAGAATGGGGAAAAAAAGTGATCTCAGTGATCTGGACCGTGGCATGATTGTTTGAGCCAGATAGGCTGGTTTGAGAATTTATGTAACTGCTGATCTCCTGGGATTTTCATGCAAAACAGTCTCTAGAATTTACTTCAAATAGTGCCAAAAACAAAAAACATCCAGTGAGCAGCAGTTCTGTGGACGGAAATGCCTTGTTGATGAGTGAGGTCAACAGAGAATGGCCAGACTGGTTTGAACTGACAAAGTCTACAGTTACTCAAATAACCGCTCTATACAATTGTGGTGAGAAGAATATCATCTCAGAATGCTATTGTGAGATGTGGGTTGGCGCTGTTTTGGCAGCACAAGGGGTGGGGACCTACACAATATTAGGTAGGTGGTTTTAATGTTATGGCTGATCGGTGTACATTTTTGTGTTCTACAGAAGAAAAAGGTATGGGTCTGAAACACATATGGGTAATTTATTGAATTTCCATTTTGGGTTGATCTATTCCTTTAAAATACTATACTCTAGTCCATATGGCTTTTTAAGATTCAGAGTAAGAGTGAGAGGATGATGCTCTTTTCTACCTATGATTACTGTCTTTATAATATTTTTTTGCTTGCCTTGGCAATGAGATGCCAAGACTATTAATTGCTTGGCTACCTCTCTCTCTCTCTCTCTCTCTCTCTCTCTCTCTCTCCCATGCACTCTCTGTTTTTCCTTCCCTCACTTGTTCCTTTTTATGGATGCCAAGTACTGCTGGCTGATAAGAAGAGAAGAGCAAGGCCACCCTGATGCTTACTGACTACTGAGCCTGTCTATCTCCCCCTTTCCATGCTCACTGTGGCTATGTTAATGTGATGGGCCAGTCCGCTAAATCCTGAACACTTCATAACTAGGGACACACAACACTGCACCACACAGCTCAATCACTTAACTATAGCAGCTCACCAATATCTGCTCCAAATAAAATTGGCTACAACACAGAACCGCCACACCAGTTCAGCCAGAAAGAGTGTGGTAGCTAAAGATAGCCCCGGATATTGCAAGAATGGAGAAAAATATTGGTTTTCAGGGGATGATGGAAGGTAATTAACAATACTATAATGCAGTATAGCATGAAATGAGAGAGTTTTGGAGATTTGATTCAGTACCTTCATAAGGAGTTTTAGCAAGCTTTTAAAATTATCTAGTGTTCACTGTGGTGTGCAATTATGTGTTAGATTGTTTGTAGGACTATCGTGGTCCTTCAGCTTTTATAAAAGTATTTTAAGACCTTGGAGAGGCAGATGGTTTCATTACTTTGCTAATATGTGAACACTTTGGGTAAAATGTATTTGAATTGCTATACTTGTGTAATCATGTTCTCAAAGCCGTCTTTTGGTTGGTTACAATTAGGGCTGGGTATCGAGTTTGATACATTTTAGGCACAGACCGTATTGCCTCGAAATAATCGAGTAACGAAAAATGTTTTGTCGTTCGGTTACCAAATTTCGATACCTAAGGGGTTAATCTTGTCAACGTCAGCGATAAGCATGTAGCATGCTAGATATGTCCAAATCTAAAAGTGCCAGTGATTGGCTGTGTTTAGGCATCAAGGAAAAACACTATGCCAGTTACGCCCAGAGAAGCGGCTCGTACGTCTCAACCCCCGTAGATATAAAAGATGTGCAAACGATCAAAAGTTTGGCTACATTTCAATAGGCTCGATGCCAACAGCACGCAATACAATATTTGCGACAAGATAATTGCTGCCAAGACTGGCAACACAACAAATCTGATGAAGCACTTGACAGTGCACGGAATAAACTTAAGAGCAGAAAGTTGCTCCGTCTTCGACTGCAAGAAGACCGAGCCGGTGCAGTCATCCTCTCAGCGTCCTCCTGCCACAGACCTTCCTTGAACATGCCCACCACACGAGTCCTCCTCCAAAACTACTGATGAATGCAGCAGCGCTATGACTGGGACACCAAACAAACCAACAAACAAAATCGTCTAACTTGAAGTAGTACATGGTATGTTAAATTTGCGTTTCTGTGCACGGTGGTATAGTCCTATAAACTGTGATCTACGTAACGTTAGATATTGTTTGGATGTATGGCTATAGATAGCTAGCTAAATCGATGTGAAAAATGCTTTAAGGTTGACAATAACTGATCAAGTTTAACATACATTAAGCTAGTTATCTTGTTAAACCATACTTATCCTTAGGGTTGGCTGAATTAACAGTTTAGCTTTCTTGTTTGTTTTTTTTTCCACATTAATGTTACAGCCTCAGGAGATGAGTTTTTGAGTCTTTAAAAAAAGTCAACAAACTAAAAAAATAAAACCAGTGTTTTTTTAAGGTAATTTTTGTAATCTTGATAAAACAGATTTCATAAAATTGGTTTCATTTAGGTTTTGGTATTGAACTTTTTTGAATGATACCCAACCCTAGTTACAATGCAACAAGAGCCAAGTCTATAACAACAACACTTACCCTAACCTTATTTTTCTGCTGCTACCCTATTCATCTTTACTTTACTTATGCTTATGAGGTTCGCATATTCACATTACAAACCCTAACATTTTGTGGAGCAGCAGCACACAAAACATCTATGTCAAGTGGAATCTTTCTCCTGCTACTGTTTAGTACGTCTCTATTTTTCCCATGTATGACTTCGTAAAAGGTGTACCAGGAGCTGAGGAACTACACACACCTTAAATGGGTGCTAAACTTCCCAATGCGTAATTGTTAGATATGGGAAACAATGCCATACTTACACTCCATTTTCCATCTAAAAATTACTAGAGACTAGAGAGAGAGCGGGGAGGCATGAGTCTCAAGAGCACCAACCCTGAAAATAGACAGTTTATTTCCATTTGCTTTATTTATGTTTTGCATACTTTAGTAATATTTGTTGGCAATCATTGACTCTTTCAACAGTCGTTTAGTCTTTTTGAACTGAATACCTTTTTAAAGGTTTCTTTTCTTATGTTTCACTTTTGGACTAATGTCAGTGCAAACAAAAGACCAGCAATTGGAAGTCTGAACTGCAGCGCTGTGGGTTTTTGTTCTTACAATAAAAAAGATTTGCGCAAACTGCAGGGTCTTGCCCTAGGGAAGGATTGTCACTGATTAGGAATCCATATGAAGTGTCAACTGGGATTTGACAAGTATTATACGACGTGGACAATCCCCGCTGGAGATTTCTCTTGAGTCGAAACATATTGTCTGCAATTGTTCACGAGAGAGAGATTTGCCCTCCTGGCCGACCCATGTCATTATGTTATAAATCTAATTATTAGCCTCAACTCATTGGCTGTGTTTGTCCAAAAGCCTGTTTGTGCTGTTTTTTGTGGCTAATGGGAAGAGATGAGAGCACATCAATGATACATTGAGAGAATACAGCTCTGCCCCACTTTTCTGTGTTGGAGCTCTTGTTTTCTCGATGGCATCATTACAAAGGCACGGATAGGCTTCAGGGCAGGGGATCCCTGTGCCCTGCATTCTAGTTTTAGCATGTGAGGCTAGGGGGCACATCTGCATCACCTCTCGGCTTTATTCCTTCATCGCTCTCACGGCACAGCTGGGTTTCCACAAGGGTGTGGGCTAGCCCTGTCCTTTTTTACGGCATCGCCCTGGCTACCGAGCTGAGGAGGAAAAGAAGTATGAACCGCTTTTGTTCTGTATTTTTATGCTGTTGCTGCACAGCTGGGATTCAAACCAGCCTGCTCTGGCTGTGTTCTATATTCACCATCTCCATGGAAGCACAGCTGGGAAGGGATGTAGCCCTCTGCTGCAACTGTACCAGAGCATCACAGCTTGAGCCTCCAGAAGTCTTAGGGCATTCGGCCTGAATCGAGTGTGACTGAGAAACTCAGCATATGAAATGAGCTTTCCATCTTAATCATTGCTCTCTTCAATGCACTGCATGTGGAGAAAAGATCCTTATTTGCAACTGTTGTTTTTTGCAACCAACACTGAAAAAATTGAAATTGTTATTTACAGTGATATTAGTATGGTTTGATATCTACAGGCATGGTCAGAATTTCAATTTTTCCTCCTGTCTGCTGTAGCTCTGACCTTCAGCCACCATTTATTCTTTGTCCCCTGTATGCAATTGCAATTCCCCCCTTACCCTCTGAATTCAATCTCCCAATACTGTTTCAGTGGATGGTTAGTTGATGGACCCAGAAATGTTTAGGCCTAGTAATGGACTGTGTGTCTATGAAGATCATGCCCACAGCCTGTGATTTTAGAATTATCTCAGAGTTTGCAATGTTTTCGTTTTCTATTTTCTCCAAGAAAAAATGTCTCTCTTGGTTCTTTAATTTAATATTGTATTCACAAACCAAAAAAAAAGTTAATTTGATATAAACATAATATTCCTACTGAACTGTTTGATTGAAGCTCAAACAGAATCTTATTATCAATCCTACAGTTTTCTGTGAGGGTTACAAGCCTTTGTGTTTATACACGCTTGCTTGTACTTTATAACTTTTGCTTTCAGGAGAACTTTTTCAAAACCAGATTATTTGATCATAAAAAGGGATAGTTCACCCCAAAATTATAAATATAAAAAAATATATATATATACACTGCCTGGCCAAAAATAAGTAGCTGTTTGGATTTAAATAAGCAGATGCTTAAAAGTATATGATTGGATCATTATTGCAGTGATTAATATGTTTCAGCTGGCAACAATTCTTTTAACCCTAACTAATTTATCCCGTGGTTGTGGAAAAGATGTTACTGTGTTTCAGAAGGGGCAAATTATTGACCTGCATCAAGCAAAGAAAACAAATAAGGAGATTGCTGAAATCACTGGAATTGTTTTAAGAACTGTCCAACGCATTATTAAAACCTGGAAGGATAGTGGTGAACCCTCAGCTATGCAGATGAAATGTGGATGACCGTGATCGGAGATCACTAAAATGCTTGGGGAAGTCACATTGTAAAATATCGATAGTAGAACTCAAGGCTGTGTTCAATAGAGTAAGTAAGAGCATTTCCACACTCACAATGCAACAAGAACTTACAGGATTGGGACTAAACATCTGTGTGACCGCAAGAAAGCCACTTGTTAGTGAGGCTAATTGGAAAAAACAACTTCAGTTTGCTAGGGAGCATAAAGATTGGACTGTGTAGCAATGGAATAAGGTCATGTGGTCTGATGGGTCCAGATTTACCCCATTTCAAAGTGATAAGCTCATCAGGGTAAGAAGCAAAGTGCATGAAGCGATGCACCCGTCATGCAAAGTGCCCGCTGTACAAGCCTCTAGAGGCAGTGTTATGATCTGGGGTAGCTTCAGTTGGTCAGGTCTAGGCTCAGCATCATTATGTGGCAATAAAATGAAGTCAGCTGAGGACCTGAATGTACTGAATGACCTGGTTATCCCATCAATGAATTTTTTCTTCTCTGACGGCACGGGCAAATTTCAAATTGTGAAAGAGTGGTTCAGGGAGCATGAGGAATAATTTTCACACATAAATATGCCACCACAGAGTCCTGAACTTAACCCCATTAAAATCTTTGGAATGTGCTGGAGAAGACTTTACGGAGTGGTTCAACTCTCCCGTCATCAATACATGATCTTGGCCAAAAATGAATGCAACTCTGGTTGAAAATTAGTGTTGTGAAGTTGCATAAGGTTGTCGAAACAATGTCACAACTAATGAGTGCTGTAATCAAAGCTAAAGGCGGTCCAACTAAATATTAGAGTACGCTTTTTTTTTTTGCCAGGCAGTATATATACACTCACCTAAAGGATTATTAGGAACACCATACCAATACTGTGTTTGACCCACTTTCGCCTTCAGAACTGCCTTAATTCTACGTGGCATTGATTCAACAAGGTGCTGAAAGCATTCTTTAGAAATGTTGGCCCATATTGATAGGATAGCATCTTGCAGTTGATGGAGATTTGTGGGATGCACATCCAGGGCACGAAGCTCCCGTTCCACCACATCCCAAAGATGCTCTATTGGGTTGAGATCTGGTGACTGTGGGGGCCATTTTAGTACAGTGAACTCATTGTCATGTTCAAGAAACCAATTTGAAATGATTCGAGCTTTGTGACATGGTGCATTATCCTGCTGGAAGTAGCCATTAGAGGATGGGTACATGGTGGCCATAAAGGGATGGACATGGTCAGAAACAATGCTCAGGTAGGCCGTGGCATTTAAACGATGCCTAATTGGCACTAAGGGGCCAAAAGTGTGTCAAGAAAACATCCCCCACACCATTACACCACCACCACCAGCCTGCACAGTGGTAACAAGGCATGATGGATCCATGTTCTCATTCTGTTTACGCCAAATTCTGACTCTACCATCTGAATGTCTCAACAGAAATCGAGACTCATCAGACCAGGCAACATTTTTCCAGTCTTCAACTGTCCAATTTTGGTGAGCTCTTGCAAATTGTAGCCTCTTTTTCCTATTTGTAGTGGAGATAAGTGGTACCCGGTGGGGTCTTCTGCTGTTGTAGCCCATCCGCCTCAAGGTTGTGCGTGTTGTGGCTTCACAAATGCTTTGCTGCATACCTCGGTTTTAACGAGTGGTTATTTCAGGCAAAGTTGCTCTTCTATCAGCTTGAATCAGTCGGCCCATTCTCCTCTGACCTCTAGCATCAACAAGGCATTTTCAGCCCACAGGACTGCCGCATACTGGATGTTTTTCCTTTTCACACCATTCTTTGTAACCCTAGAAATGGTTGTGCGTGAAAATCCCAGTAACTGAGCAGATTGTGAAATACTCAGACCGGCCCGTCTGGCACCAACAACCATGCCACGCTCAAAATTGCTTAAATCACCTTTCTTTCCCATTCTGACATTCAGTTTGGAGTTCAGGAGATTGTCTTGACCAGGACCACACCCCTAAATGCATTGAAGCAACTGCCATGTGATTGGTTGATTAGATAATTGCATTAATGAGAAATTGAACAGGTGTTCCTAGTAATCCTTTAGGTGAGTGTATATATCCACATATGCACATATACTGTTTATACTCACAGAGCACCTTGTTAGGAACACTATACATAGGGCCTCTCTTTGCTCTCAAAAAAGCCTCAATTCTTCATGAATTCCACAAGATGTTGGAAACATTTCTTTGAGATTATGGTCCATGTTGACATGATTGCATCACAAAATTTTTCAGCTACACATTCTTGCTGTGAATCTCCATTTCTTCCACATCACAGAGGTGTTTAAATGGATTAGACTGATGAGGCCAGTGAACTCATCTTCATGTTCATGAAACCAGTTTGAGATAACTTCTGCTTTGTGACCTGGTGCATTATCATGCTGTAAGTTGGTAAATATGGGTAAATTGTGGACATGAAGGATGCACATGCTGAGCAACAATACTCAAATAGGATATGGCATTCAAATGATGATTGATTGGTATCAACAGGCCCAAAGTGTGCCAAGAAATCATTCCCCACACATTATACCACCGCCACCAGCCTGGACTGTTGACACAAGGCAAATGCAAATTCTGACCCTACCATATGTGTGCCTCATCAGAAATCAAGATTGAACAGACCAGGCTATGTTTTTCCAGTCTTCAACTGTCCAGTTTTTGTGAGCTTGTGCCCACTGCAGCCTCAGCTTTCTGTTCCGACATGGCATTCTACTGTTAAAGCCCATCCACCTCAAGGTGCAATGTGTTGTGCATTCTGAGATGTTATTCTGCTCACTACAGCTGTACAGAGGGTTATATGAGTTACCGTAGCCTTTCTGTCAGTTCGAACAGGTCTGGCCGTGCTCTGTTGACCTCTCTTATCAACAAGGCATTTCCATCTGCAGAACTGCTGCTCATTGGATGTTTTTTTTTGTTTTTGGCACCATTCTAAGTAATCTCTAGAGACAGTTGTGCGTGAAAATCCTAGGAGATCAACAGTTACAGGAATACTCAAATTCTGATGGTTGATGTGATTAACTGTAGCCCCTGACCCATATCCGCATGGACTTATGCATTGCACATCTGCCACACGATTGGCTGATTAGATAATTGCATGAATAAGTAGGTGTACAGGTGTAAAATGCTAAGTGAGTGTATATTTTATTATCCTAGCATTTTTTTCATATAAATCAAGTGAAGGGTTACTGGAAATTTCAACCACCAAAATGAAAAAAAATTATAAAATAAATAATAATAAATGCTATATATTCCAAGTCTTTTGAAGCCTTACAATAACTTTGTGATCGCAACAAATCCAGTTTGAAATAGTTGTTCACTGATAATCTTACTCTCCTTTTATAATCTCAAATGTACTATAAAAATCATATGCACTAAAATGTTTTTGTTGCAATGCATCAATGCGCCATTTTTAAAGGGATGGTTTACCCA
Source organism: Xyrauchen texanus (assembly GCF_025860055.1). Taxonomy (NCBI): domain Eukaryota; kingdom Metazoa; phylum Chordata; class Actinopteri; order Cypriniformes; family Catostomidae; genus Xyrauchen; species Xyrauchen texanus. The sequence goes on along the minus strand of NC_068318.1, from coordinate 14,884,353 downwards.
AAAATGTAAATGATAATTTACACACCCTAATGCCATCACAGACGTGTATGACTTTCTTTCTTCTGCTGAACACAAACAAAGATTTTAGAAGAATATCTCTGCTCTGTTGGTCCATTTAATGCAAGTGAATGGTGACCAGAACTTTGAAGCTCCAAAAAGCACATAAAGGCAGTATAAAATAATCGATACAACTGCAGTGGTTAAATCCATGTCTTCAGAAGTGATATGATAGGTGTGGGCACAAAACAGATCAACATTTAAGGCCTGATTTTTTTACTTAATCTACTTTCAAAAAACCCTCCTCCGCACAAGAGTTCTTCTTCCTTTGTTTTTTGTCAATTCACATTCTTCCTGCATACCGCCACCTACTGGACTCTTGTGCAAATATGATTTATTTTATTATTTTACTTTACTTTTTCCCAGCCCTACTAGAAGGGCTGGCGCAAGTGTAAAGGACTTCAATATTGGTCTGTTTTCACCCACACTTATCATATCGCTTCCGAAGACATTAATTTAACCACTGGTGATGTGTGGATTACCTTTATGCTGCATTAATGTCCTTTTTTGAGCTTGGAAATTTTGGACCCCATTGAATTGCATTTTATGATTATATTCACATCATATCTCCATTTATGATGCTTTTTGTTGTTGTTGTTGTTGTTGTTGACATTTTGGAGCTTGATAACTCCAGTCACCCTTCACTTTTTTATATGGAAAGTAGTGGCCAGGAATTAAAAGCACAAACAAACAACACAAATCTTTTTCTTAGTCATATGGCTTTGGAGCAACATGATGAGTAGAGTTTTTTTATACTTGACGCTGTGGTTTAAGATATAAGGTGGCACTTGTTGATAGAGCAAATATATTTAATCAACATGCTGATTTGGAGGTTATTTAGAGTTCATTTGAAATGACCTGTGTTAGCTGCATTTAGGCATGCAATGTAATGAAGTAGAGGTGTGAATCTTCACTGGCCTCACGATTCGATTACGATTCAAAGGGTAATGATTCAATTATAAAACGATTCTCGATGCATCTTGTCCTTCAATGTCTTTCTTTTTTCAGTTTCTTCAAAATACATTTTTTACTCTTTATTTTTTTCCCTTTCAGCTTTTTATTTAACAGCTGTTTTAAAAATTTGTTTAAAAAGAACAAGTCACATTATATAAACTAGCCTTTTACATTCAGTATGAGCTGTGAACAAAACATGGACATCCACAAGATTAAATACATTTTTCTATAGTTTAGAGTTTTTCAGTTTCTTTCTTTAGAACCTAATAAAAAAATCTCTTAAAAGCACAAAAGAAATATTGGTTTTCCACACTGAATACTATTACTTCAACTGATTATTTATTTTTTTTTATTTAATATTTTTATATAAATCATTTAATAGTATTTAATTATTATTAAAAATTAATCTATGCCATGCTATTCATTTTAATTTTTAAGCACAAATGGAAGTTGCTGGTCCAGGATGAGAGATATATCTGCTTCTGTGAGAGTGCAGCTGTCAGCTTCTCCTCTCCTCACCTGCACAGGTGATAGTAAAGCGGTTTAAATAGCACAGTAGTTGCTTCAGAAATGTATCAAGCATCCCATATGCACTGTTCTATCTGTTTGCTCTGCGAGTACAAGATAATACCTTTATCATTAGGTGTGCGCACTGTCCTGACAAACTAGTGACCGGCAATGATAAGCCAATGAAATGGAGAGCGTGCAAGAGTAGAGAAAGGAATCGGTTGGGGGGCGTTTGTTCTTACCACAAATAAACTCTCCTGTTGCTATGTGCGTGGGTTTGTGAAAGAATTTCGTGATCATACTCTAGGGGTTTTTGGTATGCTAAATTTAGAAGGGAACCGATAAAGGGCTCGTCTTCTCACACCAATATATGTAAGGGAATTTAGGGTCTAGAAATATGTGAATTTGTGAAGTATTTAACTAATGCACCAGCACTTTGAGCAGAATATTGTAGATGTACTGTACTTGCGTGTCGTGGTGTTTCCTTACGTTCTTTGAGTTGCTTGGTTCTTGGCTCTTGGTCGAAAGTTTGTTCTGTCGATGTTTTGGACCTCTGTAAGATCCGATTATTGTCAGTTATTGTCTGTATAAATGATGAGGTTGGCTTTGAAGCGAGGCCTTCTCATGGAGGATCCGCGACTCCCATTGGAGAGTGAGAGGCTTCCTCAGGACTTCGAGTCCCCAGAGAAGACCACGAGGGAAGAGTTAGAGCGAAATCCGAGCATTCAGAAGAGCAGAAGAAGAAGAGAAAGAGAGAAGAGGAGCAGAGTGTGTTCTTCCTGTTTGGAAACATTTGAACTGAAATAGGCCGCATCCCCAAAGGTGTCCTGCGCCAATCAGAAGTGACTTTTCAGAGTCACATGGTCGACTGGGCTGTCCTTTCTGACAGTTGATTTTATGGTCCTTTGTTTCAGAGTCTTACAAATTTCCAACTCAAAAATAGTGCATGTTTTAAACATTAACTTTTATATCTTGCAAATTGTAGAAGAGGCATGATATTCTTTGTCATCAGCTTCCTCTATGTAACCAAGCGAGCGTTTGCATACCAAATTTGACATTCTTTCATAAATATTATACATGTAGGTAACAAAACCTGAAAATCCCTGGTTACAAATCATACTGGTTAATTCTTTGGCTATACAACATGGATAAAATATTACACACATTTTAAAGAGGTACATCAGGCTATAATCATTAATTTGTCAGTTAATCAAGTTACCACAGTTCAAAGCAATTGTCATAATTACCTAGCAAGACTAGGTATTGTATAAATCGTGGATTTAAATGCATTCTGTACATTTTAGTTGGTTAAATTGGTAAAGTATTGTAACTTTGTGTAGAATGTTCTTGGAGTAAGATGAAATATGTTAGTATTAGAGTCGTGCAAATCTGATGGTCTTTTGGAAACCTTTCAAGGAAAAGTCTGCTTTAACTCTGTGTGGAAGTACAGAAGGTCATGCTGAGGGGGCCTTGCTGACCAATGACCCTTTTTGCTATGAATTATGGTGTTTAGAGTGTCTTGACCATTTTGTTGTCCAAAGACAGGCCTTCAGTAGGACTGTTGATGCTTGGTCCGTTAATTTATGATGTTGAGAAATTCCAGGATTAAATAGGTTGGGTTTTTCCTAGATTTAAATCATGTTGTTTCAATGCTTCTGTATGTATAATACTACAGTACTTTCATTCAGGCACAAATGGTCATGTATTTGATACAGCTGGTCTGCAAACAGTCGTTTTTGTGCACTTGACTTTAGTGTATCCACTTAACTCACGTCTTTGTTTCCACATCTGTCTTTGGCCCGCACCACTGCTCTGCCGTGATTTAAACTGAAATCAGAATCGATTCTGATTCTTTTGAGAATCAATTCAGAATTGTTTGAGTATGAATCGTGATTCACTGAAACAGCTTTCCAACAGCTCTATAATGAAGTCTGTCAGAATTTAATATAAGCTCTTTGTACATTTGTCCATAATAGGGCAGTATGCACTTACACGCACTGCTGCAGACTTCTTTGGTTGCAGGATGGCTGGCAGGAATGCTGTCCCTTGCCCCCGCTGCCCGTGGTCACTGAATCAGAAACAATTACTTATGGGGAACTTTGATGATTTGAAAGTAATTCATATTATTCTCCTTGATTTCACTGGTAATAATGTTTTCCTCACAGTTGTGCTATTTGAGAAATGTATTCAAAATAAGTGTTAGAATTGCAGTTTATAGTCATGCTACACCAGTGGTGCTTCAAAAACAACATGAAATCAAAATACCATACCATATTTATTTTCTTAATAAACTTTGTTTTCTTATAATGCCTGATTCAACAGGTCATGTTATTGCAAAGAAAAATATCTGGTTTATGAACAAACATCTGTTTTCATCAAAAAGTAATTGCTTTCTCTGATTCTGAAATGACTTTTTTTGCTGATATAACCATGGCTGGGCAGTAGAGAAAAAATATTAACCAATAATATCATAGCTCATTGATCACTATCCAATTAAATCCAGATGGGTAAAATCAAGTCCTGCCTTGTACAACATATTATTTCCTAATGTGTTGTACTTCACTCATACATATGTTGCATAATGAACGGTTAATTCAAATACCATTTAAGAACCATTTAATGTTGTCTTAAAGGTCAAAATGAAATCAAAATCTACTCTTTTTACTTTCTCGATGCATATTCTTGCTCTTTTTGTGCATTTTGATTATTGTGATTTTTTTTCCAAAGAATAGTGTGGGCTGGTATGTCAATAGATATAATTAAGTCCACCCAACATTATTGTATAGTGCTGTTCAATGTAATGTAAATACCATTTTTTAAGTGTGCCATTTCATGTCATTATAAAATCAAAATTGACATTATTTACTGATATGTGATTTACTAAATACTAGGGCTGTCGATTTAATGCGTTAATTCAGTGCGATTAATTGTACAAAAAATAATGCGTTAAAAAAATATACGCAATTAATCGCAATGCCCCCGTACCGTAATAAGGAAGATTCCTGAGAAATGCAAGCTTGTAGTACCACCTTTTTACTCCAGAGGGCAGTAAGTGAAATTGTAGCTGTATGAGCAATGCACAGTTTATATAGTGAAGAAAACACTCCAGTAGGCAGAACAACACAAACATGCTTTACGTTCTTGCGTTGAAAACACTTGAAGGAGCGCAAATGCGAACTAAGGGATCTCAAGATGTGTTTAAAGATTGAGTATTAAACTATTTTTAACTTGACACAGTGACCTAAACATTTTATGTTATGTCAAGCTTTATATTATTTTCTTGTTGAATATCCCTTTTTAAGTGTAAATAAGTCATAAAATAAGTAAAATTGGTTGTGAAGGCTGCTTTATGAGAAATGGGCTCTGTGTACATGCAGTGGCTCCAGAGATCAGAGATCAACTGAGAGTGCCTTAGAAGAAGTAATAGTGAGAGAGTGTAAGTGAGAAAATGGAGGTTAGAGTAGCCCTCGATTAAGTCCATAGCGAGAGAAAGAGTACTCATGCAGGAGATGGGGTCACATCCCAAACGTGGAATAGGGGTCAACTAGGGGAGGGGTTGGAGGGTAAAATAAAGGGGGATAAGTCATGGCGAGTGAAGATTAGGGTGAGCCTCCTGGGCTGGAGACAGCCAAGGTTGCTAGGAGACAGTGGGGTGAGAAGAGATGTGCTGAGAGCATACAGAGAGATAGTGTGCCAGTTTGAAGGCGGAAAGCTCTGTGCCAGTGATTTTAGAAAGGTGCCATTGTAAAGGCATCAGACCAAATGCGCACACGATATATCAAAGCAAGATACTCAGCCAGGATCTATCACCCCACATCAGTTACAAGGGGCATCTGGGTAAAAACCATCCCTCCAACTGCAGATGTGCTGATCCAGACACACAGTGAGGTGTCAAAGGGGAAAATCATTACACACAGCAGCACATCCCTGTGTATGTATAATTTAGATGGAAGATGTATCAGTAATTGGCAAGGTTTAAACATCGAGAGCTGAGGTAATTGAACAGTCTCTCTACTAATGGAAGCGTGTCAGACATGAGCTTCCACCCAACTGACAGTGAGTGACAGGCACGCTGCAGAGCCAAAAGAGAGGGATTGAGAAGGAAAGAGAGAGATACCGACTTGGAGGAGTGAGTCAGAGAGAGTGAAAGACAAGTCACTCTTCTCTTTGAATGGAGGTTGAGATGAAGATGTCATGATGAGGAAAACAAGTGTTTTGCTAGCTCACAGCCACGAGGCTGCCTAGACAGATTTCTCCCTCTTTAGCACAAGCTCTCATCTGTGTTGTCATTTTGCAAAACAGACCATGAAAGAAATGAAGAAACCTTAGAGCATAGCTGTCAACCCTCCCGTTTTTTCCGGGTTTCTCACGTATTTTAGCTCTTTTCCCGCTGTTTTCCCGTTTTAGTATTTTCCCGTAAAATATCCCGTATTTTTACGCTCTGATTGTGTTAACTCAGAACCAGAACACGCAACCTGTGTCTGTGAAGTGGCTTGCACTTGGGTTGCTAGACCTCCAGTAAAGCAGGTGGCAGTATACAGACAGTAGCTTAAGCTACTGTCGAAGAAGAAGAAGACAGTTGCAGCAGCGGCGGGCAGGAGGAAGAGGGAAAAAGTAGCGGGAAGTCTGAACGTCAAGGAGAGTAGAGTAACGTTAGATGAGTGTGATGATGGATCAGGACGCTGACGGCCAAAATCACCGTGACCTAATTAACCACCAACCAAAACTGAGGACATTATGCAGATATTTAAGTAAATGGGAGACCACCTTCCACTACCTGACAAGTAGCCATGTAGGTCCAAATTATGCCCACTGCAAAATTTGTCGCTGTAATTTCAGTGTTGGTCATGGAGGGAAAAACGACGTTTCGCAGCACGACAAGTCACAGAAACACAAGCGCGCGAGTGAGTCAGCTAGGCACACAACATCATTATCATCATTTGTGGTGAACCGTGCCTCGTCTGAAGCTGACCAAATTTTTAAAGCTGAGGTGAAAATGTCTATGCTAATTGCCAAAAATAACATCGCGTTCAGTTTTTTGGACGACTTCAACCGTAGTGTGGCTGACATGTTCCCGGATTCAGCAATTGCCAAGAAGTACACTCTGGGGAAAACGAAGGCTACACAAATCATTAAAGGTAAGACTATATGGAGTTACTAAGCTAAGATCTTCTAACGGGTTACTACGGGTACGCCATATGAGGGGTTTTCACGAATCACAACTTATGCTACCCATACATCAGAAGACAAAAAATCCCTTATTTTGGGGATGGATTCCGGGAAATCTCCCTTATTTTCAATGTTCAATGTTGACAGCTATGCCTTAGAGTCCCTCCGGCCTTCCCAATAGTACCCATGTTCAAAATGGCCACATTTCCTGTATGACAATGAAGTTGTCAGAATCAGAGACATTTGGACTTAATACATTACTCCAATTCACACAGTAAACACTTGTATATCTCTCATTCTCTCCTCTCATCTTGTTCCATCTCTTCTCCTCTACTCTTATTCTCACCTCTTCCTTGATTTTCTCTTCTACTCTCCCCTCCTCTCATCTCATCTCCTCTCCTTTACATCTACTCTCATTCTCTCCTCTTCCCTCATTTTCTCTTCTACTCTCCCCTCGTCATCCTCTCATCTCCTCTCCTCTTTTCTCCTTTCCCCTCCTTTTATCTGTCTCATATCATATCATCTTGTCTCATCTTGTCTCCTCTACTCTCTCCTCCTCGTTTCATCTCATCTCATCGTTTCTTATAATCTCTTATCTCTCCTCCTGTCTTGTTGTCTCCTCTCATCACGTAACCTTTCGTCTCTTGTCCATCACCTCTCTCCTCTCGTCTCATAACTTGTCTCCTCTCCTCTCAACCTCGTCTCATCTCCTCTCGTCTCGTCTCCTCTCATCTCAATTCCTCTCCTCACTTCTTTTCTCATCTCATCTACTTTCCCCTCCTCTCGTCTCAGCTTGTCTTCTCATCTCGTCTCCTCTACTTGTCTCCTTTGTCCTTGTTTCGTCTCATCTAATTTTTTTCTCTCTTCTCCTTTTTCCTATTGTCTCTTCTCATCTCGTCTTCTCTCTTTTCATCTCTTCTCTCATCACGTTTCATCTCATCTCTACTCATGTTTCCTCCTTGTCTGCTCTCATCTCGACTCCTCTCATCTCCTCTCTTCTTGTCACCTCTCATCACCTCTCTCTTCTCATCTTTTCTCAGCTTATCTTGTCTCTTTTCCTATTGTATCCTCCTCTCTCCTCTCATCTTGTCTCTTTTCCTCTTTGTCTCAATTTCTCTACTCTCCTCTCATCTCCCCTTGTCTCCTCTTGGCTCGAATAATTTAGTCTTCTCTTCTCTTCCCTTCTCTCTTCACTTCTCTTCTTTTCCTGTCTTCCATTCATGAATCAGAGCCATGAGAGCACCAGCAGCCCTTATAAATAAAGCAAGAGGGGAGAAAGGAAACCACTCTTTATCTCTTTTTTACTCTCTTTCTTTCGACTAAGTCACACGGCATCGCTCCATCCCCATTACGTAACCATTGAAAATAAGCCCAGCAAAAACCCTTTGCAAAGGCCCTGACGAGTGTCCTAAGAGATCCTGGCAAATTACATACCCCCCTCTTTATTTTCACACAAGATGAAAAAGCACAGTGGTATGTAAAACTAGTGCAAATGGAGTCTTCTGCATCACAATCGATCAGATCTTCTTAAAAGTCTTTTTTTTTTTACTTTTCCTTCATTGTCCACCTGAAGACCAAGCATTGATATTGATCTTTGATGTTTGGCATAACTATAAATGCACAGAGAGAGAGGGAGTTTTATCTCTATTGTATTTCAACTCCCCTCTCTCCTGGGATGCTTCCCGCACTCACAACACAATGCCACTAAAATGCCAGCAGGGAAATGGAAGCATTATTCACCAGTCTGCCATTCATAGCAGTTTTGCAGAGAGATGCTGGCTTTTGCAGCCCATCATCACATCCTCTTCATTATCTACCTCACCTGAAAATGCCAATGCCTTTCATGTGACTTATCCCCACATCAGACGGCCATTCAAATTAAAAACAGAGGCCGATTCGGGGGGGTTGTTTTCATTCTCTATCGTTTTTGAAACCGTTTTTTACAGGATTGCCATTTAAACCCAATATAGACAGACAGAAAGCGAGTGAGAGTGAAAGAGGGGGACCAGCACACTCTATATTTGATGAAGTGGTTCAAAGCACTGCCACACTAGCTGCCACAACTTGTGCGTCTGACTTTTTATTTAAATTCAATACATTGTTTATTTTTTGCTTGACAGGTTAATGTGGGGTTCTTTGATAAGAACTCTGATAAAGCACAAGGGTCTGTGTCTTTTCATATGTTTGACTTATATGTTTATGGAGAGCATAGAGAAGAGAAAGACTGTCAGAAAGACATGGATGAAAGCAGCTCTGAAAATGTCACTGAGCCACCGGAGGTACGATGGGTCTACCGACACGCAACATTTTTAACTGGAATGACAGAGATCACCGAAAACAAAGTGGAAAATAAATCAAGCCTCTCATTTGTGCGTGGGTGGCAATGAGGAGAGATAGACAGGGTGAATACACTACCTTGTCAGACATGCATGCACACATACAAACTTGAAACACCTTTAGTCAGCTGTGTAGATCCTGAATAGGTTCAGGGAGAATCACTGGGCTCTCTCCATCCCCATAAAGATACCACAGCAGCGACGGCAGGCCAAATGATAGAGGAGATTTATGGAGAATTCAGGCAGCCGCGGTTCTGCTAAATTGATCTGCATTGTTCTGCACAGCTCCCAAAAAAATGTGCTGTTAAGAGGAGTTTGGTGTACATGCCAGGCAGGCCTCATTAATCTGAAGTTAGTGGAGCTGCGTTATTGAATGCAGTCTTGGGGAAGGACTTCAACGGGTTATATACAGGAAGATGTTGTGCACAGTTGGACGGTTAAAGATAATGGCCCCTGCTCATTTTTTTTAGATGCTTCAGAGACAGTTGAGTGCAGTCATGTGATGTGATTGTGCGGTCCCCCCTTTCCAGGGAAGCGTGTGCTCCCTGGTCGCTGAGAAACGGCCACTTCATTTATGCATTTACACTCCCAAAACACTTCAAAATGTCCACCCCCACCACCACCACCTCCCTTATAAAGCCACAAACAAGGCTGGAAGAACTCTCTCAGTATGGCTCTCCTACATGGGAAATCCATCTACTAAGTGTCATCGTTATACGTTTTTTACCGCAGCTGCTATAGGCTAATGAAACGTGTCCACTGAGGGTAAAACAGAGGAGGAGAAAAAAATTTGATACATTCTCCATCTTTAAAGCCGAATAATCTTTTCATGGATTACCTGCCCTCTCAGAGAATAATCAGATAATTAAAGATAACGCCACTTCAGCTTCCAAATAGTACCATGTCAGCGCTAATACCAAGATGGCATAACAAGTGAGTCTGAGATTGTCAGGGCGCATTTAGGACTTCATACAGCATCTGTATACTTTTCTAATACCTACCGAGAGCAAAGCCAGAGGCAGAATATGGTGAATGTGTCCTTTATTCCTGCATTTGAAGTGGAATACAGCAAATAGATGCTGAAATATGAGGAAACCAATGCCAGACTAGGGTGGTGCATGGAACTATGTCTACAATAGGCACTGTTTATTTTTGGCTACCTACATTTAACAACCTTGCTGCATTTGCAAAGTCTTGTTTGAATAATGAATATCAATAGCATAATTACTGCACTGATGAAATTAAAGTGGATGGACACCACGCTCTGTTTTCCATGAAAAGGGGGAAAAGAACGAGAGCTCCGTCCATCAGTGTTAATTACATGGAGTTTTATTCAGCTCGTGAACTAATTAATGTCTTTTTTGAGGGGAAATCTAATGGACCACCTGGTCATTTCATTAGACGCCAAAGGCCTTTATGGGTTTAAGAGCCAATAAAGCTTGTTCTAATCCAAACCTTCATTACAATCGAATAAAAGATACACTCATGAATATGTATGTTTTAGCCATATACTGTATGTAGAGCATGATAATGAAGCCTTTTGTTAACAATGAGCCATTACTCTCCCTCCTTGATAGACAGTGATAAGAAGTTCTAATAATGAAGCCTTATTGATTTATATAAGCTTTGAACTTTGGATCTGACAGGGTTCGAGCTAAAGGATCTCAAAGTTTTTCAGTACTTTCTATGACTCTTCCTACAGCAGTTTATACTGGCAGGTAAGACTGCACGTCTCTTTGAACATGTTATTATACAAGCCTAGAAAGAGATACAATGTACACACTGGCAGCACATTGTGTATGTGCATCATGTGTGTAAAAGAGAGAGAGATCACGGTCTATCAGAACCATGAATGTATGAACCCTTCCAATCCTGTCAGCTAATGCTGTTTGATGTATTAACTATGAGGATGGGGGCAGTGTGTGTGTTTGTTTGTGTGTGTGTGTGTGTGTGTGTGTGTGTGTGTGTGTGTGTGTGTGTGTGTGTGTGTGTGTGTGTGTGTGTGTGTGTTAGCAAGCATGTGAGAGTGTATGTGTGAGAGAAAATGAAATGTGTTTTGCTTTGTGTGCTGTTGAATAGAAGGGGAGATGTGATGAAGCTGTTTGATATTTTGATGTTTCAAGCTGATTGAGAATCTCTATGTTCTGTTGGTTTGAGTTTTAATGAGTTTTAATCAATCTTTAATTTTGGCCAATGTGTAAACTGTTAGCCTTATTTATTGAAATATAAACAAAAGCTATACAGATCTGAGGACTACGATGAGACATTGCTTGTGTGACTGACGTTTATATGCATATGTGTGAGTATGATTGTACTGGATTGTTGCCAACATAGACCTTGTGATTTATCACCAAGTTGGTCCTAGATCTATCTTTAATCAAAACCTGTGTTTTGTGTGCATGTCTTCATTACAAGTATGACTGAGTTCCAATAATTTGAAAGGTTCGAGAAATAACAACGCTTCATAAAGGTCCCTGAGTTACATAATATTTTAGTTGATGTTTGGGGTTCAAAGGCACAGTGGTCACTGTAGACAGTCAATGCATTATAATGTATTAACAGACATTGTGAATGTGTGATCACACAAGAGCCTTATTTAAGAAACAGCAACTTAATGATTTTATTTCTGGGAAACTGGCACAAAATAATTTCTTTTCAACAGCTTCACTTAAACTCCATACCTGATTTTCAAGTGATGTATCATCTGTATTTTGTGAGTTCCATTCACACCGCCAGCAACACACAATGCCAGAGTAACAGGATGTCATTCATGCATGGATATAATAAAACAATGATGCATGAAAAAGACATTCTGAGATTCCTATATTGAGAGATTGTTCATTTGTTAATGATATGATGCATTGAGCACTGTTGCAGTTTATATAAAAACACTATCCTAGGCAAGAGAACAGCTTCCTTGTCATATTAAAATGATATCTTAGATTTACTGGCAGTACATCTCATATGTGATCATATTTTACAAAGCTATGGTCAGTTGTGCCGTCCACTAATAATGTTAAAGAAACAGCAGTAGGAGCACTCACTAGCGATGTCGCTGGCGGTGTGAATAGGCTTTAAACAAGCTTTAAACCTTACAAACTGGCGACATCCAAGATTTCTAATCTAACATACAGTCATCTCTGAAACGAATGGAATGGCAAGGCCAATTCATTTGTTTTTGCTCTACACCAAAGACATTTTGGTTTGAGATCAAAAGATGGATATGAGACGAGGGTTTAGGATATCAGCTTTTATTTCCTAGTATTTACATCTAGATGTGTTAAACAACATAAAACCTTTTCTGTCAGACCACCATGTCTTTAGGCAAGCAAAAATATTGGAACATGTGATTGACAGGTGTTACTTGTTTCCCAGGTGTGTCCTGTTAGATTGATTGCTTAACAATAAATAGCTCTGAACATCTACTCTTGGTTTTAGCCTTCAGTTTCAGCTGTGAAGACTGCATTTATTGTCAACAAGGATAAGCCAACATGAAGATCTGAGAGCTGTCTATGGGAGAAAAGAAAGCCATTTTGAAGCAGAGAAAAGAGGGAACATCAATCAGAGGCATTGCATAAACATTGGGCATAGCCAATACAACAATTTGGAATGTCTTGAAAAAGAAATAAACCACTGGTGTACTGAGCAACAGACACTGAATAGATCGGCCAAGGAAAACAACAGTAGCTGATGACAGAAACATTGTGAGAGCTGTAGGGTTGCAGCAGTATACCAGTTTTATTGTATACCCCGGTATGAAAATTGATGGTATCATACCATGTACATTTGCTTATCTACGGTATTGAGAAAAAAATGCAACAGGACGGAGTATCACACCTGCATGTGCGCATCTTCTTTCCTTCTCAACTGCCTGTCAGACTCCTCAACTTGCACACACACACACACACACACACACACACACACACACACACACACACACACACACACACACACAGGCAGCTGAGAAAATGTCAGAGAAAAGCGAGGAGAGTGGGGTCTGACGCGTGTGTGTGTGTGTGTGTGTGTGAGTCAAGGCAGTGTTTCTCAACTGGTGTGGGTCACATTCCTATTCGGACTGTGTCGCGGACAGCAGTGAAAGAATAATGACGTGGTTCTCACATTAAAGATATATCACCCGCCGTCCAAGTGATAGCCTATTTAAGATTTACCGAGGAGAATTAATGATTATCTCGCAATCAGCTAAAGGCTTCTCATCTGCACTTTCTCACGAGCGTAACTGAACCAGCTCGCGATCATGATCTGCTCATCTTTCTGGTGCATGCGTGCAACGACCAGGCTTGCGGAGCTCAGACCTCAAAACTGATGTGACCAATTTCAATTCTAGTGAAACTTTTCTAGTTTAAAGCGTTACGGAGGAAGTCAAACCCATCAAACAGTAGGCAGCCCTGACATGCCAAACAGCACTGAGGAGGAAAAAAGCAAAAGAGCAAAAATCATTATACAACATCACCTTTACAAAATTGTTTCAGGATTTAACATGAGTAAAAGTAACTGTTATATTTTGACCAACTGTTATAGTTTCATATGAAATCATCTTAATGTAGAATCTGTTAGACCTCATTTTATATCTACAGTGGTAATTTGAATTATAAACATGATAAAAAGTTTTTAACTACGTTTATTATTATAATTCTGTTAGCTTTCTTATTCTATTTATTTTATTTATTTTCAAAAGGGAGACTTTTTACACATACTTCCATTAAAAATGGTTTCAAGATTCAATTATAATAAAGCGTTTGTTCAACCAAAAATAAAACCCTTTCTGTTTTCACTTGTGTAATACCGTATACCGTGATACCGTGATATTTTCTGAGACGGTTATCATACCGTGAAAAACTCATACCATTGCAACCCTAGAGAGCTGTGAAGAAAAACCCAAAACAACAGTCAGTGACATCACCAACATCCTCCACAGGGTAGGGGGGAAGATATCACAATCCACTGTCCAAAGAAGACTTTGAGAGCAGAAATAAAGAGGCCATAGCACAAGATGCAAATCACACATCAGCAGAAAGAATCTGAAGGCCAGATTAGAATTTGCAAAAAAGTACAGAGATGAGCCACAAAAGTTCTGTAACAAAGTTTTATGGACTGATGAGACCAATATTAACCTCTACCGAAGTGATGGAAAGGCCAACGTGTGGAGGACGAAAAGATCTGCTCATGATCCAAAATATAAAAGCTCATCTGTGAAACGTGGTCACGGTAGTGTCATGGCTTGGGCTTGCATGGCTGCTTCTGGAATGGGCTCACTATCTTTATTGATGATGTAACTCATGATGGTAGCAGCAGAATTAATTAAGAAGTTTACAGGAAAAATCTTTCTGACAATTTACAGAGAAATTAAATGGGAGGAACTTTATCATGCAGCAAGACAATGATCCAAAACACACTGCCAACAGAAAAAAGGATGTTATCAGGGGGAAAAAGTGGAATGTTTTAGACTGGCCAAGTCAATCACCTGACCTTAACCCAATTGAGCATGCAGTTCACCTCCTTAAGAGGAGACTGAAGGGAGGAACTCCCCGAAACAAACAACAACAGAAAGAGGCTGTGGTAAAAAAGGAAAATCATCACAAAAGAAGAACCAACAATTTGGTGATGTCAGTGAGTCACAGTCTTGTTACTGCAAGCAAGGGATATGCAACCAAGTATTAATTGTCATTTACTTTAAGTCTTATCTGTTCCTATACTTTTGCTCACCTAAAACACCTCTAGATGTAAATTCCAGGAAAGAAAAGCTGAAATCCTAAACTCTCGTCTCATATCCATCTTTTGATGAGAACACATATGTCTTTGGTGTAGAGCAAAAACAAATAAATTGGCCTTGCCGTTCCAATAATTTCGGAGGGACTGTATACTGTAAATAATCTATATATATATATATATATATATATATATATATATATATATATATATATATATACAAAATATTAAAAGAATAGCTCACCAAAAAATACAAAGTGTGTCATCATTAACTCACCCCCTTTCGTTCCAAACTGATTAGGCAGATATGTCCTAGCTGTGTTTCTTCCGACATTACTCTCAAATCTGGAGATCATCATATGTTATGGAATGATGGCAACTCTTGGCTCAATTCAATTCTTTAATACATCTCCATTGGTGTTCCACATAATCAAAAAATGTACACAGATTTTAAATTAAATGAGGGTGTGAAAAAAGGACAGAATGGGTATTTATAATGCACATTCTGCTACCCAGGTTTTCAGAGTGGAAAATATGGCATGGCCTGCATGTATCCGCGGGGATCAAGACCATGTGTCAGGCCATTTTTCTGTTTTTATTCAATTTTTTCCAAGCCAATTGTGAATGTCTGTCCTGATAACAGTGCGTGTGTGAGGAACTGTGCACATTTGAGAAGAGTTGAAAGCTCTCTGTGTATTTGACATGATCACTGATAACACATCCCTGGAGCATTATAGCCATTGAAGTGCCATAGGCTAAGGGGGTGCTCTGTGCTCCCAGCCTGCCTCTGAGTTTGTGGTCAGAGATATACTGGACTTTTATACTGGAGTTGCTTTAACATTAGAATAATGGGTATTTTTGTGTCTCTCTCTGACTGTCTGTCTCTATTTGAATATCCAGCAGTAGTAAATGAGTTCAGTGCCCGCTGCAGAGGATCAGCTCTGGCTCCAGATTAGCCCACTGACCTACAAACGACCCTGTAATGTCAGTACCTCAAATCCCAGCATGCTTATTGGCTGGAAATATCTCTAACAAAACTAAAGCAGATTCAAGTCTACAGTTTTAGCTCATGTCTGCTACTCTAATTTCCAACTAGTTGACTCACTTTTTAATTGTATTAAAAATGACTGGCGATCTTTAAAAAAATACATACAATTAATTCCTGTGGTCACTGAACTCTAGTCTGCAGAAATTGTGTGTAAAGTCTGGTACATTTGAATCCTCCTTGCCTTATCCTGGGTTTTGGGAGCAGATGACCGGACTAAGTGCTGGATGTTGTGAAACCTTCTAAATTTGACCCTCTAAAATCTGATAAAATACTTGTGTAGACTGACTCCTTTTCTCACATTTTCAGAAATGATTGTGGCAAAAAAAATCTTCAGAGTTATGCAGAATCTATTAAAATATAAAACATGTAAAAAGGAAGAATTTTGTGGCAGGCATTCAAATCCTGTGGAAATATGTGGTCACATATTCTGTGCATGGCCACAAAATAACTCCATAGCAGAGTACAGTGCATAACATTGTTTAGCTTATTTTAGTTTGAATTGAGACAATGCACAGATAGACAGAGATAGAGTGAGTTGTTGAAGAGAGAGAAGGAGAGATTCAGAGAAAGCCTTGACTTTTTAAGCCATTATCACACTACACTAAGCACAGACAAACACTTTGCAGCGTACGCATACACATGAATGCGTAATCACAAACTCCTCAACTCTACATGCTTTCTCACTTAATTGGAAATGTCGGATCAATGCTTTCTGATTACCAGGCTTCACAAGATAGTTTGTTTCTGGCTTACGGCAGTGGATTTTATCCTTCTCTTTTTTCTTGTTTAAAGACTAACCTTTCTCTCTCTCTGCCTCCCTCGGCACACTCGCAGGCCCAGCTGTAGCCATGGCTATACTCATCCATCTGTAATCAGCTTTTAATTCATTAAGAGGACAGAGCTGTGAATTCGTCAGCTCTCTGTCGTGTCTCTCACCCACCCGCTAAAAGGGGCGGAGAATGAGATGTGAACAAATTCATCAACACTGTCATTTGCTTGGGGTCTTAAAAAGCCTTTAAATCCCTTTGATATTTGCAAACAGTACCCCAGACAACATGTCCTACTAATTTCAAAAGCTCAGGGAGAAAGCACACAAGCGAGCTGGCCTCACTTCAGATTAAAAAAAAATTCTAAGAGCAATTTTTACACCCAGTTGAACACAGTTAGGCAGCTGCCAAACCACAGGTCCGCTCAGATGGATCAATAGAGGAACTTCGTCCTAGTTCCATGGCCATGGCAGAGCGCTCCGAGCAGGAGTTGAAAGAGCTCTCCAGCTTCTAATTAAACATTATTTTTTAATACCAGTCTCTCTTATTTTATATGTTGAGGAAATTCAAAGCTTGGTTAGTTTTTTTTTTTTTTTTTTTTGTCTTTTCAGGAAGAGGGCAGGAAGTGTATAGATAAAACATATTGTCTGTCTAATACAGTCCTTAGTAGCATCATTTTAAGAGTGAATTACAACTGTGAGCCATCTACCCATTAGCCTATAAATAGTGATGCAAAAAAACAATCCTGGAGGGAGCTCTGCAAGTCTTGTGCACACTTGAGAGCTTTGTCATCTCTCCCCAGAATCCCATTATATATCAGGGCCTTAAAGCAATTTGAAGCTGAGCTCCATGCATGCCTTCCAGCCAGGAGCTATAGGGACAGAGATATTAACTCTGAAAATAGATGTTTAAGGAGAAAAAAGGTGTCCACTTGGGAGTGGATACTGAGGATTAATTTCTCAAGTGACTTTCTCTCTCTCTCCTTCTCCCTCTCTCTTGTCCCCTCTGTCCTTCCCTCGATCTCCTCATCATGGCTTAATATTCCGCCTGACTCTCCCACTGTCACTCATTATTTTCAAAACAAGGACTTTCAGAACACCACACAAATGAAATGCAATTTAGGGATACACCAAGCCTCAGAGTTTGCCCACTGTCAAACACAAATGCTTGTAGAAGGATTGAAGAGTACATCTCTCTGAGAAAATGCTTTATTGCGATAGAACAATCTGATCCACCCAGATTGAATTGTAATATTCAAAAAACTTGACACTTGCACTCCAGCGATTTGGCTGAAACTTCTAATGTTGTGAAAGAGACCTGTGTTATTATTTTATGGTATTCCGTGAAGGATCCGCACTCTCCTCCCAGGAAGTCACATTTTCCACATTGTGAATTGCAGGTATATACCTCTCATATGTTATTAAATGGGTTTTTCTCCTCTGCCTTAAAAGAAGCGGCAGATGTCTCGGGTGCCCTCTGATATGAAAAATTCAATTTAAGAGGATGAGAGGGAGAATGGCGGCCTGGCCTATTTTCATTCTCTCACACGAAGGGATATGAGAATGATGTTCTATTGTGATGGGGAAATGATGCCAATCGAACTGCAGAGAAATTCCTTCATAATTCAATTCAGATTCCTCGGAATCCCAATGGCAGGCTACAGTTCTTAAGAGGTGGGGTTGGAGACAGACAGA
The DNA here is from genome assembly GCF_025860055.1 of Xyrauchen texanus. Taxonomy (NCBI): domain Eukaryota; kingdom Metazoa; phylum Chordata; class Actinopteri; order Cypriniformes; family Catostomidae; genus Xyrauchen; species Xyrauchen texanus. Next base: position 14,866,094 of record NC_068318.1, on the reverse strand, counting down.
GAAATGGAGAGATGAAGAGGGAGGCATAGATGGAGTGACAGATGCCAGGTGAATTTAGGGTGGATAGAAAGATAGAAAGGTGAAATATAGAGGGTGTGAAGGAACTGGGATGAGGGAAAGGTTAGAATTTAGATAGTGTGAAAAGTGAAGGTGAGATGGAAAGGTGTAATAAGGAGTGTAGATTAGAGTGTTTGTTTCGCATCTCGTCCTGTTGATGGGCAGGAGGCCGAAGACTTTGAAAGGTTACAGGTTCACAGCTAGGTCAGCCATGACAGCCATTGTGATCTTACAAGTACATTCCAAAACTGGATTGCAGATTTGGCTGCTGTGTCTATTCCTAGTCTGCATGGGGATTCCAAGGAAGTAGATTGGACAGCTGCGCAAGCCACTATAAATGTTAATTGTCTTGAGCTCAACATAATCATTAATCAAATTATCCAGATACAGGGAAAGATGGGTAATATGCCGTTCTTAAAGGACTAGTTCCCTCAAAAACGAATATTATGTGATCATTTTCTCACCCTCATGTTGTTTAGATATAATTTAGGTATAAAACATTTGCTCATTTAGTTGTCCCAGCACAACATTGAAAATTATGTAAAAGGGTCAGACCTTATGACGGCAGTCACAGATATTATAGTATAAATATATATAGCATTTCTCATAGCTCCTTGTCTTTGCCTTCAGAGAGTAGGGATGCGCGAGGCTAGTTGGCTAGTCGACTAAACGGTACCGATGCTGCTAGTCGACACTGGAATTACTAGTCAGTCATTATTTTACTCCATTAAACTGTTCAACATTTTTTACATTTACATTTGGGTTTATATTTTTACAAAGGATGCGCTTAAATTACTGCCATGTAAATGTTACATTTCAAATATAATGAATATAATGGTTATTAAAAAAGAGCCATGGGAATCATTTCAGTGGTGGTGCAGGAAGTATAGTTCCAAGATGTTGGCTTGCATGTCATAAATGCATGTTTTCAAATTTGAGTCTTCTTTAAATATGTGCATGCTTGCAAGTTATTTTCCCATGGAGCTAGCTTTTTCAAGTGCATCTCAGGTGAGTCAGTTCCCTTCTTTCATCAGACCATGTTGCTCATCTAAAATGCATGCTCTGAGTAAGTAGCATTTTAAGTAGTAAGTATCTTTTATTCTGTGTGCATGTCATGTTTAGAACAATACATTTAGTTTATTTTACATTTCTAATAGGCCTATTTTTCTATCATAGCTACGTTTTTTTAACATCATAACTGTTAATGGTTTACATTCTTAACTGAACAGCTGTCATATAAGTTCATCGGCTAATGCACATCGTGAAATATGCACAACATTTCATCGCATTTTTTTTTCCTCGTAGATTTTGCTTACCTGTTAATTATTGTTTAGTTATAACGCTATAGAGTTCAATCAAAACTACAATGTTACCCATCTCCCCTCCCTAAAAAATGGTTTACTCCTGTTGGTTTGCTTGCGCTAATATTAATTACCTCAGGATGACAAACAGCTGCACGACCCAAAAAAATGCTAAGTCCCGCCCAAGCCAGTGAACACAACCAACCAGAACATTGACGCTCTTTTGGTTTCCACTATGGTGATTCTGTTTTGCGAGTCTGACGCAAAGTTAAATAAAGTACCGGAAATTACAGTAGGGATGTCAAACGTGATGGGCCCTGATCAAATCAAAGGTAATATTGTGAACAGATATGGTTTGATTAGCGCACAGAAAAAAAAATCTTATGTGTGTCAAACCAAAGGATGCAGTAGGCTTTGTAAATACATTACAGCATTACAGACCTGCCACTGTCTGATATGTTTTTACTGAGACAAAAATATCATCAAGAAAAAGAGAAAACTTTCTACCCTTGACTGGATTACTTAAGTAGCTTGAAGTACCAATATATTATTTACTTAATTTACTGACATATTTGATACTGATATTAGACAATTGAAAGGTTTTTTATTATATTGCTTGCATTTTTTGCTTTGTTTTTATTTTATTAATTACAATTATTATTTGAAAAAACTTGAAACAATGTTTACTTAAGAAATTATTGAAGGCTCAGTGCCATTGTTTTTATGTTATATTTATATAAACATTTATTTTCAATATAAAAGAGTATACAAAAATATTGGCTATTACGTTTGGTGTTGAGAAGCAGGAAATTTGACTGGCATTGACAGGGCCAGGTTAAGCCTCCCTGGGGCCCTGGGCAAGCTCGTGAATATGAATTAGGTCATGTGATTAACAGCTCTGCACAGGTTAACCAACGTCATAATAAACTAATTAAAATTCATGAGCCACGCCCTATTATTATTCTTTTTACAGAGTTTGGTGTTGTGCTTGTGGTGCCAAAATTACAAAATTCATATTAAAATGAATATTTGATCTTGTGTACCTGGGCCCCCCCTAGTGGCGGGGCCTGGGGCTGCAACCCATGTAGCCCATTGGGTTAACGTTGCTCTAGGCGTTGGTATTGAATACTGAAAAATGTGTTTTAATGTGAAGACTTCTTAGGATGGTTGATGATCAGTTGTATAATAAGTACAAGTAAAGATAGTACTGTCAAGTACGGTTGGACATTAAAGACATTATAAGTGACTTGGTCATCAAAAAGTTCCAACATTTGTATTTTGGTTCAGCCCAGATGTAATGAGGTAGCCTTGTTATGGATTTAAAATCATGTGAAAGATTTGCATTACTCATTTGAGGTACATTTTTTGCAATTTTAATATTAGGGAAAAAATAGCAGCGTATCACTTAAGAAATATCCAACAGTAGACAAACTTGGTAGTATTAAACGTTTGCCTATAGCCATGTGATATTTAGAGCAATTTTCACTGTTCAAGAATGTCTTTCTTTCTTTTTATATTTAATATATGCTATATACATTTTTAACCAATATTTTCATTATTTGAATCAATATTTATATTTAATTAATAAGTGTATATAATTATAGATATATAAGTAGGTAGGTTACATAGCACTCTTAATGAGGTATAGGATATGGGTGGTGGGGCCCTGATGTTCATTAAGAACATAACTACTTTAGCATTTCTAAATTAATGGATCATTAATGGGTGATTCTCACAAAACCTTTCAAGAAAATGTCATGGTCCTATTTTAATTCAAAATCTAAAGAAACAAATAAATTATATTTTGCATTTAGAAAATGAAGCACTAATTTTTATGACAGTTACACATATTTTACACCATTGTCTCTTGCCTCAATGCATAACAGGTGGTCATTATGATACCATATACCAGAAAAACTGAATTTATTTTCTCATAACATTAAAAATTATATAATATTTTATTTATGAATTACTTCTCCATAATAGTAGTATATCCCTGGATACTGTCTGTCTTACTTGCTGATTTTAATTGTATTGATTATTAATTGTATTACAGTAAAAATTTACTGTGTAATGTTAATGAGAATAGTAATTTAAAACAACCTAGAATCAACCTAATTTTCATTCATATAGTTAGAAAAGTCCTTTATATATATATATATATATATATATATATATATATATCTATATATATATATATATATATATATATATATATATATATATATATATATGTATATATTCTCTACAGAACCCCAGACGTTGTAGATAATTGAGGTGAAGTATTTCTGTTTTTATTTGTTTTTAGCATATTTTTTTACTTTAAATCTAACTACTTGTACAGACTATTTGGTGTCTGCCAAGGTTTGTAGTGATGTATTATGTGGCAGAAATTGGAGGTTGTTCTCTCAGCCGCTGTCACACATTTAATTTAGAGATCTTTCCTGCCCTTCTGCACCCACACTGAGTAGGAGATGTAGTGTGAACCCTGGCGCTCTCGCTTGGTTAAAGTTGGTGGGTGAACTCTTGCTGCCGTGTTTTAGTTAAAGGGGATCACGTCAAGCGTTCATGCTGCAGGGCTACGGGCGTGTGCGAGGTTCAATGAGCCGCTGCTTCAGAAGACATGTAGAGCAGAGGAAAAATGAGCTGCGCAAACAAACATGACAATGAAGAAGTGCACCTCTGAAGAGATGCAGCCAGCATAAAATCACAGAGAGCTGAGAGAGGGTTGGGGGGTTGGTATACGGATCCGTTTTTATTTTCCATCTGACTCTCACCTCCTCTTCTCTTTCCTCTTCCCTCTCCCAGAGTTGTTTCTCCTTTTTTTTGTAGGTGCAATAGCTTGGAGGCAAACAGTGTGACACAAGGGTCTTCAAAGAGTCCAGGCTTATCAAAGAGACACAGAGAGGGAGAATGAGAGAGGATGGTGGGGTGGGAGAACTCTGGCAGTGTGTTAGAGAGAGAAATGGAATGGAGTGGGTGTTCACGAAAGACATGAAATGAGAAGAAGAGCTTGTGATTGAAATGAGAGAAGGCAGGAGAAAGCTATTGTCAGACCTGTTTAGCATTTGCTAGTGGTTAATTGCACCGGCAAAAGCTTGGTAGAAACAAACCCCTCTGTGTCTGAGAGACATGAGAGCTTCTCCCTCGATGGTTATCTGTCTCGCTGCTTAGAAAGCCGCACTCTTAAAGCAGCCTGTTTAAAACCGGTACAGGATTTGGGGGCTGCGTCAGTGCTGACACAGTAAAAGGCTGTATTGGTCATTCGCAGCATACAGGAGATCGAGCTGCCACTTCTAATGACAAATCTCATAGTTCATGCCATTTGGTATGACAGCATGCAGGAGTAATGAGTTGAATGAATCGATGGTAGGAAAAGCTTGGGCCCAACACACCGCCTGCAGCTTAAAGCACCCCATGTATCGGCTATCCATTTGTGGAGTATTTCACCTCAAACCACACCTTGTGCGTGATGAATTGACAGATATCTGGCACTCCATTTTCCGCTCCGAGGCATGACACCACAACCATGCAAACTGCATCTTCTCCCTGTCTCTGTTTTTGAGAGAGCTTTTATTTCTGTTAAGTGTAAAATGCTCTTGCGTAGTCAATATCAGGGTTGCGTAAGTTACTCAGACAAAGGTATCCACAACAGACTGCTAATTCTTTAAAATTGTAATCCAGTGATTTTTAATGATTTCTTCCTGGAAAAAGTAATGACAATACTTATTATTTTACTTTAAAGGGATATTCGTAGTTCAATTCAAGGAAAGCTAAATCGACAGCAGTTGTTGCATAATATTGATTGCCACAAAAAAAACAAATATTTGGACATGTCCCTCTTTTTCCTTAAAAAAAGAAAATTGAGGTTACAGTGAGACATTTGTAATGGAAGTGAATGGGGCTAATTTTTAGAGGGTTTAAAACGCAGACATTTGAAGTTTATACAGTAATTTTATAAAATCATTTACATTCATTCTTCATTAGCAGTAAACTTGATTAAACTTCCGTTTTTGCATATACTGTGTTATGTTGTCAAGGCAATGAAGTTGTAAGACCGGAAATACATTTACACAGAAAACGATAGTAAGCGATTTTTTCACTTCTAAAATCATGTGAACACACATATTGTTTATGTCTTGTGGCTATATTTTTTAAAACAGTGAGTATTTTAACATTTACGGATTGGCCCCCATTCACTTCCATTGTAAGTGTCTCACAGCAACCCAGATTTGAACTTTTTTTTAAAGAAAAGAAGGGCCAAGTTGTAAATATTTTTTTGTGGTAATCAGCATTTTGCTACAAATGCTGTCAGTTGAGCTGAAAAGGTATATTTCACCCAAAAATGAAAATTCTCTCATAATTTACTCACCCTCATGCCAGCCCAGTTGTGTATACTTTCTTTCTTCTACAGAACACAAAGATTTCTAGAAGAATATCTCTAATAGCTCTTTTGGTCCATGCAATGCAAGAGAATTGATACCAAAACTTTGATGTTCCAAAAAGCACAAAAAGGTAGCTTGTACGTAAACTATACGACTCCAGTGATTTAATCAATGTCTTCTGAAGTGATCCAGTCTGTTTTGAGTTAGAACAAACCAAAATTGAACTCCTTAATGTGCTATTTGGAGCAAAGTTTTCAAAGTTTTGGTCACCATTCACTTGCATTGTATGGACCTCCAGAGCCGAGATACTCTTTTAAAAATCTTTATTTGTGTTCTACAGAAGAAAGAAAGTCATACACATATTGAATGGTTTGAGTGTGAGTATATAATGAGAGAATTTTCATTTTTGGGTCAACTTTAACTTGTACTGAACCCGAAATATTCCTTTAAGTTATTTTCTACAAACCCTACAAATGCTTTTCAATGAAAAGTTAAAAATATTCTGCTCAATAAATTCAAAATAATGTCTAAGTGTACTCCTTATCCATTGACGTATACAAGTCCTAGACACAGCACCACACATTTTTCCCTTACAACATTATGGGGCAGCCCAATTTCAGCTGTCAAAGATATGCATTTAGATGTAACTGCAATTTGTGTTTTGAATGCATTCCACACAAATAATATTATTTTAGAATTATGTGTAACCAAAGTAATGCAATTATAATGCAATTAAAAGTCAATAGCTTTAATTGGATTACAATAATTTCAAATGTAATCTGTTGCATTACTCTTTGACTAAAAAAGTAATAACACCCAACACTGTTCAATTTAGCGTATTTTTATTATTCCTTCTTGTTAGCTCTGTATGTTGCAATTTTTCTAATAAAGCGCAGCCCCTTGTCAACTTTTAGTACCACAATATTTTTTTCTAGTTTCTTGTTCCTGTTCAAGTTCCTTCAGGGCCTTGTTGTCTATTTTCTTTAATCTTGTTCTCCTCTACTTTGTCCAGTCCTATATGTGGAGCATAATTGAACCTTGCCATGAGCCCAAGTTCAATTTTAACAGTCAGCCCCAGTAACCCTTCTACATTTTGCCATTTCTGTCCTGGAGACAGCAGATTACCCGTCACTTTCTCCAGTCCAGTCTCTCTAGAGTCCCTCTCTCTAATCTCAGTTTCAGGTCCAAGGCCCTCTCCAATTCAAGAGTCTCTGCTCAGTCCAAAACTCTCTCAAGGCAAGACTCTACCCAGTCCAAGTCTTTTTCTCCAATCCAAGACTCACTCTACAATCAAGGTCCCTCTTCAATCCAAGGCTCTCTCTCCAGTCCAAGACTGAAACTCTCCCCCTTTATTACAACACCCTCTTTCTACAATCCAAGCCTCGCCTTGAAATGCAACTCCAGTTACCCAATTCGCATTCATCAAAATCTGTCTATTCTAATCATGGATAGCTTTAGTACAAGCATCAGTGCAAAACTTGTGCCGGCTAGATTGGAGGCTGCCAGAGCCCGGCCTCACTGCCATCACCACACAACCCCCCATCCTGGCTCTACAGTGCTCCCCCTGGAGGGAGAGAAAGATAAAGCACTGAGTGCTGAGACAACCCCATCTGCAGAACTGCAGAGCTCCAGCTTCCAGCGCTGAAGGGGGAAAAAAACTGCTGACTCTTGAGCAATGCCTGTAGGAGCAGTTTAAGCAAGAGTCCATATTTAAACAACTAAATGCCTCTCTTAGGTTTTAATAGTAAGGCAACTGCCCTAAACCACAATTCCAGTTGCTGAGAATGCCATTACCCAATGATGGTACCTGTGATGGCAATAATATTAGTGATTAAATTATCATAACCATAATAATGCACTCTCCCTAATAAAACTGCATTTGAAGATTTTTCTTTTCAAAGTCCCTTACTGTATATCAAACGTGACAATTTGCTTACTACATGTTGGCCTTGTAATCACCACATCCCTTTATAGTGAGCAAGCAGCACATTTGCATTTTCTGCAAAGCTTCATAAGAGCCTTTTACAAAAGATAAAACAATGACTAAAACATGTGCCACCCGAAGAATGGTGAGCATGCGGTCCCTTGTACTTCAAAGGGTAAAAATTAATAAGAAAATTTAAAGAGGAAATACATTTTAAGTTACTGCCCCAAGACAAAAGGCCCCATGGTTCTCCCTTCTGTATCTTTCTCTGTCTTTCAGACACACATTTTGAGAAAGCTTTGATAGACAACAGAGGGACTCACGCTGTGTGTCCATGTTTGAGTTTGCTAAGGAAGTCAATGTAATTACTGCTGTGAGAATGTTCCTCTACGCACTCTAGTGCCTCACTAACCATAAATACCAGGGCACAAGGGAGCACACGGAGAACAGGTCTACAATTTGTGAGCTTGAGAGAGTAAAGAGTGTGCACAAACTACAGATGTTTACCGGAAGAGTGTGTCTGAATAATGAGATGTGTGAAAATGGGTATATGTATGTAAATGAGTGATATGTAGCACAATTAGCTACAAACATTTTTGAATTTAGGGGCCTTTCACAGCAACCATGTTTTTTCTTTTTTGTCAATTTGCCCTTTTTTGTAATTGTTTTTCTTTATACATTTGAACATTGCACCGCATCAAGTTTAAAAGAACTTCAACTTCTTAAACTGCATCATGAGATTCCTGCATTCTGTATTTTGTTTTTGTGATGAGGCAGTTTTTTTTAGAGCAAGAACACACTCGGTCTTACAGTTTTGTTTTCAATAATTTTCATAGAATTCTCAATACTGAGAATGCATTTTCAAAACTCTACTTACTATTAGAACAGCATCAGTCTCTGAGGACTAAACTGTGGATTTTCATTGCTTTAACACAAAATCCATTTTGTGACCACATCTATCAAAAATCATAAAATCCTTTGTCACACACTCTCAACAACCAGCAAAGCTTTATGTAAAAACTGTTTTTTTTTTTTGCATTTGTTTGCATACTGTTGACAATTCTGTTTATCTTCAGTTCAAAACCTTACACAAAACTAAATTTAACAGAATTTGCTCTATTTCTATAATAATAGTGTACTTACAGTTTTTCTCAGTCGATTTTATAAATTTCTCCCAACAGACTCACACATCGGACGAAAAAGACACTCAGTTTTATTAACAATTAAAGTTTAAAATTTTAATTTCACTGCAAAATGAAGCAACATATTCTTTCCTGATAAGGCATTTATTAAAACTAAATACTAACTTCAAAACTATAGATGTGTTCTCTATTGAATTCATAACATTTTCAGCTATAGACATACATATCTATGATTGAAATAACATGTTTATCATAAAAATCCACAATAAAGACCTTTTTCCATCTGTTTTCATAAAATGCCTCTACATTTCTAGTTGTTCCCGCTCATCCTCTGGAAAGATGATGAAGAAGTTTACTGTAAAAAACAAACAAACAAACCAAAAAAAAAAAAAAAAGCAATCTTGATAAATTGTATGGAACTAAGGCAGCACTATAAGCACAGATGGAGCAGTAATTGTGGACATTGATTGACTGGCATGCAGAGGAATGGCATTTCTCCCTCTTCTTTTTTGTCGAGATTGAAGTCACTGTAGATCTGCTCACATTAGGCTGAACACTTTGTATGTCTCACAGAGATTGTGATTCATAATATGATAAATTAGAGGAACTATCAGATCATTTGAGCCTCTTCTGTGTCTTCTTTACTCTTCCACCCTGCTGTCCTCTTTCTCTGTGCTCTCCATGATTACACATCTCCATTTGGTCTTTCCTCAACTCTCTCAATGAAGTGCTCACCCATGAAAGAGTTGAGAAAACCTTCCCATTTTCTCATCTCTTCTTCCTCCTATTTTGTTCTCCTTTACCCACTCTACCACTTCTCATTTTGCACCTCAACTTCATGTCGTACTTCCTCTTCCACTTCTTCTTCTACTTCCTCATTGTTTGTTTGCTCTGCATTTTCATATTTTACCGTGCTTATATATAGCAAAGTCATGACAGTTGTGTGAAAAATGTAGATAATTGCATTGCATTTGCTTTGCTGTGTGCGTTACTAACACAACAGAAGGCATTTGACAAGTGCATTTGAGAGTATTACTTTAATGTAGTTGTTTGTGTTAACTGTTTTAAAAGCATGAATTTTTGATCAGAGAAATTTGTATGTATTGTTTTGAAAAAAATGAGGAAAATCAAGAAAAATCTGTTTAAGACAATTACAAAGTGTTCAGATGACTGTGTTAATTGTATTGAGAGCAGTGACCTGAGTTTAGAGAAATGTGAAAATTTGATTGAGAAAAACTGTAAAGATATCCACGATCAAGATAAATAAATAAATAATAAAAAACAGCTGATTCCCGTTTTAGCTGAAGACTTTCCCAGGTGTTTTGTCTTCTATGCCATTGCCATCTTTATAAAATAATATTTTTGAAACTATTCCTTTTGCAATCATGGATCAACAAGAAGGTAAAAGAGAAAGAGGAGTTGGCAGGAGAAGGAAAGGAGTGCGAATGTGTGGTAGAAGACCAGTGAGGGGAAGACCAAGAACTGTAGTCTCTGATGAGATGCTGCAAGGGATACTATTATCATGTGATAAACCATGGTCTGTCTTTGAGCGAGGTTGGACTGAGACTGCAGCCAAATCTCCCATGCTCAACAGTTGCATCCATTGTGGAAATATTTCAACAAACAATGCATTCTGCAAGTAAACCTACTGACAGATATTACAGTGGACAATATGATGTACTGTAAATTAAGATGGCAGAACTTCTTACATGTATTTTTCTCTCTATAACTTTCATTTTTTTTATTCATTTTGAGCTTTTTTGTTATTTTGGAATTATTGTGCCACATGCACACATATGTGAAAGTATAGGAACGCACATTGAACAACATTACAGCATTTGAGATTAATTCTATATTGTTAGTGTAGAGAGTACATTCTACAGTGAAGTGCCTCTCTTGCTTTGTAACAGAATATTGTTTTACATATGTAAATAATCAAGCATACCTTAAGCCAAAATGAAATGCCTTGTAATAATTCCTGTTGTTTGTGATTATTAGGTCATGTGTTTTTGAATCACAAATTTTTCTATTGGTAGAAACAGTTTGTAAGGGTTTTGGTCAAATTAACTGATTTTGAGATATTTTTGAAGTGTTGTGATTGTTGTTGGGCATTTTGGATGAAAGATTAACTGTTGTGCTAGTGTAAATGTTTGTAGAGATGACTATGTGAAGAGTTTTGAAAATGCGTTCTCAGTATTGAGAAATGTGTGAAAAATTATTGTAAAAAAATGTAACGGCTACAAACAATGTTCGTACACGTGTTGTGTTTCTGAACACTTTGGACATATATTTAGGTGGAATTCAAGAAAAATAAGTTACAAACAAATTGATAAATTAGCTTATAAATAAACATGCTTAATTAGAAAGAAAGAAGAAAGCCTTTTGAGTTTGGAATTGTAAAGTATGTAGCGTTAATTGCTTCTCTATATGTTTTAAATGGCCTTGTTAATGGGCTTTTTATATGAATTGAAATTGCTCTATTAATGGCTCTAATTCCTGCTCAAATAGTTCTATTTGCCAGTCTGTGTGTGTGTGTGTGTGTGTGTGTGTGTGTGTGTGTGTGTGTGTGTGTGTGTGTGTGTGTGTGTGTGTGTGTGTGTGTGTGTGTGTGTGTGTGTGCCTGACACTATCGATCCTTTCCTGCAGTGAGCTCACACAGAATAAGGAATAAAGGCTATTCTGTAGGATCTGTGATTTCCAGTGTTTATGAGCTCTGCGTCTCTGTATTTTAGTGTCAGTGTTTGCCCTCATTGGCCTTGTGAAAAACAATATGGTCATCTAAGTAGTAATTTCAGAAGAGAATCGTATTTCTTTTTCCTCCACTGCCAAGAGACACTCTTAGAAGTGATTCCTTCCTCACTGTTTTCCCTCAATTTGAACAAAACGTTTTCCTCATTAGCCGCCCCTCTGGAAATTACATATTGAAATGCCCGTCTGCTGAAGTGTGATATTACAGATTAAGTGGTCAATTAGCCTAGTTTTGGGGCCTAAAGTTATTATTAGATTGTTGTGACTGAAGGCCCTTCTTCTCCTCTCCATTCTAGCTCCCACATCGCAGAGTGACGTTCTCCACAGCAAATCCCGTGCAAGATCAGCAGGACTCTTCCCAGCAGAGTTACTACGACAGTGGCTTGGAGGAGTCTGAGACCCCGAGCAGCAAGAGCTCTTCAGGGCCACGTATCGGCCCCCTTGCCCTGCCTGAGGACCACTATGAGCGAACCACCCCTGATGGCAGCATTGGCGAGATGGAACACCCAGAAACCGGTAGGAGCTTTAGTCAGCTTTTACATCTCAGTTGGCAGGAAGAGCTTTGTTGGATCCATTGGAAAGAGTTTTTTTTTTTTTTCTTTCGTTTTTGTCAACATTGCTTTGTTTTGGCCAAAGCTAGATCTATTCATTCAGGGTCAAAAGCAAACTCAGCAGGGTTTGAGTCTCACCCATCAGCAAGCCTTCAATCACAACAGCAAATCATTCTTAATGACCCTCTCACACAAGTGTGCTAATTAAAAGCTCCAACTAATGGAGCATTTGGTCTTCAAATAAATCTGCACTTTGACGTCTGCCCAGACAACACTGTGCTGATCGTAAACAGCTTCTTTGCTCTGGCCAAACTGCTCTCAGTGCAGCTGCCAGGGTGATAAAACAATAAGGCGGAAAACAAAACCACCCCCAAAAAGAAAAAAAAAATGCATAGACTAAGCAGGGTAGTCTAGCTTCAATTTCATTCAGCCTTACTAAATTCCAGGAGAGATGTACTAGACGTTCTTCCTGTAATTAATTTATATTGTCATTACAGCTGCCATTTTAAACCTTCTCCTTACAAATTCGGTTTAGTCTAATTTAATCTCCATTACCACGGTAGCGCTTCCTTAATACCACTTCTGCTTTTCACACCTATCTTCTTCAGCTTTTGTCTCCATTAGTGCTGTTGTGCTTAATTACCATGCTGATATCCCTCTGGACGTCTCGGTGAGCTCATGTTAACATTTTATCTGTGAAATATACCAAAGTCTTCTCACGTCAGTGTTTCAACATGCTCCGTGAAACACAACGTCCTGTTGATTCCACACAGGGAACCTGCACTGCACGTGGGCTGTGTCTGCCAGCCCCAGAGACATGCTTCGGATTCTAGAGGAACCGTTTAGGAAGCGAAATGTCAGCCCTGCATGTGACTGGCTCTGTGTTCGGCATTGGAAATCCCTTCCGTTTGTACATTTGCATGTGGGTCTCATGTATGCATGATTTTGCTATTGTCTTTGTACTACAAAACCAGAAACACAAGAACAGAATGCCCTTTAAAGGAATAGTTTTCCCAAAAATGCAAATTCAGTCATTATTTACTCATTTTATTTCAAGCCCGTATGACTTTCTTTATAATGCAGAATACAAAAAGAGATGTTTTTATGAATATCTCGATCTGTCTATTCAATACAATGGCAGTGGATAGGGACTCACTTTAAAGCATAAGAAAGCACACAAAGTATGACAGTAATACAAGCGACTTTTGTGTCATAGTCCAAGTCTCCTGAAGATATACGATTTAACAAAATTTAAGTTCAGATCATGAGTTCACAGTGGCTTGTGTGTTCACAAGAGAATTTATATTATGTAGCACTTAAAACCCATGTTCTCGTGTGAACACATACTACTGTGAATGAGTTTCTCTCACAATGCTTCATATTGATCACTAAAACATAATTTATGCCTTTAGTAGACAAGGAATATGGAACACATATTACTTTTATGATATTTTTGGGTCCTTTTTAAACCTTGAAACAGCACTTCCACTTCCATTGTATTGAAAAGACGAGCCGAAATGTTACTTACAATTTCTCTTTCATGTTCTGCATAAGAAAGAAAGTCATATGGGTTTGAAACAGCATGAGGGTGAGTAAAGTATGGTATATCCTTTTTTGGGTTAACTATTAAGACTAGCTTGGCACAGACTGGCTTTTTTGTTGCCGGTGAGATGGCTGTGGTCACAGGGGCGCATTACACGAACGAGAAGACCAAGGATTGTTGGCATCTTTGATTTGATCCAGTTTGATCTGAAAGTGAGTGAGGCTGACAGCTCAGCAGGCACCGCTGGGTGGGCACATACTCTGATCAGGCAGGGAGGGGAACTGTTAACCAGAGGTAGACCTAATTAAAATATGATTCTCACCTCAGGGAGATTACAGAGAAGTCCCTCATTGAGAAATGGAGGGGAAAATGAATTTAAAAAGGCAGTTGTCCCCCATCTACCCACCACTCCCCCAAAGCTGTCTACTGCACAGCACTGGTTCCTGCCCCCTATTTATTTTTTGTTGTAGGATTTGAGTGACAGGGTGACAAGCAGGGCTGGTGGTGGATTTTGTTTCGCCACCGTTGGGATGATTGACAGGTAAGAATGGGGGTAAGAAAGGAGGGGCGTAGTGAAGTGCTCGGTGTGTCACTCCATTAAAGCTGGATGAAAAGCAATATGTGAACTTCACACACATCGTTCCTGTGCATCTGTGGCCCACAGCAGAAATTATACCATGGATCCCCAAAGTGGTTTGGCCTTTGGTTATGAAAAGTCTCCTTTTTCTGCTGTTGACGTTGGCCCTGTCGTGCTGGAAATGACAGTGGTTTATGATTTGCTTTGCCCTTTGTTACCTCCCCTCCAGATTCTCAATTTGCAATGAAAGTATTGGAACAGGCTGCATTGTTCTCTCACCTCTTTTAGATAAACAGTGAATACCTGCAGCCCGTGACTTATTGATTGACCAACAACTCGAAACCAATCAGTTCCCCAACCCTAGACTATCTGTTGAGTATTGTCCATCTCTCAGACTAAGCAAATGGCAGATGCAATATCTCATATGCCCTTCACGGAATATTTGACACAGCAACCATTTTTAGCCTCTATCAAAACAGAGTGCCACATACATGATGCCTCTAATCCATCCATAAGTCCACAAACCCATGTACCAAGAGCTCCGCTAATGTTTCAGCCTGTCACTACACCTCTCGTTTGTCAGTCATTTGATGATTGATTGGTTTCATCATTACACAGCATTATGTCACACTCAGGGGAGACTGCCGTTGGGATATTATTGATTTATATTTTACACAAAAAAAGGTCACAAAAGGTCATGGGTGGTAAACATATGATAAAATACATGTTAATCATAGCAAATGAGACATACGAACCTTGCTGAAATTAAAGTTGTATTTGACACAACATTTTCGAAACAATTCACCAAGAAAATTCGAAACAGAATGTGCATTGTCCAGCGACACGTTTGTGAGGTTGGAACTGACACAAGGGGGTGCTAACACTTTTGTTAATTAGCCGCACCAGCACAATATTACAGATAAATTCAAAAGGTTGTGGTCCGCCTGATATATTGGCATACAATTAGACGACATCATCACAGCAAAGGTTCCATATATATATATGTATGTGTCGCAGTCTGTCTCCCTCATGTTTTTCAGGACTCTTAATTTGAAGTTTTCCCCCTGACCACATTTCCCAGAATTCACAGCCCTCATCACTTTCATCTGTTCACTATCATCCTCACCTGTCTTCCATTCCATCATCTGCCCTTGCATGTATAAATATCCTTCTGTTTTTTTCATGGACTGTCAGTCGGTGAAATGTGACGTTGTGTTATGTTAGCATGTTTAGCTTTATTGTTTGTTCTACTCCAGCATTTGTTCCAATCTAGCGATTGTATTAAAGGATTTCAATTATTTACTCCTGCATAGGGATGTCACGATGTGAATTTTTGATGGTACGATTATTGTCTGATAAAAAATCATGATTTCACGATTTTTACGATTATCTAAAAATTTACATATTATGCAAAATAAATAAATAAAACCCTCCACAAACATATCACAATTTAAGTTTTACTGCAGCATTCGTTAGGACATGCAGTTAACACATATATTCCTACTTCTAAGATGAAAACAAGTAGGTAAAGTACATATGTAAGTAGGTGCAATTAAAACGTACTGTACCTTTTCAACAAAAAAGTATTTATAGCCTTTCAATAAATACAAATTAAATTAAATATAAATGAAAAATAAATAACCAAAAAAACTATGACTTAAACCATATGTTTTTTTTAAATAAAATGGTGCAAGGCTAAGAGAACCTTCTTTCTATATTCAGTATTTTAATAATCAGCCGGATTATCACAGCGCTCACTGAAATCGTAGCTTCCAAATTCTTACGGTTTAATAAACGTGACCATTTTAATCGCTGTTAAGTCGCAGTTTAAATCGCGGTTAAGTAGGGGTTTTAAAGGGAAAAAAGTTAAGAACCACTAAGGGTGTGTAGTTCGGTTCTCTTGATTTTCTTGGTCCGGACCAAAAAAGAAAATTAAACATTTAGTCCTGGTTCGTTTATCATTTACATTGGCATTTTTAACACAGAACCTAAAGATACAAAACAGAAGGCAAAAGGATAAGGTCACAACCTGATTGGACAGCTTTTATTACATATATTTTGCAACGAAATTTGCCAAACATCCAAAACAATGCTGGCTGCTGGGCTAAATGTGCTCGTTGGACCCACTTTCCCTTAAAATATCACTGAACATTTTGAACACTTCCAGTATACTGGAAATATGCTCATCGGACCAAATGTTAATTGGAACCTTATCTCCTCATTGCTCTATGTTTGCCCTCTGCTCATTTTGTTTTGCGTACACTTACTGCTCTTTCCATGTTATCAAATCATGTGATTTTTAGTGTCGCATCTTGTGACATCACGTCCTGTTATTCTTCTCATGCACTCTGCCGACAACAACACTGTCTCTACCTCATTCACATCCACTCATGACATGACATATGAACCTCGTAAAGTTTTTAAGCCACCTGAAGTTGTTATAACACCCTATAACAGCGCATAATTTCCCAGACCCTTAGGTACTCACCGTCACCAGGAACGTTAGTCTAGCTGATAACAAAATATAAGCGGAAGTGTGGAGCACCCAAGAGGAAGTCTCTCACCGTAATGGTGCCGCCCATGGAAAAGTCAGGATATAGTTGGATTGGTCGCGCGTCCTCTTGTCATACAAATTCACAGTTCAGAGTTCACTAAGCTTGAACTTTGGTACACAGCATAATATCAAAAAATTTCACATGGTATTGTGTTTCCACTCTGCTGCATTCAGATGCATTTGAATGGGTGTGAATGGAGCACGAAGTGACCTCCCCTACACAGATCACTTACATTATGTAAATAATTTATACTTTTGACATTTCTCATCTTACAGTTTACAGGAGTGTTATATCTTTCCATCAGTAAGAATCAAATCTGAGCTCATGCTGTTGTCAGACTGTTCTTACTGTTAACAAGTCAACAGAACCCAGACACGAGCACCAGTCAGTTGCAGAGGTTTACACTGGGTGCTGGGAGACAAAGCCTTTGAAGTGTGTTGCCATGGTACCCGTGTGATTTCCCCTTTGATCCTAGATCAGATTGAAGTGTATGATGTAATTTGGTGGTATATGGTCAGGGAAAAAAGGGGCAGTGGTCATAAATTCAATGATTTAGTGTAAGAAAACTGTTTTCTGTTTTGTGCTGTCCATCCACCCCCATCTCACCCCTTTGAGTTACTCCCTATCTCAGTCTGTCTACCTGTCTCTCTCAGCCGTTGTATCTCTCTCTCTCTCTCTCTCTCTCTCTCTCTCTCTCTCTCTCTCTCTCCCTATTGCTCTGTGCTCCTCTTGTTGTCTCTCATTTTTGTCTATCTTCCTATCTCTCTACATCTCTGTCTCCCTCTATTCTCTTTCAGAGTCTCTCTCTTTTCTCTCTCTCTCTCTCTCTCTCTCTCTCTCTCTCTAACTCAAGGCTTTTCTCCTTAGAGAAAAAGCTCAGACAGGTTTCCTGAGATCTGTGATACACAATTTGATTTTCATGTAACATGATCTGTTACTATTGATTTCTACAGTTCTCATTTTGGTGTTAGCATGAGCTCTCGGTTTTTGTTTCTACTGTATTTGCCTGATCTCCCTGTGTGTTTGTGCACCGTGAGGTTTTTTGTGCCCTTGTTCAGCTTCTAGAAAAGCATTTATTTTGTTAAATAAACATTTGCCCAAGCAGCCATAGATATTTTTGTAACGATGAGTAATTTTCATTACTATATCACCATATGTGCAGATAATAAATGATTCTGTGCTGTATAATCTTTAGATTAATGTTAATTGACGATCATTTAAGTTTCCTTAGTTAATAAACAGATAAAAGTAATCCCTTCCCTCAGACTGAAAGATTGTCTGTCACTCTTTTTATTTGTATTGAACACAATCTTTCAATACGTCTTTCCTCTTCATGGAAATTATAAAAATTGATGAGTGTCATTAGTTTAAGTGCTAGCTAATGTGTATTAGTATCATATTATCATTATGATGAGAAATGAACATTAAGTCAACAGTGTACGATTGGCAGTAGTTTTACCTACAGCTCTCATCTGTGGTTGTGTTTTCAGTGGTTAGTGTGGCCCCATATGCTTGAGTGACAGTATATGCATTTCAAATTAGCTTGTCTGTATATAGAAATACTATTAAGATCACGGCGACACAATTTAAGCATACTTTAACAGCCTGTGCTGACATTCCACACTAGATACAGTTCTATTTTATAAGAATGCCAATCCAAAAGCAACCCATAATAGAGATTTTCATATTAATGCATGTGCACTGTAAATCCCAACTCGCTCACGCTAATTACATCTGTTGAGGAATTTGTTGCACATAATACTTTTAGGTATTTAGTCCAGCACAGTAACATGAAAGTTTTGAGTACACTGGATACATATTTAGGTGCTGTTTCTACTAAGATTTCAAATGGTAAATGGTCTGCACTTATATAGCACCTTTTTAACCTTAGCCGTATTCAAAACACTTTACACTGCATCTCATTCACCCATTCACACACACATTCCCACACCAATGACAGCAGATCTGCCATGCAAGGCACTAGCCTGCCATTGGGAGCAACTTGGGGTTCAGTGTCTTGCCCAAGGACACTTTGGCATGTTGAGCCAGAGCCACCCCACAACCTGAGCCAGAGCCACCCCACAACCTGAGCCACAGCCACCCCACAACCTGAGCCACAGCCACCCCACAACCTGAGCCAGAGCCACCCCACAACCTGAGCCACAGCCACCCCACAACCTGAGCCAGAGCCACCCCACAATATAACGTATAAGTGAAGTGAACGAAATATAAATATTATTGCATTATCACTATATAAAAACAATACAAAAAATTGTGTTCAGCATACTGTTAAATATGCTAAGTGCACAATGTATTTGTTGTTAATTGAACTTGAGCACATTAGGCAATATGTGCTTTATAAATCTTAGTACAGTTAATTCAAAAATGAAAACTTGTTGACTTAACATTAAAAGAATATGTCAGACAAACATGATATGTGTTTTTGAGTCAAGTGAACATAACATTTGTATGTTGTTTTGACCATTTGTGTAGACGCTACACATAAATGTTGTGTCATGGATGAGTTGGCATTTACTGTATGGGTGCACCCAGTTCTGAGAGGTTTGATTATGATTTTTCAAGACAGGCAGCGCTAGCATTGAGAACATGTCTGCCACAACAGGTTCAGGGTTTTAATCTTCTGTCTTAATTGGACTCGTTTCATTGGACGAGCCATGTGTACAGAACTCGTTTCTGTAGGCAGCCTGAGTGACAGCCTGCAAACAATTAAATTTGCTTCCTGCACTCTAGAGAGGAGGAAAAAGAGGAGGGATTGACACTGATGAATCATTCCTTCCTGATAAGTGGTTTTTTGACTCTGATTAGGGCTGCTAATTTAGATTTATGAAGGAACTATCATGTTCTTTTTATGTATTGAACATTGCAGTTTTCTAACGACAATCCAGTCTTGCGTGTGTCTAGAATGATTTGACTCTTAGAAACGCTGTTAAAGGTTCATTAAACATGATTGTCGCAGTTGTTGGACTCATGTTAGATTGCATTTGTTCTCTTTAAGAGAAGCACTCAGTAGCCGAGTAGACAGTCCCATTGGGAGAGGTGAGTGCACAGGTTTTCTTCCCATGAGCCATGTTATTCTGTAACCTACGGTCACTAGTGCGGGTCACCATCTGAGGCTCGCTGGGACTTTTACACAGGTCAGTGGTGACGTTTGACCACATCTCAGAGCCTGTGACATGTAAGCCTTCTGCCTGCATGCAGTGATCAGCAGAGGTGGGGGTATGAGGGGAGCTTCTTGAATACCCCATGTGTTTGCATGTGGCCAGGCTTCTCTGAAGAGAGCCTCCTTCTGAAGACCCAGTATGAGCCACAGCACATGTGGCCAGAAAGGAAAAAGAGACATAGATAAAATGGAATAAAATGGCATTTCCATAATTATGGGGAACTTTAGCAATGCTGTGTGATTTTTCTCTTTCTCGCCCCTGATGTTCCAGTGCCTTATGATATCCTAATGATGCTGCAAGTCTTTTGAACTCTGCTGAACAGTGTCTCTCTTATATTCAAGCTCTCTGTTTTAATGAAATAATTTTTCATTGTTTCCTGAGCTCATTCAGTCGCACATCACACACAGATCTCTGGACCATTGTGGAAGTTGGTCTTGCTTTTGAGTGGTTTTAGTTTGTGTGTGATCGCTAGCGATTTTGTTGGCCATACAAAAGATGGCATGTCTTTGTTTGTTCTGTATGGGACAATGCGAATGCGTTCAAAGAGAGGAAGTGAGAGGGGACAGACTGAAGAACAGAGTGTTAGTCTGAGGGGGCTTGTTTGTCTTGTGGGTGCCAGCTTGGGCTGTTGCCCGGGTGCAAGCGTGGCATGTCGATGCGGGGCATGGCTCTGCTCAGACAGATGGCGTTGGACCTTGTCAGAGTCCCTGCCTGTTAGTAGAATTGATTTTGGAGGCCCGAGCCAGCCTCTCTGCTGTCTGCTCAACCTTCCCTTCAAAAGAGAGCCGCAAGTGATGCTCTGAATTTTTCGGACAGGATTTCTTTCCCCTGGTGGTTGTTTCAGATGTAGGAGGGAATGAAACAATGTGTGCTGGTTCTGTTTACCCTCCAGAGGTGAGTTGTCATTGTTGCTGTGGCCTTAATGCCAGTAGGTTCCAGCACAGCCATTGTGCTCAATGTGCTGTCATTTATTTTCTACTGCCTTTATTGTTCTTCAGTGCAGTGATTACGCTTACAGTGCTGTGGCAGAAAAAAATACACCCAGAGTACCTTCTCAAATGTAACAGTGTTGCAATTTTTCATGAAAGATCAAGAGAATCTTGCCGCAGTATAATGGAATGCTCCGGGTTCAATACATGTTCTATCATCAGCATCTGTATCGTAATGTCGATTACCACAGGAAAATACTTTCAACTATTCCGTCAGTTTAAAAAACAAAGGAAATAGGGCTGAAATGGTTAGTCGGCATTATCGACAACGGCAACATTAAAAAATTGTCGCTGAAAATTTTAATTGCCGAATAGTCATCTGATTTCATGTAACAGAACATGAGATCTTTTGAAATGCTAATAATAATGCAGAAGAGCAGCATTTCAGCTTGCACTTGATTGAGGAGAGGAAGAAAGAACAACTCACAGTCCAGACGCACTCCAAACTTTGCAAACAGATTAAGATGATGTAGATCACGGAGAATTATAATACAAAAAATGCAAAATAAGTAAATACAGAAGCAGTGTCATCGTGAAATAAACCAGAGCTGGTGTTCCGCTGGAGCAAAACTTGCATGTCAGAGCGACTAAAAGGAAACACTGCGCCATTATATTCTGTATTTAATGCAGGCTTTATTAAAGTTTAAATAATAAGGAAGCAGTCTGTATAAATAAGCACAAACTCCGAAACTGGCATTTGTCTGTGTGGTCAGATCCGCATATATGAGTCGCATGAAAAGAGAGAAAGTTTCAAACTTCTCCCGGCTGATACACTGTCTCACGCGGAGATGCTCATCACTGGCGCACACTTGCTGCACCTAGATTTTGTTTATAGTGATTGCTCGTGACATAGTGAATTATAATATAAGTGTCACAGTGTGTATCTTATGGTGAAAAAACAGGAGATGTGCAGCTCTATAAAGAAGAAAGAGTATTTTTGTGAAAGATGGATTGAAATCAAGTGAACAAAAATGTGAGAGGGTTAGGCCATTATACAATGCAAAATCAATATAAATGTCTAAAGCTCCTTATGTACATTTGCTTTAGCAGCTATACTACAGAAGAAAAAATTGAGAATATCTGAGAATTTTGAATATAATATTTAATTTAATTTCATATTTTAATATTTTAAAATATGGAAAAATCCTTAAAACAAGATACATTTACCTGAGAAGCAACATATAAGATATTTAAACTTGCTTTTAGAACATTTATGTTGAATATGAGTATATTTTGTTTTTACTGCACTGGCAGAAGTATGAACAAGTGAAAAAATACACTTATCAAAATGCACTTTTATTTAAGATACATTCTCTTAAAGCAAGTCTAAATATCTTAAATGTTGCTTCTCGAGGAAATTTATCTTGTTTTAATATTTTTAGATAATGTTATATGGAAAACAAGACAAAAACATTTGATAACAATAGGATTTTCAGCAGTGACATTTTTAATTAATTAAACAATATAAATCCAAGTAGTTTTTCCCCTTTGATTCAGTGAATGTCATTTAGAGGTATTTTGAAAAGATAATTTTGTCCTCTTTATTGTTAGTAAGCATGTTTAATAAACCTTTTATGTCTGGGCACTCGCTGAATAGTCAGTTAAGAGCTAATGATTAACCGTTGCAATAATTGTCTGATTAGTTGAATAATCGTTCTAATAATTGTTAGATTAGTCGACTATAAAAATAATCGTTAGTTGCAGCCCTAAAGCAAAAATTGCATTTACTCTAATGCACCATTGGTAAATGTGGCCATGCACTTTGCAAGTTTAAAAGCAGAAATGTATCACTTTGTTAAAGCACTTACATGAATTCTTTGACATTTCTGTTATTTGAGCTATAAATTTCATTTTTGCAATGGGACTTGTGTTCTAGATGGATAAACTAGTTATTTGTATCAGTGTATGAACTAGATAAAACATATCATTTCTGTGCACTAAAATGTTTTAAATTATAAATAAATACACAATACTAGGAGAAACAGTGCTTTTTTTTTTTTGGAACACTTACAGCCAAATTATATTAAATTATTGTTTAGTTTTACTTAAATATCTCTGTATTAAATAAAATAAATTACCAAACGAAAAACGCATTACATAGAAAAAAAAATTAAAATTACCAAACAAAAAAAGCATTAAATAAAAATAAAAAAATACATTACAAAAAGAAAAAAAGCATTAAATAAAAAATATATATTACCAAACGAAAAAAATATATATTTTTAGACCTATATATGCCTTTTCTTTACACAAACTTAAATTAGCTTTACCCTGTTCTGTAAACAGTCGGCTGAATGATGTTCTCAGAATGTTCAGCACTTTTTTCAAGACTATAAACTACCAGAACTATTTGTCCAATGCTGAGTTCACTTTTAGAAAACAAGTTTTTCAATATTTAAAAATGTTTAAATACTTTAAGTCTAACCATCTTTACCTCGGATCACATTTACTGCTTCTTCAGGATTATAACTTGGTTAGTTTCGTAAGCATTTTTATCATACTAGTCTCTCATGTTAACATGTAAAGTGCAAGTCTTGTGGCTAGTCTTAAGAAACACTGTCAATTTTAACCTTTGTTGCATTTCCCCATTTAATTATTTTAAGTTTGTCACTCTAATCACCATTTTTGCATTTTAAAAAAACATATTTCCCCTTGAAATCAAAAGTATGCCACAAATGCAGTTAATTGTGCTTAACTTGTATGGAACCCACAACGTACCTTTAAAGCATCCCAGAACGACATGGTTTAGCCAAGTAGAAAATTATCCTGGTTCTACACCTAACCATAACCTACCCCCAAAATCAAAAGGAAATGATAGATTAAGAATGTTGTTCAACTCAATAGCCTCAGCCCAAATCCTAAATCTAACTCTTAAATCTGATTGGTTGATAGAAATATTGTTTCAGCACCAACAAAGATGTTGATCCAGGACCGTGTCCTACTTGGGTTATTCATAATAAGCGAGCATATCATCCGATCTGTGTTTGTTATTCAGGTGTATCAACGCTCTCCTTCTCTTCAAGCTCCCCCGAATTCAACATTGCCCTCCCTCCACACATCGCACCGATGTTAACTCAGAATTGTCTGTAATGACTGTGAGGTGATCTGGCCCAAGTGGAGCAGATAAAATCTGTCATTAAGACAAAGTGGATCACTCAAAGTACAACGCTGGGTTCAGGGCTTGATGGGGTCTTGGCAATGTGAGCTGATCATAGATAAAAATTTGATGATTATCGCCTTCACAGAACGTCGACACCAGCCTTCGGTTTTCGCCTCAATGAAACTGATTATACCCTCATCATGTCACATTACAATAAAGCACAAATAAGCCCTTTCAAACCTCTTGATTGCTCCTCGCACATTTTCCAGCAAATAACGCTCAATTTTCCCTCGAGTTACATCATGCGGACTGACAGGCCTGGCTGGATGTTTTATAGGGAATTACTATAATGTTAGAAAGCAACTTAAAGAGTACCCCCTTGCTGTTGCAAGATTTCTCATCACAAATAATTGATCTATGATCCAAATTTCATCTCGTTCTGCTGATGTGGTCCAGCCTGAATTCAGTCAATCCATCCTGAAACTTAATTAATATATTATTCTGTTACTATTTATTTAATGGTTTGAGATGTTAGTTTATTAATAAACACCAGTATTGATGCAATTTTGCTGCGTGAATCCTTTTAGTTTTTCAGCGGGTTTCATTATATTCAATATTCTTTTTTGTGTGGGGCTGATTTGAGTGAGTTTTCTGGGAAAATATAGATGTGTGTGTGTGTGCCTGCATGTATGCAAATCAGAAGCAAAATCCTTTATACTGACATGTGGATTGCTTACACAATAAACACTTTTGATGATCTGACAGATGGAGAATATTACAATACACAAAGCCCAACATGCCACAATAAATAAAACAAAAGGTTTAGGAAGTTGACATTATGGAATGAAGATAGAAGAGAGGGAATTGTTAGATGATATAGAGATACAGAAAATAACTTGAAAGCTCAGGAAAACACTCCATGGTGCCTGTAGGTGTGTGCTTGTAAATGTGCAGTTGTGTGCACATTTAGCAAACACTATTACTATTGCTCAAAATTAGGCTTAGGGATTTGAACAAACATCTGCACTGCTTTTATTACAAACATAAATTATCTAAAATCACGCGGCTTCTTGAGGCAAGGTGTGGTATAGCTTTTCTTAGCAAGTGGATTGCAATTTTTGCCTAATAGTCAATAAAATTGGTAAACAATTGAATAGATTTACAATTAAGGAGAGAGCCAATCTCCTGCCTTAGGATGCATTTGAATGGGAGTTAATG